>NC_137596.1:7844667-8178050 GCF_963210335.1 Falco punctatus
ACATCTAAAGCACAATTTTCTATGGTGGAGTGAAGGAGAAATACCTATGTAACTGGAAAAGTGAAATTTGAGCAAATAATCTTCCAAACTGTTAGGTGACAAGTACACTGAATTCTACTTATTCTGAGGCACATTGGTAGTGAAGAGCTTGCTTTTGGCTTTCAGTGGAAGAATGGCACTTCCACTGGTTGTGTCGATGGCAGTTATGACACCTACAGAATCGTGACTCTTCATTCTGCAGTGAAGTGTATTTTGATGGTAACATGCCCTTTAAAACATCTCCAAGCAGACTGGCAGATTATACTTCAGTAATAGGTAGATTGATACAAGACAATCAATATAACATTGCAGAGCAAGAGCAGAAGTCACCACATTGCTGGATGTGGAGCTGTACAGAGTCACTGCTTTTGTTGCACGTCAGGCTTCTTGTTCTATCTTCCCTTAAGCATCCCTTTTTCATTTCAATGCATTTTTCCTTAAAGGGTTGGTGTTACAAGCAGGATCAGGGATAGTATAAGGTATGACTCTGCATGCCTTCACACCTCATGAAATCCCATCTACAATGGTAAAAATAATGAGGAAAATTGCCTACTGCAACAATTTCTGAAATGGCTGTAAATGTTTTATTGCTTAAGCGTATGCAACAGCAACTTCAGCAAACATACTCCGCTGAGTATGGTAGAGAAACGACATACACAGGATCTTTTGGAAAGCGGGCAGCCATGGCTAGACTATATTTCTAAATAAATCTGTTAATTAACTGGTGACTACACAGCATACTGTAGCAAGCCACGCTCAGCAGACACATTCCTGCGCAAGGCCAGTGTGGTGTATCTCCTGTGTTTCCTAATAATGCCACCCTACTTCTCAGGAAGCAGACTGGTGGTTTTTACAAAAACAAGCAAGCTGAGAATATGCTCGTTGTCTCAAAGTCAAAGATGTGACTAAATTAGGTTTGGATTGGAGCCCCCAATAGGTACGAGAAAGTGGACAGTGAAATGAGCATCCGCTTGGAGTTCCCACACACCGCACCCCCACCGCACCCCCCCAATGAAATGATTACACTTGGGTCAAAGACCATCTCTGCTTGAAAAGTTAGAAATGACTGCATGCTAAATCTGGCAGGCAATTCTGCCACCACACCACAGTGAGGAGATGCTCCATCACAGCAAGCAATAGCTGCAAAGGCAGAGCCCTTTGTCCATCCTGCCGACCCAGGGTCACTCCATCTGGGCAGGGAAGCAGAACACTGGTATTTAAGGCAGCGCTCACTTCCCAGATTGTTCCCGAGCTCACTGCCAGTGACCGACTGATGGCCTGTACCAGGGAGGCACTGAGGAGCCATGTTGCAGACCCACAGGAAAGACGTTTTGCAGTTCAGATAGGGGGGCAAGAGACCAGAGTTTGTGACCTCCTTCTGCTGGCGCCTGGCCACAGGCTATACCACCTTCTCATACTATCACCTCCCACTGGCACACCATGTGCTACCAGCCCATGAGGTCATACAGCTGGGTTTGCAGACAAGGAGAAAGTGCCAGGGCTACTCTATTTGCCAGAGTACTTGTGGCAGGAGCGTTCACGTAAACGATTTGAAAGGCCCTTGAGAGTCACTCAGTTAGGTAGCAGAAAGAAACCCACGTGATTTAAGTGGCCACTCCACACCATGCAAATAGGATTTGAACCCAAGAGGCACAGCACACCATGAACTCCCATTTACTCAGACCACAGCCTGGGGTGTTTCAAAAGCTTTTGGCATCTCACAAATTCAGCTCAGAACAGCAAAACTTACTCAAGAACAGCAAGTGGCTGGTGATAACTAATCTATTTGCTGGAAGTTGCTCTCATAAAACATTTGCTAAATAATTTAGGAACAAAACCCAGTAATAATACCCCCCCCCCCCCCCCCTCAAACTCTAAGTCTACTCCAGATGATCTGCAAATACAAAACAGCAATAAGTCTATTAAGTCAACTCACCTAGCACTACTCTCATATTCCCTACCGTCCTCCCAGTCCTGATTTTCTTTTGATTCAGCACTTTTCCTCCTTTTAGCATTTCTGGCTGGCAGGGCTGGATGTACTTGGTTAGAATTCAATACCACGAGGGGTTTTAGTAACCAAAAGCTGCTTTGCCCCCCAGCTCCAGCAGCTCAACAGGAGGTAAACTAAAGTTCTAAGTATTACCTGCATGATTAAGGTCGATTGAGTTTAAACTGCTTTATTTCTCATCAGGATCTACGGGTAAAAATCAGAAACTTCCTTTACTTTCTTCTGCTAAAATAAAAAAAAAAGAAAAATGAAACTGCTATTTTATATCTGCATCAGCTGAAAAATACATTGCAATGTGATAGCAAAGCACTTGCCAGGGCTCACCAGCGTTCAGTAGGTGCTTGCCCAGCTGACTACTCCATGGCGCTAGGTGTTGCATAAAAGTAGATTGTTCAAGATGAGTCTGGACTCTCATTAACTGACTTTAAATGAAGTAATGCAAGGAAGAAAAGAGTGAGAGATTAGGAGTATCAGGAGAAATGCCTTGCATGAAGCTTAACCAAGACCCAGGAAGAGCAATAAATTAGAATTCACTTGTTGGCCCCAATCCAAGGAAAGACTCTGTTGTGTGTGTTACTTTAAAGATCAATGTCATCCAGTTGACTTCCGTGAAACATCTGCTTTCTGCTGTAGCGGATGGACAACTTTTATCATGGATTAGGTCTCCCTCCTGAAACCATCCCTCGATAGCAGCAGCAAAGTTCTGAACTACAACACGCATCCTTAAATCCAATTTTCAAAAAGTTGAGAAAAATATTAACGGCAAGGAGACAGATGGTGCCATAATGAAATCCCCTCTCTATTTTTACTTATTTCCACTGCTTTCATGATAAAGACATGCGCCCCCCCCCCAAAAAAAAAAAAAAAAAAAAAAAAGAAAAAAGCAGATCATGTTTGCACTCCACATGTTAGTTCCTTGCCTGCTAGATGATCCAAAAAAAGCACTGAAAACCTTTTAGAGCTGATGGCACTAATCTGATGACCTGATGAAGCTCAAACCAAGAACCAGTTACTAGGAAATAAAGACAAACCATGGCTGCTATCCAAAAGAACTCATAAATCTAAACATCTCCTGCTTGCTCTCTTGTAACAGCTCTAATATTTCTTCTACTTCTACTTTGTGAAGATTACTTTCACCTCTTAGCCTCCCTCAGGATGTCAGCTCCCCCTGCCACAACCTATCTTAGCAAATACAGTTCAGGTGCTCACTTTTATCCTCCTTCTGAATTCTTATACTTGACATAAGGCTTAAGAATATGTGGTTATTTTTTCTTCCCAATCAACATTCTGCAGTCTGCTTACCTCTTGACTTGGGGTTTTTTTGCCTGCCTTTCAATTCCCAATCACTCCCTTCTCATTCTTCGTTTTATTCTTACCTTGGAATTACTGAAAGTGATACAGAACATGATACATCTTCTTGCTTAGTAATGCTTTTGCAGAACATCTCAGCTGCCACTTTAGCTTGCATGTTAGCAACGAGAGAATAAACTCTAATTGTTTTGACACTCTACCATTTGGCAACCCTTAACACAGCTAGGACTGTAGGCTTCAGCATTCTACTCTGCTTCTAGGAGCAAGGAATTTCAGTCCTTATTGACTTGTACTTGGCTACTCTCATACGAATGTTTCCTGAACTTCTTTCGTTTTCACCTTACCACTGTTAAGCATGTCATTTTCCATCCCTGTTATTCAACAGCCTTTATATTCACATGCAGCCCAATTTTCTGCCAGTATCATCTTTTCATTTCTGTCAACTGGATTACATGTTGCTCCTACTTGCCTCCAACTTACTGCTCATTTTCTGTGCCAGATAAAGTTATTGCACATTAGACTGAGCAGATTTTATTTCACAATTGCATTCCTTTATGGAATTCCTTTATGTTTTCAAATTGCTTGCCTAGTAGGCTGTAATTCTCCTACAGTATAAAGCGTTCATCAAGACAAAACAGAAATATGGGAGCTGGCACTAAGAGTTACGGTCAGCCATTCCTCCGATGCAACAGTCTCTTTCCAAGAACTACAATAACCAAACATATTGCACTGAAGAGAATTCTAATATTGGTGTGATGAGTAACGCATCAGCAGGTGAGGCTTTCTCTTTTGTCAGATTAATTAGCAGTCATGTCCTTCCTTTAAACATAGGACTATAATCCTTCCAAGACTCCTGGCCTTATTTATTTATTTTGTTACTGTAATTGGGTATTTTTCCTATATTTTTGTGACTGGCGTCAGTAGATGGCACTGTGACATACACTCTTCCAGGTTCTTTTTTGTTAGCCTGCAAGCAAAGGTTTTATGATTTTTTTTTGGTGTTATAATTAGTTTTGTTTATGCAAGGTTCTGTAGTCCTTCGGGAGAAAACTGTGGAAACAGTGAGATAATTTGCTTTCTGTATATGCCCTGCACTCTGATTGAGGTCAGTTCTTGAGCCAGAATCAGTCCCTGGGTACCAGTCACTGAGGTTAGGTTGAAATTCCTATAAGAAGGGATTATCCTGCATATTATTTGACCACTCTTGCTCCAAGACTGGTACACCAGTCTAAATAGGGCAATTAAACTGAGAATGTAAGAGTATTCCCTTCCAGCAGAAAAGCAATCTGCAATGCCCAAGCCATCTTTTTGCCCTGTGACAACAGATACATGTTGCTATGTGTAGAATAGGGCTCTGTTCTCCAAAGAATGGCACATGCAAATGGAAATAAATTTTTTGAATCCTTTGGTCTCTGAAGGTAAATGCCTGATGCTGGGAACCCAAACTGCAAATTGAGGAATCCACATGTTCAGGTACTATCATTAGCAAAGTGGTGCCTTGAAAGACAATTAAAAATCTGATTAATTTTCAGAGATGTAGACTATGGCTGGTCTAAGACATCAAAAACTTGTGGAATGTCAAAAGAAAAAATAAAATAAAATTCAGTGCCGAAATATGAAATGAGATACCTTCAAATTCAGCTTGAAGGCTGACACCTTCAGTGTCAGATGTCTTAATGTATTTGCTTTCTTTTTTGAGGGAGAGAATGGTAAATAGTGTTATCTTTTACCCATGCTTAAGTTGGGACGCTTGACATAACAATACCTAGAAATCTCAGTAAAAGTACAGAGTCCTGTTGAGCTAAGTGCTTTTCAAATGAGATAAAAAAAATGGATTTAGATGAAAATGTCATCAACTGATGTCACAAAACCCCTTCTCTTTTTAAGAAAAAAGATGAGAAAGACTGTTGAATGTTTATCAGTTTTTTACAAAAGCACCTTTAACATTTCCTTACATTTTTTCCTCAGTTTTAAGCAGCAAATTCACCTCTACCTTTAAAATTTTGTTAATGGTTTAGCAATGAGAAGTATTTGCTAAATAAAAAAATGGGAAGGAAGAAGAGAAATATCGAATATACCAAAAAAGTAGTGTCAGCTTAAACATCTTTTGTAAATATAAACATAGACACGTAGATTCATACACACATATGCACACAGTGCATTTAAGTGTATAAAATGTCTTTATGACCTCATAGGAGGAAGTGTTCTTTGCAAGAATGACAATTATCATCAATGGTTGATTAACAAGTGTCAAACTGACAAAGAGCTATCAGCAAATATAAACATACGCCCTAGAAAGCATAGGAAGCCTTTATGGAAATGTGCTATTAAGCTAATAGCTCCTTACAGCATTGAAGCTTGATGTTCTACTTCTACATGACTTTTTTAATCAAAGAATGTCAGAGAGAACAATAGTTCAATAGACTTTCATATCTGACCATGAAGAGTAAAACACACTCTTCAAACTGTGACTGACCAGTTGTAACACCCATGAGACAAGGACAACTTTGAAAAAGCTGCGAGTTACTTACAGGGAGAATTTTTGACATCAGAGACCCCAGAAACATAGCGGAGAATTACTTTCCTTTAACATGCTTACAGCTAAAGCATTGGCTTCCATTCAACTAATAGAAATGTTAGTGCTTAGAGCCTGCATACCTTGCATTCTTGCAGTAATACAATTCTGTATTAAAATCTATTCCAGTTGCTTGATTTATGAAAATTGTTAAAGTGTGCTGCTTTCGTACCAAGCTTATAGGATGATGGGGGGGTGGGGGTGGTGGTGGTGGGTAAGAAAAAGGAAAATAAATTTTTAAAGAGAAAGCAAGAGAAAGTGATAGAGCATGCTGTTGTCCCTATTGAATATGTGAAGCTTTAGTCCTTATAAAAGTTGCCTGTATCCAAAATGTGACAATTTTATTTCAGAAGGTGACGATGTTTTAAGAATTTGTTGCAACTTGTGGACAGAGTCGCGGTTGATTTGGTCTCCAGCATTCCTTGGATTTTGTAATATGTCAATACATCATGTTAATGCAAGTTTTTAAAAACGGGGGAGAGAAAGCAAAAGCTCCCTTCCTTTTTAAGTATGAGTAATCTATCCAAATCCTACTGAGACACACAAAGGAATGCCGGCAATTTTCCCTTTCATAAAATGCGGACTTTCTTTAAATACTTCCTCCCTACATTTTCAAAGCACAGTTGTATGAAATGAAGGGGAAATGACACCCTTACCCATTGAAAAGGAGATTATGTAAAACTGGTTGGAGAAGCCAGCCGTGTTAATGCAAATACAAGTATGATTTTATTCATAAGTTGCTATTGTGCTAGAAGAACATGCGTTTCCTATATGTGTCTACCTAAAACTCTGTGCAAGGAGAAAAACATTTTCTCAGGTTATATTACCCTGTTTTGCAAATAAATATGAAACCCAAAAGATCACTTTAAAAAGTGAAGGGCTTGGCTTTCCATTGTGCCGAGCACTCGATTCCACTTGAAGTTAATGAGAGCAGTCAGCAGCCTCGACAATAAGACACTACAAGGATTTTGCATGCCCAAAGGTGCTGGAGACACTCCATGAGGAGCCAGGGATCAGCTCCTTTCCCACTCATGGCCTAAGTTTTCTTTGTACTGATAGTAACTGCCTGTTTTTCTAAAGTAGCAACTGGGGACAGTCTGTACCCAGTAAGTATTTTATTAAGTCAACCCCCTAGTCTGCCTTTGCAATGGCCTATGCTACTGATTGCATCAGACGTAGCCTCTCATTCTGCCAGCTACTCAAATGCATCCTTCAGCTGGAAAAATTACAAGCAAGTCATTCCCATCACTTTCCGACATCCTCAATTTGAGTACATGCTGCATTGGCATCTTACTCCCCATTGGTGCTGTTTGAAAGATTAGCTTAGATCCTAGGCCTGAAACTGTATGATCAAAGTACAGGATCACTCCAGACTTTATTTGAGCTGTACACCAATTGAGCGATGTCTCAGGGGAAAGCAGATCAGAAAGAAAAGTTACCATTGCAAAACTCTGAAGTCCCATCAAAACCTATCTCATAGTATAGACTAAACTTGAAAAAATTAAAAGTAGGTACCTGAATTTGTCGTTTTTCTAGGAAACTGATTGTATCTGATAATAGTGTGCTTGAAATAAAGGAGAAGCAACGCCCTCAGCCACTGAAAAGAAGATTATGTATAACGTGGTTGGAGAAGCCAGCTACGTTAGTGCAAACAGACGTATAAACTTATTCCTGCATTACTTTTTGCTGGGAGTACGTGTTATGACATTTTATACTTGCATGTGGATAAGCAAAGTAATTACTGGTACATTTTTAAAGTAACTTTGCAGAGGAGTTGATCCTCTTTCTTCTGCCTACCACTGTTTATTCTTCTTGGCTTTCCATGGAAGCTCTTTGGTAGTGTGAGGAAGCCCGAGACCTTGGATATGTGTATTTAACGTCAGATCGGTAAATAAGGTCTAATTAATCTTCATTACATGGAGTCATTTGAAATAGATACCTATACTGAGTGCCCTTCCTGTTCAGCTCTGGTCCAGATGAGTTTCTGGCTCGCTCTGTAGGACCCTGGGGTCTTATCATACGAAAGGCTGGGCAGCATTTGATCAGGAAATGATTATACAGTCTTCCTACCCCTTCCCACTTACACATATGACAGCTGTTACCAGTCAAAACTGTCTTTCGTTTGTTAACTAAAGGTAACCTAATGGCCAGCCTAAACCAAAAATTCTGTTAATTTTTAGGAATCAGTACTGTTTCAAAGGAGAGGTTTGATTCCCCTAGAACACCTTTTTCTGCAATTAATTTCCTTGTTTTAAAGACAGTAGTACTAGGTCCTTTAACAGAAAAATCTACCCATTTTAAATTTCTGAGGGTTTTTGTTTTGTTGTTTGTGGGTTTTTTAAGCAATACCTCAAAAAATGTCAACAGGAGTTTATTTTTTGCAACACAGAATCACAAATCTGAGTTAGGTTTAAAAACAGGATCTCAGAGGCAAAGATTTTAAAGCTAAAAGAACCCCCAAAATATACTAATATATAGTTTACCAGTGTCAGTGCAAAGACCTTCAGAGCCTGGCTTCACAAGTTGCAGGCCATTTGAAGATGTTTGCCAGGGAAAACCCTGCATCACTCAGATACCTGAAGGCCTCAGCAAGTGACAGAATATATGGGTAAAGCAGGAAAAAAAGCAAAACCAACACTGTGATCGAAGGTCTGGCTTTTTGGAGACGCGTAGGACTTCATAAATCACTACACAGTGGAAACACCGATTTCCAAGCGTTCAATTACTTTGCTTTTTAGATCAATTTCCACTGGACATAAGCGCATTAGATTGTTGTCCACAATCTTTATCCGAAGGGTCATATTTCCAAGTGTTTATCTTGTGCTCAGACTGTAACGTGACATGCATCCAACACCCAAAAAAAGGTGGTGTGGGGATAAGCTTACTAAGTTTAGCTATTTGCTCTTTTTATTTACTATTTTGACAGAATCGAGGAAAGAAACTTCCTTTCCTCCTCCCACCCAGTTTATTCTTTAATCTATCAAAAGAATTATTAAATCTTTTAAAAGATCAAGCACTCAGATTCTTCACAAAGGTTGTCACAATGAATTCATTTGCAGAGCTTTCATCCCTTCTTCCCCACTGTGCTGAAATAATGTTGACTATTTTTCGCTGTCTCTCTTGCTCGCTGTAAAGATCCAGTTGCAAAGGTTGTTGCAAGGACTCAATCTCCCACTCTTTTCCCACCTGGCACCAATAATTTCTAGAAATTAAAAATGCAGGTGTTGATACCTTACTGTTTCTATGTTGTCCAAAAATGATCTCATAAAAGAAGTCTTTCAAAAGGTGGTTTATGATACTGCAGAGCAGAGAAAAAAGAACAGCAGCAGTGAGGGTGATCCCCAGAAGTTCCATTCTGTAAGAGTGCTATTTCTGTTTCAAGAGGGCAGATCTTTTTTGGTAGTCTGACTAGTACCAAGCAACACTACATAGAATACAAAATTCCTTTGGCTTGATCAGAAGATATCGAAACTAGCAAAAACTAACACACTGCAGAATTAACACATGCAGAGATTAAATCAAAAAACTATGTAATCCTACTCAGTTTCTTATAGAACCAGAGAGTCTTTCCCCCCAGAACTTGTAAAACCAAGAAATAATGTTTTACATGCAGGATGTTCATTACCTGAAAGACTGGTTTTCCTCAAATGAGAGGGATTTTTAAATAAACTACTTATGCTCTATGAAAACCAAACCAAATAATCTTGGTTTTCAAAATTCTTCCTGAGTTTTGCCACACATCAAATGAATCCTATTAGAGCAGCAAAGTATTTTTTTAATTAATTGTTTTGCCTTTTAGTGGGATGTGGAGTTGCAGTGGGAGTAAATCCAGAAGAGTTGTGTATCCATTTTGCCAGGTCTACCGCCACATGGGTCACATTGCCCTCATGATATTGCATGTGCACTACGACTAAGAGCACCCAGGATGATCACAGTAAGAGGAGCAGAGGAGGAATGCAGGAGAGTGTGATGCTGGTGATAAAGGAGAGGTACAGATTGTTTAGTCTTTCACATCATAAATCCACCTCTTACTGATTACAAAACACAATTTTTAAAGGGCTCAAGGAAGGGATAATTCTGTTTTGAAAACCCTGCTCTTAGATCAAAGAGCGTCAAATCTCTCTTCAGGCTGAGTCCTAAACTTCTTGTATGACATAGGGAGCTATCTTGAGACCACATTCGGGACTGCAGTGTTATCTGGAATAACTGAAGAGGCAGAGAAAAACACATAACGTAATGGAGAATGGATAGAATAATGCCATAAGAAAATGGGGTTCTCTCATTGTCATAAGTATCCAGCTCCCATCAGTTCCTCTCTGACTACCAGCTCCCCAGCTGTTAAAAGAGAGAAATAACCAACACGTATGATTTCAGTTCTTAAGTTTTCACAGATTTAAAGTCATCCATGTTCTGGTTTCTCTGAGGTAAGATGTTTTCACAATCCCATCACAGAGGATGATCTAGAGTCTCAAAAAATAAGCATTCCAAATAATGCACACCTCCAAAATCTAATTGAATAAAACAGGACACCACCCCCACCCCCTGGCTGAATGAGAAAACAGGACCTTGTAGATTTGAGATGGAGTTGTTTTGCACTTGCTGGAGCTAATGGTAAAGTGTACAAGCCCATTGCATTCCCAAAAGTACTCAAAGCTTTTGAGGAAAACCAGCTCCATTTCCAGATAAAGAATGCAGCAAGGTGAGGAGATTCAAATATCCATCACATTTGGTATAGGCAAGAAGAAGGGGATCCAGTCCCAGAAGTTTTGAAGCAGCTGGCTTTCACAAGGCTTTGGCTCATACTTGCAGTTAATTGCATAATCTCCCCTCCAAACAAACTCTGACATATTTTGCTTCAGTTTTTTTCAAAATAGACATTGCTTCCTTAGGCATCATATGGTGTTTTTTTTTTCTTACCCATGAGCAAATTTAACTATGCCTGCTCAGTAGACCAAAGTATTAGGAATTCCACATTACCACCAAGTCAGGGTTAAGTGCAGCACCATAATGAAAAATGTATCATATCTGACCTGTGCATTAATTGAGTTTCCCTGCATGGTGAGCTTTTCATCTTTATAAACACAGATGTGAAACCTTCTGAACGGCTTTATGATACAACAGGTGTTCTATAGATCTTCCCCTTCCCCCGAATTGCAGAAGAGTTCCAGTCTTCACAGGTAATGATCACTTGTCTAAGAATTTACCCATTTTGTGTAATTTAATACAGTCAAAGTCTTGCTATAGACTTCTAGAAGATAGCTAAATAAAAACCCAAGAAAAGAAATAACCTTATTGTCTAGTAAGCACTCTAGGTTCACCAACAAGTTTTTCCATTACTGGTTTTATTATTGTTAAATTTCATGGAGCCATTCCACATGGGTCTTGATTTCATGTGTGTCTGCACCCAGAAAACATTGATTATATCAGAACTGCAGGCTTTGTTTTCTAAAAGGTTAATTTGCTCAAGGACTACACAATGGGTGGGCACTGGAGAAATGTGAGCAAGTATGCTTTCTACTGTACCTCTGTGGAGAGATTAAGGTTCAAGCTCATTTGTTCCTAAATCTTTCTTGACAACAGCTCTGTTGACAGTGAAGAACAGAGTTGTTCTGCTCTGGATGAGAGTCAACAGCTTGTACCAAAACCTGGAGTCACGGAAACACTTCTTAAGAGTCAATCTTGTTTAGCTGGTTAGAGAAATAAGGTCTAAGTCAACTTATTCTGTCAAAATTTAGAATACAACAGTTCAGGTTTTAATTCTTTACTGATTTTTCTGAGACACAGTGCAGAAGGATCATAAAAATCAACAAGATGATAATTCAGCTCACAGACAGACCCGTCACTGACCAAATGTTGAAAGCTGAACTTGTTCCCACCTCTCACTCTTTTGCCCAAACTCCAGGTCTCTGCTTTCCCTGTCCCATGGTTGGATCTGCCTGTGTTTTGGCTGCTATTGCTTTGTTATTTGCTGCTCCCAGCAGCTGTAGGCAACTATTTCCTCCATACCATCTGCCCATTCTGGATTGCTTTACTCTCATACTCTCTCACGCTGTGCATTAAAAAAGATCTCACACAAAGCTAGGATAAATTAGCATATGCAGTACCTTTACCTTTGGAGGACAGAGCAGTTCCTAGCTCTGTCCATGCAGGCTAGTTCTCTATGTCAATATCCAAAAGCTTCTGGAACCATCCTACTTTCTACAATCCTCCTCCACCTGACCATAAATAACCAGGCTTTTGCAGTCTAGTGTACTCAGAGATATCTTGAATCTGATCACCAAGGTGAACTTAATAGGTTACCACAGACACATAAGCTCAGTATTCTTACTGAGGTCCTTGACAGCCACTGTTGTGCTGCAAAGCAGATGACAAACTGTTGCGTACCTTCCAGTCCTGTTTTGTCATCAACATGTCTGCTTCACTGGCATTCAAACGTGCATTCACCTTTCAGACCCAAAATAACCTTTTCTTGCATTTTCACTTAAGCATGCTGAGAAAAATCCCAAAGCAATAGCTGAATTATAACATTGTGATGTTATACCAAGACATCATATTTCTATTGACTTAGCAGTACTGAGTATTGAAAGAGATAGCTGATCTAAAGTATGATGAAAATACAGCAAGAAAAAAAGATAATGGAGAAAACCATCAATGTTTCAAGGAAAAAGAAACCAACGAAACATGCTGTTTCCTTTAGACAAAGCAGCCATCGGCCTTGTTAAATATATAAAATTGCACTAGCTAGCGAAACATTTTTTAATAAAAATTCCCAAATGTTAACATCAGTTGAAATTCCTCTTGGCATGTAAGTTCCTTGATACCTTTAGAAGTTTACTTGCCTTACATGTACTGCATTTCTGCAAAGGGAAAAATTACCAGCACTGTGGTTACCAGTCAAAGTTCTCCAGATGCAATCCTGTAGCTATGTACCTGCTCCAGGAAATAAGTCATACTTTTAAGGAACGATGAGAAGTTTCTCCATCCTCTGAAGCTGAGCAGAGAGATCTGCCCACAGCACCGGTAAGAATCTTCATAATCTTACATATGTACCTAATACCAATGCTGTGAGCGGGAAGCATTGAAAAATGCAAAGCAGCAGAAGTCTAGGGAATTCAGAGTTCAGCTACAATTTCACCCTAATGGAGTCACAGGCCAGAAAGAGTAGCCATGGGAATTATATATCGTGCTTAAAGATAAGCACGTGCTGAAACATTTCCAGGATTTGGACCCTAATATAAAGCAACTGCAGGCACCCAGCAAACTGGATGCGATGCTATAGAACTGTAATGTCAGGTTACAATTCCTATCCATTTAAGGGCTGGTTCCAATTTTGCTGCATTAATTTTAACTCCCCCCCCCCCCCCCCCCTTTTTTTTTTTTTCTTTCTAATCCTGGTGCTGTAATGAGGCTGGAATAGCATGTTTATGCATTATATAATGTGTGTTGATATTTGAGGTCCCATACATCATCTAGACAGCACTATAGTTAACAAAGCAACTGCAAAAGAGGAAAGAAAGTGATGGGACTTTAAATGACTTATAAATGACCCAAATTGCGCGACAGACCCAGGAAATCATATTGTCGTTCCTAGGTTCAATCCTCACTTCCTTTAAAACGGTGATTTTACTATTGACTTAATGAACAGTGGAATTAAGCTCAGAGCTTGCTCCGTTCTCCTTGCCAGCAGAAAAGTTATTTGTTCTATATCCCATTGCCCTTCCCACATGCAGACAGCAGCTGTAAAACTGATGCCATGAAATCCAGGCCGGTGTCCCTGCCTCCCCCACAACTCACTTCAATGGAGCCAAGATTTCACTCAACATATGGTCTAGAATTTACTCCCATAAATCATTTTGACTGTCAACTCCTTCGGCAGATTGGGTCAGACCCAGAAAAGACTTAGGGGGTCTTCAGGTACCGAAGTCTGTAACATGGATCCAAAATTGCCTTGATTAGTAGCCAGCTACTCCAGGGGGGAGCCTCAATCCCCTTTTTCTATCTGAAAGTTCCAGCATTTCGGTTCTGCAGCAAGCCAGTGTTCGGAATTGACTGAAATGGGTCTAATAAGCTCAAGATCTGTTGTAGGATCCAGACACTAGATGCATTTGTGCTGATTTCCCTGTATGAGCTAATCCTATGGTAATTGGCTAGGCTGTTGCTGCCCCCCCTCCCCCCAAAACAAACAAACAAACAAACAAACAAACAAAAGTTTAAGTCGATATAGCTACTCTCTTTTGGGGAAAACCAACTGCCAGAAAGGTGAGTAGTGACACCTACATTTTACACAGTGACGCAGAGGATAGAGCATTCACCCAGAAGTTCATTCTGATCTGTCCCCACCTTTAGACCTTCAAAAGGGTTTAAACAGCTCCAGAGTCTTCCAGAAAAGCCAGTCCGTGCTGTCAGTACAGCAGTGGTTTTAGGAACCAAGGAACACAGGAGCAAATTCAGGAGGAGCAGAACAAGTGGCTAGCACATGCAATGGAGAAGGAGGAGCAAATCTAGGTGCTGCTTCCTGATTTCTGGGTGTTTATTCAAGGGCTGCTGAATGTAAAATGCATCAGCTGTCCTGAATCCATGCATTTATTGTTAAGGACACTTGAAGTCAAAAGCTTACCGATTCATTTACTGGGGAATAATCATTTACCGTATTAGCTAATCTATTTATCAATATAAAGTCAATTATTATGAAGCATCAGGAATGGGTAGTAATTATGCAATGTAAACATAAAGGATGGGATCAGTAGGTAATAATATTTATTCATTATTTAAAATATTGAAAAACATTTGTAATAGCTGGATACCGCAAAGCCCACCTTAAAGAAAAAAGAACATATTACTCTCGAAATGAAGATTTTGTGACACAGAGGTATTTATCTTGGTCAATATTTTTAACTATTAAAATATTTATACTTGTGACAAATTTCTATAATGTTACCATACACATGAGCCATGTAAACTTATAAAGTACTTCTATATATCAAACAGGATAAGTTGCAGTCAGGATTCTGAGTATCCCACAGTCTACAGTTTAGATGCTCCCAAAACATACTTCAGTGAGCCCATCAAATTTAAAAGGGTACTTGACATGTATTTACAGGGATGACCAAACAAGAAGTATCTTTCTAAAGAGACAGAGAGTCAAACACCAAAATAATGTACCAGTAAGCTAGGATTTTACTATGAGCTTGGTAAGAACGTCAATTATAACTGCCATTGCTCAAGTAAACAAGTAGAATAAATCTAATCTGTTTTAATTATTTTTGGTTTGTTTTTTATTTATTTAATAATTTAAGGTATTAGTAACCTGGAAAAGGAAGTTCCACTGTAAAGATATTGTTGCTATAATTTTTCCAATACAGTCAAAACTAATTGCTACAGTCTCTCGGAGGACCCCGTCTTTAATGTCTGGCTAACACAGTATATAAGAAAAAAGCCTTAAGTACATATGGTAGTCTCATCTTCCACTTCCACATTTGTTTATAAGAACCCAATCAACCAAGCTGAAGGGTTGCATTTTTAAAAAAACATCTGAATATGATCAGTTCACTTATTTGTTCAGTTCAATGTATGCCTTTCAAATTAGATTGCCATTTAATAGATGATTTACTTACACAATCAATATTAGAGGTTCCAAGAATTGCAATTGTCTTATTTCCAATAATTTGTAGCATCATATTGAGGTCACCTACTCCATTCCATGCTAGAATTAGCAGCTCTGCAACAGCAAGCAAATTTATTGGTCTTAACCTTTTTAAAAGTTATCTGTACTAAGAATAGCACAACATTACTGTGCACTCAATTTTTAATGGACTTATAAGAGAAGAACCTATATTGCTTCAGCACTCACATCCCTCTTTCCTTATGTTCTCTGCCAGGCATAATATATAATTATGTGATATTTTACATCTATAGTATACAAGAAAGTGTTGGCACATATGGTCCTGATTTAGGTACTCAGGTTGGAAGGGTTATCTAAGCATCTTTTCCCAATAATCAATGCTCAACACCCAGAATGCCAGGACTTCCTTGTTGGCCATTTTACCAAGAAAAATAAATAAATGAAAAAAATCTTTGCAGACAGCAGCAAAACTCAGTTTTCTTCCTTCAAGATCTCCTAACCCCTAGCAGGTATTATCTCACCTATCAGACAGGGAATTGTGCATCTCCATCAAGACTAACATAATGAGGTGAGGGCACCCATTAGGGGACACCCCCTTGTTCCACAAAAGGAGCGTGATCACTGCTACGAAAGGAGAAGAAATTCAGCTTGCCTTTGTGCAATCCATCCACCCACAGCATGCAGAACAGCAGATAATAGCAGAGCATCACCAGTCGCGGTTACAAGAGTAGTGTTCTGTTCTGGTGGGTATACGCACAGCTGAATTCAGCCTCTGCTCCAAAGTTTACTATCAAAGTATCAGTAAAGGGGTAGAAAAATAAAAAAGCTGCTCACTCTGTCTTACAGATAGTTATCAGAGGTAGCAGAGAAAGAAAGGCAAGTGACATGCACCTTAAGGGTCTCAAAATTGAGCGGGTAATGGAAGTGAACCCAGGGCAAACAAGATGGTTTCAAGCTAACCTTAAATTTTAATTTGCAGGTCTTCTCCTTTTTCCCATATTCTTGATGGGTGCAGATTGGTTACTATTCTATAGACAAGTATTTACTTATTATACATGTATAAACTTGAAATCTACAGGCCTGAGAGAATTATTCCTCCTCTGTATTCTGGACATGAAGCTCTACAGGCTGGTCCATCAGTTACTAACGCAGTTATGAAATAAGCAACTTGGAAACTTCCTAGGTCAGGTTCACGTACCATAACATGAAGGTATGCATCAGTCTCCAAATTTGCATATACTGTTGCATCTCTGGATATTCCTCCAAATGCCAAATTTTTCTCTTGACCATCTAAGCCCTTGGATTTGGTGATGTCCCATGGCAACCAATTTCACTGATTTGCATTGGTGGGAATGCCATTTACTTTGGTCAGTTTGGGACAAATCATAACCAACTAATGCTTGAATAACGTGAGAATCTTACACTGTTGCATTGTTAGTCTTCTATTTCCCTCCTCGTTCATTTTTTTTTTTTTTATTGGAAATGAACCAAACTCATAGTTACTGCTACAGAGAGTGCAACGGTAGTACAGACCAGCATTTCATGCAGTGTGAAACCCGAGTGAGGAGAAGCTTTGGCACATAGTTCTTAAACCCTTCTATCCTTCATTTTTAAAAGTATCAAACTTGGTAAAACCTTGAAACAAAATATTTGCTCTTTAGCTTTACGTTCACATATAGCATCTTCGCACTCTGGCAGTGATGGCTCAGCATCATCCAGAGGTAGAAAGGGGTGAATTTCACAAGAGGCAGAGAAGTCACCTCAACACATCTTTCAGATTGCTGTAGGAATTAACGAGCAGCTCCTGTTAACCCTCAAACCAAAATGTCACCACAGTAAATTTCTAGTGATATCAGAACGCACCAGGGGGCACAAAGGGATGACTTTTTTTTTTTTTTTTCCTACAAGCTTTAATTTCATTATCTTTAACTCTGTCATTCCCATTGGTCTCTCAACAGGAAAGCAAAATATGAATGAGAAGCTGAGATGCTTTGCAAACTGTGGAAGAGAAGAGACTTTTTGCCTCACTTCTCCCTCCCCTAATCCTCATCACCCTCCCGACAGGGCTTATGTGAAATGGTACCGTGCGGCTGTCTTACCGAAAGACAAAGTAGCAGAAGATGGTGAAAATCACAACTAGCTCCCTCCTCCACCCCCTGAACTCACTGAAGAAGGGGAAATGGTGGGGTTAAGAAAATAAAGTTCTCTCCCAGTAACGCTGCCACATAATGAATACAGCATTATTATGCAGAAGGCCTCTTGAGACATCGGCCTAAAAAAATTCCACTGAAAATGGAAACACCTGTTGGAATATTAACTAGGACAAAGTCAAGCAAGGAGAAAGAGGATAGGTGGCCAAGAGGTTGGAAAGTCTAAGGCGAAATGTTGAAGGGATTTTTCTTTATTTTTTTAGGAGTGTGACATTTCTAATATTTGAGTTCCTAAAACAGCAAACCGCATTTTCTTCATGCAAGTATCTAGAGGTAATGGAAAAAGCAGAAAAAAGCCAACATTAGGTAAAATATCTATATTTCAAAGAGCAGAGCTACTTTGGACATCCTTACGCTGTATGGCCTACAGTCAGACAGCTACTGGAGCAAATGGATTCTGGGTATGGGAAACCATTTACAGCTCGTATTTGATAGGAATTTTTTATTTATTTTAATCTCAGAATCATTAGCAATTCTATTTTGGCCACAAGAAGCTTTCTATTAAGCTGAACACCCCACCCTGTTTTACAGGTTTGCGAAGATCTAATATACTGTAATAATAAATTCCACTTTGCTTTCTCATGGTCTTCAAGTCCCTTAGAGAATGCCAGAAGCTTCCTTCCTCATCACCCTGCCTGGCAGATTGAGGCACAGGATGAGCCTCCTGACAGAGGGAAGACCAGAGATCTCTGCATTGCTCTGGGTAACTAGAACTTAACCTGCAAGACCCTAACGTAGAAAAGAGTTTGGAAAGATGTCTAAGGACCATCACAGTTGTGATCCCAAGGCTACACCCAGTACATCATAAAAAGTATGCCATGAGCTCTGCTATACTTCCCAGTGCCAGATATTCCCTACTTAGTTTTTCACGTGAGTGTAAAAAGGAGACCAAAGTTCACCTGTTTTGCAGTGTTTGCTGCCTTACCAGAAGGTGTATCATCAGCCCGACACTATCTTCAACTGAATATCCAATTCAGACTGAATTCAGCAGGACTTAGCACAGGTTCAAGGGCACTATAAAGAACAGGAGCCTGCCAGCAAGAGCACTTATACTATGCTAGGAAACATGATACTTGGTTGTAGTGCACTTGTAAGCATTTTTTCCCCCAATACTTTTATTTTAAAGGGAATAACGTTTCTTTCTCTGTAATACACTGAAGAAGTACCTTAATCCTCTTGTAAAAGTCCCTGCAGAGCATGAAAATAGTATGTTTCAAAGGTTTAAACTTGACATATTGAGGGGAGGGAAGAGGGACCCCGTGCTTTGCAGGGCAGATATGCTTAGTTATACAGCACAGGTCTATAGCCTTCCTATAGACAGAAAGAAATTCTCAGTCTCCCTGCATCGCAGATAGGATGCCTGTTTCTAGAACTCCACCCTTTCACATAGGCTGGATGCAGAAAACAATAGTGATAGATGGGAAGCACAAAGCTTCACTGACATTCTTTGAGCAAGGCAGCCATTTCCCACTGCCTGCCTTGGAAGAAGAAAGAGAAGAGGAAGAAAAAAAAAACCAAAACCAAACCAAAACAAAATCCCAGCCACTTACAGAGATCTGTCTTGGCAGCTTAGCAAAAAAACAGTGCAGCTTTGGAGCAGTGCTTTCAGATTAGCCCGTGTACCACACCCAGGATGTACGAACACTATCAAAACCTCCTCTGCAGCATATTGATTATCCAGTACAGCCTCACTAAAGAAATAATAAATGAACAAGCAGCCATCCTCAGACCTATTGACTGGGAGGAATAAACCTCCAGCCTGCCTTCCTGCCTCTACTCCCTAATGCTCTCTAAGAAAGCCGCCCCACCCTCCTCTAAGGTGCTTGTATTTTACAGGCAGCTCAAGCTCAGCCCTGTTATAGTGAGCTTCAGTTTATCCCGATTACCTGGAAAGCACATCAGCCTGTCATATCCAGCTCTGTTAATCTTTAACCCTTTGCATGCTGAATCCATCCCACAACAGGCTATGAACAAGCCTGGACACCTATTTCCCTTTGGGCATTTTTTATGGAAAACATCAGTGGCTACTCACAACATCATGCTGAAGCCTGAACGGCTGGGAATATTTTCTTAATAACAATCAAGGTTGTTTCTTTACAAGAGCAGCTGCTTTCACACTCCCAGTGAATATTTTAGCAGAAGCATGTGTGTGAAGGAGAGAGCAGGAATGAGCGTGACTACGGGTGGATGAAAGGGGGGGGGGGGAGGGAAGTACCTGTGGGGAGGGCAGCCTAGACCAGAGGCTGCAGCACTGCCTTACGCATCAGGAGATTCACATTGCCCCTTGAGCCCAGCCACTAACCCTGTGTGTCACCTTGTGTTGCTGGTCCCCATTTCCCTTTCGGTCCTTTGTTTATTCAGACTGTAAGTACCCCAGCAGGGACTATCTCCCCCTATGCATTTATCAAGAATATAGCCAGAAGGTGTGGGGAAGTGATCTTAGCTGCTGCCTATGGGCCAGTAGTTCTTACATGAAAAATCACAAACACAGACAATATAAAATTTCATCTTATATTTATGCAAGCAATCAGAGAGTTACTTGATTTCAGTTAGGGGTTCTATGAGGAAAAAACCCCTCTCTGTAAGGAGCCACAACAAGTTTGGGAGATGCTATTACATATGCAACTGCAGTAGATATGCTATTGGTACGGGTAACAACAAAAATAAAATTGACATGGCCAAGAAATGGTACACATTTGTGTTATTTATCATTTTGCATCCCTTTTGTTAACAAAAACTGAAAATTAAAGCAAAATACAAGTAGTAGCACTGAAGCAATCAAAGCACGGTGAAAAAGGAGCATTTTTGTTTTCAGCCTGGTTTCTCAGCAGAAAGGTACCTATTGGTTTCTTACAGTCTGTGTTCTCCTACCACATCCCAAATTTTAGACTTTTTGGCTAATTTCAGACAAACCAAGAACACACAGTAAAGGCCTGAAAGATCTTCAATTCCATGCAAATTCCAATAAAATAGGGACCAGACAAAGGCAAGCAGCCCTACGAATGCCCCACTGAGAGAAAGGTGAAGCTCACCCTTACCTCAGCATTAGCAAAGCCACACAGAAATGGCACTGGCCATCAGGCTCCTGTAGTTCTGCTGAGAACTACTACTATGTCCCACAAGCCTGAACAGCATAATAGCTTTACACACTGGATTGATAATCTGGGTACAAGTGAGGGGCCCAGAACGTGGCAAAGCTTCACTTTGTCTGGGAAAGGGAAGAAACTGGCAACAGCAAGAGGAAGACTTTTGCTTCCCATCTGCATGGGACACCTGTTCCAAGCAGCTCCCTAAGGACTGCTGTAATATATAATGAATACCATAACAAACCTTCTCAATCAAAGAGGTGCTGGTGCAATTCAGGCTTTAAAAAAAAATGAAATAAATAACAATCGGTTTGATTTACACCATTCCCAAGCACTCTCATCTCTTCCTGAAGCTGTTTGGAGCTAAGCAGGTCTAGCCTCTGAAAATTAAGACCAAAGAGCCTTAATTAAGCCTCTAAAACCACAGAAACAGGCAAGTCCACAGGTCCACTTGTACAAATGAACTTCCAGAACATTCATTTGAATGCATTCTACAGTCAACACTACCAAAACTGCTACAGAAGAAGTCAGAATTACCTTGGTGCAAGGGGAACAAACTCTCCATGGGGGTGTTGGAGCCATACTCTACAGGAGCCAAACTAGCCCTGCTGGCCTCTCTCCTTGAGCATCCCCACCGCCCTCCCGCTGCAGCACCACACCTGCCTCCACCAGCTCCAGCTGACCTGAATGAGCCCATCAAGGAAAGCAGCCACTGTCACCCAATAAACACTGCTATCCACAAAATGTGTTCTCCGTTGGGAAGATAGTTCTAATCAAAAGGCTTTACTTTCAGTTTTTTCCAGTACCAGTACACTGGCTGAAATTAAAAAAAAAGACAACCAAAATTTCAACAGATGTTCAGTACTGGGTTTTGTTTAATGAAATTTCCTTTTTTTCATCCTTAGAACATCACCATGCCCAAACATACACATCACCTGCAGACTGTAGAAGATGAAACATCTTGTGTACTTGAAATGCCACTTCGAATCCACAGCATGTCTAAAAAATAGGCCCAGGAGATCACAAACTGAATAAAAGCAACATTACAGAGAGAAATTTTGGAGGCACATCCATATATACCTGATATTTCAGCCACAAAAAGTCCAATTGTCATCATGCTGAATAACACATCGGATCAAAAATACAAAAGGAACATGAATTAGAGTCATGTTAAAATACTGTTAACTGTGTGTGATTTTCTATTTAAAAACCAACACTTACATAAACCATTTTTGTAGTTTTATTACACTATATTCTTTATGCATATTCCTCTGAAAGTAAATTAAATTAAACATCACATGGATCACACTCTCTCCCACTGCACAAGTGAATCCCTGTCCATTTTCTGTCAAAATGGTGCCAGTTTCTTTGTGCCAATATTCTTGGACAGGCAGCCATGTGCAGTGACGTCACCAGGTTTTGATTCTCCAGGTTTGCGTGAGCAATGTTCTAAAAGGAGCTGCAAGAAATCATCTCTGTTCATTAGTACCAGTAATTGGAAGGCATTTCCATAGCTCCATGTCCTCTGGAGGATCTCAAAGTCTCTCTCACCTGTGATTTAAAAGGGGAACCTTAACTTCTGCAAAGCAAACATTTCAATGATGGAATGCTATAGCCTTTTACAATGCAGAATATTTAAGGTTAACTTGAGTCTACTAGGAAGGAATACCTAGTCCACAACAAGAACATTACCAGATCTTTACTTCATACTATTTGCAAAATACACGAATCTAAACCTTCAGATTCCCTGTACTATCTTGAGTATGCAGGAGACGAATAAGAAAGGCACGTGGCTTGAATGAGGAACACTATGTTCTTCTCCTATGTGACTACGAGCAAATTATTTAGTCACTTGGTGACTGTTTTCCCCATCTGTGGAAGAGAATAATATTGAATGCTCACTTTGCCCACACAGCATTACGTAAAAAATGTTTTAAAAGGTACATTTTCAAGCATGGTAGCATCATCAGAAGTTTCATCCTGGGAGTCATTCTGTCCAGATATTCATGCAAAGTAATACCTTTCAAGAGTCAGGGGTTCTTTTTCCAGCTTTGACAGATTTGCATTATGGGTTAATTAATTTCTATCAAGGGCTTTCAGAATGTCACAGAAAAAGGCACTGCATAAATGGAAAGCCATTTTCATTTGCTGGTGCTGAGATGAGGCCAAGGAAAACAGATTTGGATCAGAACCTGTGTAGCCCTAAGCCTTGGATTGCTCGAATCTCTCATAATAGTAATTAATGAACGAGACTGCAAACATTTGTTTTTCAGACAAAACTATTGCCTTGATATGAAATGCCTGAAATCACTTCAAAGCAAAATATTTAAGTTGTAAATATGTCAGAGCACACTGAAAAGCATTTGAATGTAATCTCCCAAGTTGTGCTCTGCACTTAGCTCTTCTTGTACTGCTTTTATTATTATAATCTTGATAAAGGCACTCTGAGGTGAGAAACAGAGCTTAATAATTCACACCCAGTTCCAAAAGGCTGGCAAAGCTCTAGTTATAAATTATTGCACCTGAAGTCACGTCCTGGAGTGCTTTAGCCACAAAATCTCATCTAGGTGGTGGGAGAGAAGGAAGTGGGTAAGGAAAAGGATGCTGCACGGATGTAAATACATTTTAAAAAACAACCTACTGCTTAACCATGCCTGTTCAGGTGCCCTTCTGGCAGAAAACAACCCAGAGGGTGGGAGAGAGGGGAGAGTGCAGGTGTAAGTCATACAGGGAGAATTCAGTATCAAACTGCTGTTGGTTACATCAGCCTAGCAACTGTTTATGCAAACAATCTGGCTGACTCATTAAAGTACTGCTCTGATCAGCTATTAACTGTAACTGACAGATTAAGAGGAGAACAGCATGAGACAGATACTTCAGAAGTGAGAGCAAAACATACTGGGAGCTTAATCTATGTTTTAATTCCAGCACCCTGCTCCCTGCCCCCACCCCTCTCCTTTGTCACAGTGGCTTCGCATGGCATGTTTCATATTGTTTAGTGCATATCTTGGCGCCCACCTAGACAGTTCTGCATTCTCGGCAGCACCCAGTGGCACCCACATGTTCACTTGACATTCCAGGGAACCCATTGTAACAGCCACACATTCTTCCTCGCCTTTCTGAGGGCTTCTTAGATCACAGATGCTCCTGGTATCACCCACTGTGCTTCAATACTTCTCATGTCCCATGCACATTCTTCAGGGTCTAATCCTTTCAAATAATAGTGCTTTCCTTCAGATGCTGCCTGATACCGATGAAAAAAGGGCTGAGATAGATGCTTGCTCTTTTTCATTTCCCTAAGCTGATAGACAGGACTTGTCAAATGCATTCAAGAAAAAATAGCTCAAAACCTGCTACTGTTCTATTACATATTTCATGTTCTCCATGTAGCAGGGAAGTCCCAGTCCTAAAGAACTCCCACTCTGAATTAGAAAAATCTTGTAAAAGCCATACCTTGTTCTTGCACAGCCCACAACGGATTTGAGGAACTTGTTGTCGCAGGAGGTTACAAAGTCCATTGATTAACAGGGATTTTAAGTGCATATAGGCTAATAAACAGAAGAAAAGCCCACCTGAGCTCACAAACGCAAAAGCTATAGGTTGCCAGAAGTTAACACCACGTTCTGGGAATCTGTGAAGGCATTATTGGCATTGCTCTTGAACTCTGAGCATCCTCTATTGGCTCCCACTAGAGGCTCGAAGCTGACTGAGAAGGACCCTGAACTGAGGACAACACAGCAGATCTTACAGACAAACTCTACAAGCATTATACTCTGCTAAAACCAGTAAGGTTTTTCATACAGCTCTCATAA
The DNA here is from genome assembly GCF_963210335.1 of Falco punctatus. NCBI lineage: Eukaryota > Metazoa > Chordata > Aves > Falconiformes > Falconidae > Falco > Falco punctatus. The sequence goes on from NC_137596.1 coordinate 7,869,331, forward strand.
AGGTTAGGAAGACAGCAGGCCTAGGATAAACCCAGCACCCGGGACTGCCTTAAATGCTGACCAAAGTTTTGCCCTTGCCCTTTCTCCTCTCTTTTTTTCTATGCCACCAGGCTTGATTTCAAAAATGGAAAGATCTGAATCATCTCTTTTTGGGCAGGGTGGGTCCTGAGTGAGAAGCAAACCTTGAGTAAACACACCTTTGCCCTACGCAAGCCAGGCTCAATGATAGGAATTCCATTTCCTTCTCATATGGGCCATATCCTTCAGACACGCCATGTGGAGCCCAGGTACACCATGCGGCATTGACCGGGGCTGCCTGACACCCTGAAGCCCTCCAGGCAGTGGTAGCCCCCATCAAACTGCACTGCAGAAACTCTGGCCAGCCTCTGCCACAGCACCGGGCTGGCTTGAGCCACGATCCCCTTAAACCTCTTCCCCTCTCCTATGACAAAAAGGAGGCATCGCTAATAGACTATGCAGCAATTAGCCATTAAGCCTACTATCCCATTAATAGCTGCCAACAACGGATGAGTGAAGAGGGGCAGGAGAGGAGGGCAAGTGTATGCTGGTATTTCCCCAATATAGTCCTGTAGTTTCAAGTAGTCTGCAGTGACTTTGGGACAGGGGTGGGATCTTTGTACTTAGACTGCAATTTCCTTTCTTACTAGCAAAGAGTTAGCCCCCAGTGTCCCTCCCCTGACTTAAATGAGAAGCTTTGTGAATGATGGGGTGTATAAGCTGGTCACCATCTTGCCCATAAATATTACCCAAAACACTTTATTTCCTGCAGAGATAAGAATATCTCCCATGTTTATAAGTTCCACATTGAAATCAATATGGTCTGCATTTAAAATGCACACACAAACATGCATCTAGCTATCTATATATACACGCTATGTGTTTAAATACATACCATATATGTAGTATATATTTCCATATTGTGCAGGATTAAGTGCATATTTCCACTGAAAAATAAATAAATAAACAACTAGCAATTTCTCAATTTCTTCCTGCTGTGTGGCAGTGGTGAAAATTGCTTAGAAATAAGACTATTATAAATATTCTATATATAACTGCAAATTGTGGAGAAGCAGGGGAAAAGGGGAGAAGGTTTGTATGTTTGAAAAATGTGAATACAAAGGAGGGCATAGAAACATATCCAGCCATTTCCACCTCGGTGCTATTTATAGCTATAGTATTACGAGGTGTTTGTTTAAAGGGGCACTGGCACAGTATGGAAGGACCTAGTCCTCCTTCAAGGAGGCATGCAAACAATATTAACTTGGCAAAAGAAAGGCGTACTAGTCTGGCCTGAAAAATTGTGGCTGTTCTTGCTTTTCCCCCCATGACTATAAGAATTGAAGTTCTAAACTGTATTTGCTTCCTCATTAACACTTTTATTCCTCTAGCCTGAGGAGCTGGCTCACTGATTCTGGGGTCGGGCCCCAAACTGAAAAGAGAAGAAACAGGGAAATTAGCAAACACTTCTGCCACCACCCTTCCCACATTTCCCTTCTTTGCAGCAGACATTGGCAAGAGAGTCAAATTTCAAAATGTTCTGGTTAGCTCCACAGTTGATTGAAAGTAAAAATGAAAAATATTCACTTGAACACTGCCAATTCTTCTGTGAATGTATTTAGTTTTGAAATTCAGTAGAAATATTGAAATAATTGGGATAAAAAAATTCAACCAGCTCCTTAGAGAGTACTTTGCTTCTGAAGAGTTATGGTACAAACCCCTGAAGAACTCTCTATTGTTCCCTTGTGAGATGCCATATGGAGTAGGAGGGATGGGAACTCAAGGGAAGAGTTATGACAATGAAAACAAAAACATAAATAAAATAAAGGAAGTTCTGTGTTCTCTGCAGGGACATGACGAAGGACTCACCATTCCAGCCACAAGAAATTTCTGCTCCTTGAGCAGTGCATGGATAAGATGGCAACAGCATGGGGGGTTCTTTCAGTCCTGAGTTTTCACAGAGAATGTGGAGGCCAGCAAGTGAACGAGCCTCCCTGGAGGCCCACCGGACGAGTTTGCCATGCTCTAGTCAGCACTTTGCCAGCTCAGCCCCACTGGCCGGACAAGTTCTGTATGTTTTTATTCATAATAGGGAATTGTGGCTGCCCCATGACAAGAATAAGATGTTCTCCCACACTCCTTTGGGAAGATGTTGAATCAGGGATCCTGGTTTGTATATGCAGCCATAACCGGAGTGAAAGGCTGTTGCAGAGTACCCTGTGCTGCTCACTGCAGAGGGGAGACTGTTCCTTGCTCTCCTGGAAGCCTGCAGAGAGTGACGGCCAAGGAGCCCCTCATAAGGCTGCTGTGTTGGAGCCTGTCAAATATTTCCAGTTGCAATGTGCTCTTCCCGTGCTTGCTGGAGTGCAGGTCCTTACACAGCACTCCAGCCCGTTAACTCCTAGCTCACAGGCATGAAATTTGCTTTCAGACCTATTGACGCTAGCAGAAAACACGTTAGTAATGAAAACACCCATTCCTCCAACAACAACTGCAATATGGCAATGAATATCTCAGTTCACTTTTAAGAGGCTATCTGTTTTGTAATTGCAGCTGATAGCTTTTCTAATAAGCTTATAAAACCTATCTGAAAGAAAATGTTGGGCCTCAGCCTCCTCTCGATTAATTCAATGCAAAGTGGGAGGGAACACAGTGAGGCATGTGGGGCAGGCTCACAGCAGCTGAATTCGGGACAGCATTAATGGGAGACGAACCCCCCCACATGTGCCCGGCAGAGCCAACTGGTGCAGGAGCCGGGACCCTTCCTGTGGGTGGATGGGGGTTTCGCTGCGGCAGGAGCAGGTCTCGGGTGGGGGCAGACAGCAACACCTCTGCACCACTCCTCTGTCTCCCCCTTCTTTCCAAAACTTGAGCTTCACACATGATTTTGTTAAGGCTACTGGGCCACCAATTCTAACAGCCTTGTTTCCTCTCTCCCCAGCGGGCTTGTTGACACACAAAAGCTGTCCTGCTTTGGCTCCGCAGTATAGCCTGGAAACAGAGTAAAGGCATGCCTATGGGTAGGGGAGAGAGTTGCAGCAGTATAAATTACTTTTACACTGGTACACACTGTGTACTCTGCTGTGCTGCTGTTACTGTTTTGGTGAAAACAATGCTTATGTCTATATAAAAACTGCATAGAAATCTAGTCATAAAACAACAGCTATCAGATTCTGTGCTTAATTATATGTTTTAATTGTTTAACTGCAGGGACATTTGGCAGTCAAATACACACACACACACACAAAAGACTTGCAAGAGGTTGAATCAACCTGAGAAAATAAAATATCCTACGAAATGCTTGATATATTGTTTCTTTGATAAGTTCAAACAAGTGTGACTCACTATACAACCATTCTATCAATTCTGAACAAAAAACTGCATGGGATTATTATGCTTTTAATCCAAAGAGCTGGGTATTTGGAATTCCTCAAGCCCTTTGTGGTGTCATATTAGCTAGGCCAGTCTCTCATGAAAAGAATGTATTGTTGAATAGAGTTGAGTCCGGATCTCTGCTCCATTGGGTTGATAAAATGGCAGTTGATTTAAAAAGAACCAGCTTGTCTGGAGAAAGGATTAGCAGATTAAGGGACTGCATGTAATTTTTTTTTATGTAATGTAAAGTTACATTTCATAACTAAAAGGGATTAATTAAAACGTTAATAGAAGGAGAGATGTTATTTTTCCAGGGACAAATGCCTCACCACACATATGAACATTCACTTTAGTTGCTGCTGCCTCAACAGTAGGAAATGAAATGCTATTCTCTGCAAGTAAGAGTTGACACAGAAAAGAAAGACAAGAGGTTTGTGTGGTGGCTCAGCATTTTATTTTCCTGTTGCACTGATCTGGATTTTAAAACAGAAAAAAAATTCCCTGTGCAGCTATATATACACACACACACACATCACACGCATGCATATTTTATCCCAATCCTTTTTTACTTGCATTGAAGAATAAAGCAAAACTATTTTGCCTAATACATTTTCTGGTCTATATGATACTTTTCTTTCTGTGCTTTGTTTCTGCTTTGGGAGATCTGATTCTGCTTCCCTGCATGTACATTTTCAGTGAGTTAATAACAGTTTTGCAGTAGGGAAAGGTGGACAGGACTGTTAGCGTCCTGTTCTGCACTTTGCAGGAAAGTTGCAAATCTTGGCCATAAAAGCCTTACCTGAGTACAGTTTTAGCACTGTTTATATTGAAAAGTTCAAAGTAAATCACACCGGGAGGATGTGGCAAGAAGCTGTCAGATTTACTGCCTGTGTCACAAAGTTTCAGCTTGTCTTAAAATCCTGGTTTGGGGCTTTGTTTTGTTCTGGTTTCTTTTCTTTCCTAGGAATGAATTTTTTGGCTCTTGAATTTTGGACTCCTCAGGTTTCTTTGACGCTTTAGTGAAGTGATCCAGGGGCACTAAGCAAATCTAGGCTGGGTCCCTGCCCTGGGAGGAGGCATCCGGCAGTGTTGAGGTGCTGGCCAGGGCAAGCATGGCAGGCAGCCCACAGCCCCTGCACCAGGACCCCCAGCGCTGCACCCCACAGGCATCCCCTGCACCCCCAAGATACCTACTCTCTCACCTTGTCCTCTGTGTCAGCTGAGGATGGGCTGCTTCTCAAACTGGACAAATGCCACTTGTCTGCTTCTTTTAAAAAAAACCCAGCCATAAATCAAAATTCATTGTTATTTTCAGTCCTTTCCCAACTGGGAAAATAATTCAAGAATCATGCAGGAGTCTCATCCCCCCTATTAAGAATAACCACAAATAATCTCCCTCAGTCTGTCATTTATTGCTAGCACTTAAATATACCTGTGCAATAAATTTTAATTGAGTGTTATAAACTTGTTCAATGACTGCCTTCAGCATTTATGTACAGATGTGCATTGATGATGCCATATTGCCACTAGGAGAAATTTCAATCCACTCTTAAACTGCCCTTCCTCTCACAAAAATTTGGATGTGACAATATGCTGTAATAAAAACTATGTGTTGTCATATTTATTTAGTCCAATGTCTAACCTGTCACAGTGATCTGACACTGATAATCAATTTTTTCAGAAGAAAGTACATATGTCCTCCTGCATCGCAATGGAAAACCTTAATGAGGAAGTTTCCTCCCTGTCCTTTGCTCAGTCACCATTTAAACTATGCCCCAAAGTAGGAGGGTTGGTGCTGGTTCTTTTCTAAGAATAGCGTCCCACCCATTTTACTGCAGATGTTTCCATTCACTGTACGAATGTTCAATGAATTTTTCAATCCCACCAGATTCCTGGCCTCAGCCATGTCAAGAGACAAAGGACTCCACAGGATTTTTGTAAACTGTACAAAACCCAGTTCTTTTTAACCATTTTGAATGTACTGCAATCCACCTTCTCTGCTCCTTTTATTATTTACTTCTATGCTCTCTCATCTGAACAATCTCTTTCAAGAAATTATTCTTTGGAGAACCTTTGCAGGCGTCTAATTATTTCTGTTGTCCATCTCCCAGCTGTTTCTATTTATTCAGTATCATACTTGTGTAGGAGTGACCAATATCATGGGACGCTGATATAATATCTTTATATTTTCAATATCACGTTCCATGCTAGTTGGTGTTTTTTCCTACCACTTCACTGGTGTTTTTCTTAGCCACTGCTGTAAACTGAACAGTGATACCATTGAACTGTTCTGTTACAGACCTCTTTTTTTTTTTTTTTCCCACTTCAGTGATAACTTAGATAGATATGGGCTGTCCAAATACTCTTTTGAAGAGTCCCTTGGAGTTGTCAGCCAGGAATTTCCACCCTGCCCCTCACATTTCCTTCTTATTATGTAGGGTTCCATTAAAAACATTTAGCCACCTCCAGCTTAGCCCAAACCAGCTTTTCCTGCCTTGATTTTCACTTTTCCAACTCAACAGTAAGTATATTCAAGCAGCTACAGAACCCAAGGCACAGCACTAATCTTTTGCTGTGTTAAAAACGACTATTTACTTCCCATCTTGTGGGGTGGGGGCAGGGAGGGGGGCAGAGGGGCTTTTCACTCACATCTAACCCACAGCAGTGCTTTACCAGTCAGCCCTTAGGTACTTGGCTTCCTTAGTAGCCTCTTGTAGGCACTTTGTCCAAAGACTTTCTGCATGTCTATATAAATTATGTCAACCTGTTCTCCTTTATTCACTAGTTTGATGACCTGTTCCCAAGTGTCTGTTATAGAGACATGAATTCCCTTTACAGGAGTTGCATTGGTTCATCTGTATCATATCAAGTAGTTGTGACCAAATTCTATTTCAAAAAATCTCTTCGTTCAGCCTGCCCAGCACTTAATTAAGCCTTGCTGATCTGCAATATGCAGGATGAACGTTTCCAAAGAGGCAGTTTTTGCAGGCTTCCTATAGACCAGCTGATTTGAGAAGGATTATCACTTTTTTTCCCAATAGCTCAGTCATGTCTTTCACAGATTACAGGTGTGCGCTTTTTGGTCCTTGTAACTTCTTGCTCTTCTACTGTTCGTATTGCAGCAGCAGGTAGGATCCATAAATCAGGCCTCCAGTGCTGAATGTTGCACAGCAGCAACCTGAAAGACACCGTCCATCTCACCCCTCCATCCCTGTGTCACTGCTTCCTTCTCTGTCGCTGCATTGCCTCTTCCCCTACTATTCACTGTCATAAGATTTAATAGGTAGGTATGGCTTTTATTTGTCTGCAACACTGTTACTTTCCTTAAGTGTTCTTCTAACCTTCCTCAAGTGTAACAAATATTTCCTTTGCAGTTCCACTGTTTCTAGCAAATCAATAAATTCTCTGCAAGTTGTTTGCATCTTTATGTGTTCTTCAAATTCCCCATTAGCCTTCCTAATTTCCATCTTGCATTTTAGCCAGCATTGTTTATATCCTATTCTGCTAACATCACTATGGTTGGTTTTCCATTTTCTGGCCACATTTGTACTGGGAAAAACACAGTCTGATGGGATTATTACCCCTTTTTAAAGTGCTGCCGAAGTATAAGGGATGAATGGCTGACAGCATCAACACTACATTCAAATTGTCTGGTACAATCCACTGCAGAGATGTTGGAGAAGTACAAAGTAACAGTAGAAATTTGTGGATTATTATTAATTAGATCAGTCCTCCCTTTATCACATAACCTGTAGGAGTCAGATTTCTTCCATCTTGGAGCCAGAATAACAGCAGTAACCTTAGGGTTAAAGCTTTCTGCGGCTCTTCAGAGCACCAGGAAAAGGCTTCAGCATATCCTTATATCATTTTATGCAAGCCAGACAAGGTGATTTATAAGTTATTCTCCCTGAGCTTCAATTAATTTCACTTAGGACATTTTCACAGTTGTACAATAAATGTTTAAATGAAGATGTTTCCCTGCTCCCCACCCTGGCATGGAATGGAACTGAATATTAACTGGTTATTGGGTGCCATTCATGGCCTGTGCAATTACAGATAAGAACATCGATCTGGCAGGAAAACAAATTGGCTTTTAAAAGAGGGTGGTTTGGATCTGACAGGTTAAGATGATTAGGCAACCCTCTAATGGATTCTGTATATTAATCCTGGATACACACAGGAAGCAGACATCCACCCCACTCCTGGGTACCAGACAATTATTGCCCTCATGCCGGAAACCCAACTTGCAAATTACCTACTAGGTTTCAGGCCAGTTGTTTGCTCCCTAAATTAACCTTCTCGGTTATCTTGTTGCAATGGAAGTTTATAGTACTGTGTAGATACAGCAATATTTTAAAAGAAATTTAGAGCAGGTGACACTATCTAATGACTTTTCTCAGGAATACCCCATGCCACACGGACATTGTTATCTGGTTGGATTCTCAAGAAAAGAGAGGGCTTTGCTACAGTTTTTAGGCACACAGACAAACAGGCCGTTCTGACAGGGGTCTGTGGGGTCTGTCATTACCTTAGAATTTAGAGAAGGCCATCGCTGCGGTTGTGAGAGAGAAATCAGAAGTATCACACTTCCTCTATCTTTTCCATGGCCCACAGCAAAATCACATGGCCTTTCTTCGTCCCATTTGTCTTCAGGGAGTGACAAGTCATGGGAGAGGCAGGGAAGATAGAAATTGTCCCTATTTACTAGGGAAGATAGAAGATAGAAGATAGAAATTGTCAAGAAAATCGGAGTTTTGTGAAAACTGCCAGCTTGCAAAATCAAACTATTTCCCAGGGAGGGACATAACCCAGGGAACCCTCTCTGGTTTCCAAATACAACCCTGGAGAGCTGCTGAAAACTCTGACTCTCAGGCTGGAGAAACCCACCAGTAAAGCTGATTGCCTGGGACCTCTGGGTTTTCACAGCAGTAAAAAATGGAGCTGCCCTTGGGATTAATTCCAAATAAGGGAGGACACTAGACTCTGGGATTTTTATTCCCTAATAAAGTATGAAGTTACCAAAATAATAAAAACTTTTGGGGACATGAATTACCACCCTCCTCCCAGATCATAATGAAAAACCAAGTGTGTAGGTATATATATATTCTGGAAAAGTGAGATTCTGGAGCTTTAAATATAACAGAGAGTATTAACTGTTCTTTAGGAGAAACTCTGTAATGCACAAGCTCAAGCATGGCTACCAGCAGCCGTACCTTTGGCAGCCATACCAAGGCATTGTTCTAGTTACTCAGCTCTATTTGGATTTAACCAGACTAAACTATACCCACACTGTGTCTGCACTCACCAAAAATGTGACTACAACAAAGATTGGTCTGAAAACAACCGATCTATAGTTCTGCACAACTCCTGGGTAGGACAATCAATTTTATGCGTTTCTTGTCTTCAGAAAGGTCACTAGCCATGTTATTAATGTGCTACAAATACAGGCTGCAGATTTCCTTTGCAATTGCTGGCTGGTCTAGTTTTTCATTTTCCCACAAAGCAGAGATGTCTTCTCACTTGCAAATATTCTGTCATGAAGGTATGACCCTCTTACTGTAAGGGCTCAAGAAATTGAATGAAAACTACCCTAGACATCTTAGTAATATTATTCACAAGACTCAAGAATGGTGTTTACATACAGATACCTTAGTTACTGATGGTGGTCACATTAGTATCAAGGGTCCCACTTCAACCTGAACAGAATTATACATACAGATGGCTTTCTGTCAGGGATAAATTTGGCCCAGACTGGCAATTGTATCATATGGAGAATTGAGTTTCTTGATCATGACACTAGGCTTTAATTTGATAACTTAATCTCATACAGGAAGATATCCTGTTCCCAACTAAGTGACATTATCACTGCTACACTTTCTCTCTGCCCACCCACCCGCCCACCTCTCTCTCTCCAGTCTCCATTGGATTAGCAATACAGTCAGCAAAAAGGTTGCTATTTTGATTTTGATGATAGTCATAACGAAGCATGACTCGTCATAGGGGAACGTGAATTCTCATGACACCAAATATTCAGCAATCTCACTACAGCACATCAGGAATCAAATTCCTCATGGGGAGAAACCTCATGGAGAAAAACAAATCAGAAATAAAATATCATCAAATTGCTACTTTCCATTGCTTGAAATTCAGAACTGGGTTTATAACATTTTCATATCATTTGCAAGGTGGCTTGCTAGATTTCCTTCAAGTATTAACTTCTCCTATAAAGTAAAAAATACAAAGGGCTTGAATCTTTTTTTCCATATTCATATTTTTAAAATGAGAAATGCATTTAATGTTTTCTGTTAGGAAAACAGTAAGAAGGTGAAAAAGAATGAGGAAACATGGAAAACAATGGTACTCCATCTCTTCCCTCATTTTATGAACAATCTTGCTCAGAGTTCTGGAAAACCTAATGAAGTTGCAAAGACAAAAAGGTTCTGATTTTTTGTCCAGATTCCTCTCCTGTGTTGTGGGCCATCTGTAGCTACAATGAAAGACTTTTTCCACTCAGTTAATCCGGAGACTAAACCTTCCAAAACTCTCTACATGTTTTGTGTTAAGAATACATTGTGAGATCCTGTTATCGGTGTAGCTTGAGATACTGCAGTGACATAAAATCTTGCAGATAATACAAGCTGAGCTGCATTCAGAAAGCACCTGATAAAACCAGCAGAAAATCAGAAAATCCACTTTTTTGACCGAATGACCTCCTTGTCCCTCCCCAAATCTATCTCTAGTTCTTGACTTTTTGTGAGCAGTTTGGCTTTAGACTTGATCCAAAGCCCTTGAAATCATTTGAAAGATTCCTATTGACCTCAAAAAGTCTAACATCAATCCTGAAGACTACAAAGGAGCTGTTGCATCTTTAAAATACAAAGAAGAAGATTTGTGCCAGAAACATTTCTCATTTCACAGGTACAGCTGCCACTCGTCCCTTGGTATTTCCATAATGTTCTGGAAACTGCAGCATTTGACCACAAATCCCTATCTTGTCCTCAGTGGTAAACTTGAATTTAATCAGTATCTTATTCTGCTGTACTAAATACAGTGGCAGATTTACCAAAGAGGTAAACAAGAGAAGGATCAAACCCTTAATAAACACCTTTTGTTAAGTCTTTCAACTTAGCAGTGCAGCATGTGCCACTAAATAAATGGCTGCTCATTTGATATCAAAACATACAAAGTAGTTTTGGTGCAGAATAGTCACAAGGAAAGACCGATCATAAATTCTAGCAGCGAAATATGATCATGATAAAAACTACAAATGGACCCAAAAGGGGCTGCAGCAATTTAAGCCAGATTCATTAAAATGCCTGCACAATACTGCAGGCTTGGGAGTGTGCTGAGCTGGGCTTTAACCATGTAAATCACCCCACAGGGCTATAGCAGCTGAGTGTCTCAGCTCTTCATGGCAGTATGGGCAGAGTTCAAAATATCCACCTGAGTACACCGTGACATCAGTCAGGAACCTCTCTGATGGGCATCATCCTCATTGAGCTTCCTCACAGCACTTGCACAACTTCAGCATTGCTTCCAGGAGCATGGTTACTCTTTCTCTAGATTAAGTTCAGATTGGGCCTGATAGTTACCTAATATATTTTTTTAATTGAGCTGGACCATTTATACAAGTAGATCCAGCGCTCATGAAAGCAGGCCTATTGATCAAATCTGACCTATTTTCTTGGTCCACCCCCCACAATGTACCATGCAGCAGGAGCGACGCCACATGCCTGCACCGCCCTGCTCCATCAATATCCCTCATTTTCTCCAGCAATGACAAGATGCATATTCAGTGTTTGAGGCCTGTTCAGTCATTGATCTTATTAATAAAATTGTCAATGGGAATAAATTATTATCAATTGCGGAGACAGCTTTTGTAACACAGACACACAACCTAGACTCTGCTTTCTCATTTTTCAGAGACCATAGATCAGCCACCCATTGATAGCTGCCTTGGGTTTTAATTCTGCATATTCAAATGAAGACTGCAGAAATTAAACATAGTAACTGCATTTATCTATAAAGATCCTTGCATTGCTTAACCCTGTAGTATTTAAACATTTCAAAAGAGTTTAAACTATCCCAAATATCTTGATAAAGAAAAAGTTTATTAACTTCCTTTAACAGAGTTGGGCACAAACACACCAAGGGACTCAAAAATTCCACAGAAAAGCCAGGGTCAGAATTCAGATTTCCTGAAAACATAAGCTAGAGTTTTAACTTTTGCTCCTTATTCCATACAGTGTTGGTTTTTTGAAGGGAAGTATTGGGGAAAAAACAAGGCTGTTCAGTACAGCTTCACAGCCCTGTTCCAGGCCAGGCCCCATGGTCATCCAAGCCTTCTATAATATATTTCTTTATTGAAAACCAGCACCCATATTCTGAGGAATTGAAGTCAACATTCTGTGTGACACTCTTTCCTCCGAAATAATATTGCAGAAAATCGGTATTTATCAGAAGAGATTAATTGAATCCCAACAGTACTGTACATCAAATGAAGGAACAGGGCCCCTATTTATCTCTTAAAGTTCTGAAAATGAAAAACATCTAATCACTAGTTCCCTTTGATGAATGCCTCATTGTTCGCCTCTATGGAGAGGCATTTCATATGGCACTGGCAATACACTGTTGCTGGGGGGTGGTGGTGGTGGTGGTGCAAGATTGCTTTGAGAATTTACGTACAATTACATTTATGTCCAACCAGAAAGTATAAGTTTCCATGATACAGTATTTTCTTCTTGTTTTTTTTTTTCTTCCCTCCCAAGAAAAAAAATTGTTCCTGAGGTGGAGCAAGCGGAAACTAATACAATTAAATACTTTGCTTTGCCTGCCAAGGACATTTGACTGCTACTGTGCTACATCAGGTATGTAATGAAAGGCAAATGACAACGAATCTTAATGTGGTGGGGAGCTTGGGTAACTGTAGTTTTATGTCAGGGATAGCTTGCTAGAGAAAAGCTGCATTGTATCTAGGATTAGCAGAACTGCAGGATTTCATTAATGACCGAACAGCTTTTTAGCAAAACAAAGATAGTTAGGGAGTAAAAAGAGAACATGACTAGAATGTGTACCACTAATTGGAAATGTATATTATCTTCACTTTGTTAGGGAGGAGGCACCGGGGTGCTCTATATTGTCATCTGGAGAATGTCAATTCTTACAAAAGTTTTTCCCAGGTTGGGATGCTGGACTATGAGGCAGCAACAGTTGGAAATGACGGGGTTTAAAGTAGACACATTTAACAGGAAACATACTGGAGTCAGATGGGAAATGGGTTCCCATCCTGCCAGTGTTGGAGATTGCAAATCTCCACCTCTTCACCCTCCTGAACCAAGAAGAAAGGGACAACCTCAGCAGGTTTCACACACAGATTGGATTTCCGCCTTTTAAAAAACCATTCCTCTCTTTTCAGACTATAAATTATATTTGCAAAATGGAGTGGCCTTTCAGACCAGAAAAGTAGACTTCCTCTTGGATAGCTACACTTTTTTCAGACTCATCAGCAACACTTTCTTACAGGCAGCTTCACTTCCAGTAAGTCATAATTTTCATTTGCAAAACAAACTTCACTGGAAAACTACAACTCTTATTCTACATGTATAGGACTTCGCAAAGTCTATTAAAACCAGCAAGAATTTCTGCACCACTCCTTCTGTACTGAGCTTTATATTGGCCTACATTTCTGAGTCTTTAATCCAGTCTGCTTCCACTGAACTCAGAGCATTTTTTTTTAACTTGCAGAAAATACAAGATGTCTATGGCCATATCCAGCAACTGTTTACTCAGGACAGTGAGAAAAATAAATGTAGAACAATAAACCCCTCCTTTTTGCAAAACCTGAAATTATTAATGGGACAGATCCTCTTGTACACTAAGCTCCCTTTTGCAGGGCTTGGGGGAGTGAAACTTAAACCCACTCAAATGCTTTTCTATATGGTCAAAATGGTGTAAAATAGCTCAAGTCAAATGACAATTAAGCTTATTACTTGAGACAGCTTTTTTTTTGTTTTTTTGGTGTTTTTTTTTTTAACTGCTTGCCCTTGACCACTAGGCATAAGGGAGGGGGGACGGGAGGGAGGGAGGGAGGAGAGACTCCTTAAGACAATTTTGAAACAGTCCAGTACTTTCCTGATCACTTTGCAAAGTTGAAATATGATTACAACCTTTTTGCATACAGAAAGAACCCATTTAAATGAAAAATTAGCTGCCTTAACAGGTCAAGCACATAGTTACATTAATGTTGTGTAGAACAATAAATCAACTTCGATCTCCAATTGAAAAAATGCTAATTTAGTTCAGTGATTCACTGATTGTACTTCCCGTGCGCCCCAGCGATAGAAATCTTTTCTTCTTATTTAATGCGAGACAGTGATTTGACGGCCCTCCTAATGGTGCTTGCAGACTATCAGCATTTCAGTGGAATTCTGATCATGGTTTTAATATTCCATGCAGCTTTGCCCCCTCTGATTTCATGCTGAAACATTAACAAGAGCTGACACTGGAGATTAGAAGCAGACAGCTGGAATGCCAGGTCTTTGTTGCAGCATGGACATGAGCCAACATCGTTCAACCGCAGCCAAGAGGGACCTGGGAAAGTCTTCTTAAGAAGGGGAGGTAGAAATGGGGAGACAAGGTAGTTTACTGAAGGGCATATACAAGTAGATAATTGCAGAGTCCTTTCATCTCTTAAAGCCAAATTCTAATCAATCCTGGTTTATTAAGGGGAAAGGGGGTCATTAAAGGTAAATTTTGCACTGAAAAAAAAAATCACCATTTAATCTCGGCAAGCATAAAAGTTTGCATAGAAAGCAACTGCATGTCCACAGCCACCTCTAATTTGTCTGCCTAACAATCGTGATTATTTGCAGTGCTTCTATTTGAAAATGTAGTGCCGGTCTCCTTTAAAAAAAGATTTAATCCACTTAGTTCCAGGTGAATAAATTGAGAAATAAAACTGGATTTATGTGCTGGTGCAGTGTGTGAACTGTAAATTCCCAGGCAAAAAGAAGGAGGTATTATAATGTAACATTCTTCTGTCTAATAAATTGTTTCCTGAGAACAGAAACCTAATAAAGATACATAATTTCATTCAAACCATGAAACAACTCTTACTCTTCACACATTCTTTAGAGAGAAACTTAGGGACAAGACAAGGGATGATTTATGGCAAAACTGTGGGTTTTGTGGGCTATTTTGTGTTAGTTTGGGTGGGGTGGTTGCTTTTAAATAAGAACTGAAGTGTAAAAGGTGTAGAGGACAAGCAGTGCAGATATCCAGGCAAACCCTGGCTGTGGTAAATTCAAACTAATAAGTCAAGAAAGAAATTTCAAATGAGGGCAGGACTGGGGGAAGCTTCTTTATATACCTGGAAAAGTGTGGTAGCCCAAGGAGCAGCGATCCCTCAGGCTGGGCTTGAGCAAGTGGTTTATCCCGTCTTGACAAAACATGTAACCTTAGGCAAGTCACTTAATTTCTGCATCTTCCCTTTAAGCTTCCTTCTCTCTTAAGGTCAATAACTTTCTCTTTTTCTACAGTGAGCCTCGATGGCTTGGCTTCTTTCAGCTCAAGCACACAGTAATACTGATTATTTCCTAAAAAAAACATTCTCTTTCTCACTACAGTTACCAGTTATTATGAAACTGAGTCAGGTCGCCTACTGTGCTGTGCTACCCAAACACATAGGAGCTTGCAGTCTAAAAAGTAGGGTCAGATGGAGGAGTGGTAGATGCAGATGAAGAGCCCAGTCCTGCAGCAGCTCCTGCCAGAGAGCAAACACGTCCAGGCACAGGCTCTCTCAACTCCGGTGACTTTGAGCTCGGGGGAAGGGGTTCACCGACAAGGGGATCTTTACAGAGTGGGGACTGTAGTGATTAATGTGATGACTGGCCTTTTATGTACTTATTTAATAATTCCCATCTGCCCCCTCTCACTAGCTGTTCCTCATTCCCGTCCTTTTCAATCTTAAAGAGACGCAGAATAATAAACAAAGAGCAAATATTTGCACTAATAATCAAAAGGTGATATACAGACTCAAAATATTAGTAAAGAGCGTGTGAATGGAAAGCATTCTCTTTAATATGTTTCGCTCATGTATTTCTTTCCACCAAAAGACATAAAACTACTTCCTGAAAATGATTTACAATTACTTTCTGCCTCCTTTGATTTCTGTACAAGCCTGGAACAACCCTCTGAGCCCTGTAGAGTCAGCTCAGATTTACAAATCCCATTGTTAATTATTAATCCTCATAACAGCACCCATCAGGTCAGCAATACAAGCATCAGTGGGTCTGCCGAGCAGATGGGTAAACTAAGGCACAGGGAAGAGTAAGGGCAGCCTCACCAGCAAGAATGCACCTCCTGCTCCTGCGATCATCAAGTGAAGGTGATGTGATGCAGGAGGTCCAGGATCAATCTGGGAGGATGAGTCTACAGGTCTGAGTGTGCACTTCATTTCCAGTTTGAATTTGCCTTGCTTGGTAACAGGCTTTTATGCTTATCTCTAGTTGATTAAATGGCCTTTTGGTGTCTAGCATTTTTTTCTCATGAATGTACCAGTGAAATGCCAGCATGGAGTAATCAAGTCATCTCTCTCTACTCTTTTTCCTAAATAGACAGCTTTTTCAGTCTATCACTGAGCGACATCGCCTTTATCCCTCAAAATACTTCTGTGACTCTTTATAAAAGCAATGTTCATATCAGAATTATATACAGTGCCACTTCTTGTAATGACTTTGTGTAAGGGTGGAAATACCCTTCCTCTTGCCTTCACATCTGCCTCCTTAGAGGACTGCATGAGAACTTGAGCCAAAGCCTCACGTGACAGCCTGCACTGAAGCAGTGTCTAGTCTGTCCCCCACAGCCTTCTCAAGCTCCCTTCCTGAACACCGTACCCCTCTGGAAGGCTTGCTGTGCACTCCTGCACAACGTTTGTGTTGCACTTTCAGTGGGCTGTGACCAGGACAGGGATAAACTAGAAAACTGTCAGCGCAGACACATTAGTGATATTTCTATGCCAGAAAATGCCTATTTAATACCAATACAAATAGTTCCTACAGCTCTAGACCTTGCTATCATACCTGAACTTTCTAGTCCAGTTCTGGCAAAGAATCTCCATCTCTTGCTGCCCTGTATGACCTTTCTACATCTTTCTGTTTGATCTGACTTCCCTCTGGCATTCTCCTTTCCACAGCCACACAATGCTCCTTGTGATGTCCAGGCCTCTGTTTTGGGATCTTCTGGGGAAATGTTTTGCTATGTAAATGCAGAACATTGTCATTGTAGTAGTGCCTCCTGTTGTATCGTCTTTCCTTCTGTTAATTGATTTGTTGTTGTCTAGACTTGAGCTCATCACAAGGAGGGCTAAGGCTCAGCATCTTTCCTTTGGAGCCAAGTCAATCTGTGAACCAAGTGGTGGGGCTCTAGACTGGATAGGGAACATGTTCTTGCAGATGTAAATGGCCTGGGAAGAGAAAGTAAAACTGAACTAGGTAATGAATGGAAATGGAATGGCCATCACTGAATCCACGAATGCCATTGACCTTTCTCAGATTTACATCATTATCTAAAGTTCACCAGAGACCTTCCATGCTTGTTATCATTAGCCCTCATTAGAACTCACTCTAGAAACATTAACAAGCTTCTGAAATGCTTGGCTAATTGCTTTAATAAGGCAATACCAATACTAAACGATAGTTCCCATGATTTAGTACAAGGCAGGGGCCCTTCAGGCTACGTCTTCTTGGGTTTTACATGCTGTGTTGGGGGGCCTAAGGGAGAAAAGAAAAAGACTTTACTTTCAAGGGTAAAGCACTCACACTAGACGTAAAATGCTCTGATGTTGCAGATTGCAGCTATATTTTAAGTAAGTGGGGCTACACCATGCTAGTCACTAGAGGATATGAACATTGTCTAGAAGATGACTGCATGGTCCTTCACCTAGAAATGCTTTGGCGCATGTAAGCAATCCAAATTTAGAATGGGAAGGTTGGTGAACTTCCAAAGCGAGCCATTTCTCATACAATTTTACAAAATAGATAACACAAATACTTACATTTCTCTGGGCTTGCTCCCCAGGCAGCACAAACTAGCACAGCTCAGCTTTACTCTGGCAGCATGTGCCTGATTCATACCAGGTAAGCATCTGGCCCATGAGCCCAAGCACTATTTCTTTTAAAGGTGGAGTACATTACTGGAGAACAAAGGTGGATCACGTGCAAAAACATACATGTCAGCACAGGCACACCAGACTGCTGTCATCCCTGAAATCACTTAGCAGTCATGCTCAGAGCCCATGAGTAAGCTAAAACACAAACTTGAAATGCATTGTTCCCCATAATCAGTGCTGGAAATAAACAGATGAACTGGGGAAGTTTCCTCCTTTTTTCTGCTACTGTCATGCTGGGTTGCATGTGGGAACATATTGTACTTCCCATGAGCTGTCAGCCCAGCTCCTTTCACCTGTACTGAGTCTAGACATCAACAAATATTTCTTTCTGTATGCTCCACCTGCACTCTCCTCAGTATGTGTTCCTCATTTCCATTAATACTCACAGGATGCTTCCAGGGGAGGCTACAGTCCTTCAGAAGGTTCTGCCACTATAAGAATGAACAACTTCTGTGCTACCTGTCACTTATCTTCTAAAATGGAAAGGTGAAACAGGTACTAGGAACCAGTACACCAACGTTATTTGTCTGCAAACTCACATCAGCTCTCATTTGCCAATTTGCATTCAATGCACAGACTTTGAATTGTTTTAAATGGGGAAAAAGGGAAAAAATACACCTAGAGCAAACATGAATATATATTTAATGATATTCAATAGCTCTAAATTTACTCAGATCAATCTCAGCAGAGAAAGGCTGACTGTTCAAACTTACAGTGACTTAAGCAAAATTGCATGAGGAAGCACAAGTACAGTTTCTATGGATTAGGAAAGGCTTGGGCCTCAGACTGCTCCCAGCTGTGCTATGGGCTTCTGGAACTGTGAACAAAAGCAAAGAGTCCGAGACTAAAATAATGGAAGGATTTTCTTCTGTGGATCTACGACTAAGCTTAAAAGGCCTCAAGAATCCTTCTGCCAGCCTCAGTCCATTTGTTGATCTGACTCTGAGCCTCCAGTTTTGGAAAAGTTATCTGTATAAGCATACGGGGAGTTTTGAAAAGCCAATAATTATTTAGAAACATATAAAACCCAAGACGAATCAAAAGAAAGCTAAAGGAAGGAGTCAGTGAGACTTTTTTCTTTTCCTTTAGCCATCTTCATAGGCTCAAATAAATCTCTGACTCCTGCTGATGATCTTCTAGAGTGGAATATTAACGTTTTTTTGTTTTTTGTTTTTTGGGTTTTTTTTACTTAGAAATAGAGGCACAGAGCAGCAGAAATGCAGTGACTAGTCCAGTGCCTCATCATGAGTCAGAATATTAATGAATGTCTGAAATATTAGCATCAATCCCCTTCATCAACCACAGGGCATCACTGCCCACTACTAAAACCAGGCAGGGGAAATACCCTTTTTCTTCTTGATGTTCTCTACATAACCCCACAAAATCCTTGTCTGCTTTGTTTTCTCCCTAAAACGGGCCAGGGCTAGGATTACCTTACATACAGCTACGCTACATTATTAGATTATTGATTTACCTGAAACTATTAAATTAAGCAATGCTGCAATGCTACAGTGAGAACTGGCATTTTGGAAAGGGTAAGAAGTGATCTGTGGAGTTGATGCAGCTACAGACTCGGGCAATGGGTTCCCACAGGGAGAGCAAGGCAAGAGCTGTGGGCATTTTGGGGCATGAGTAGGGGCATGGATAAGCTCAGGGACGGGGGGCTTTTGCAGCAGCAAGGCAACCCATGAGAACTGCCCAAGGAGCTGCTTTTGCAAACACATTCATTTTGGTATTGCAGTCACTTCTCACTAAGGGTCCTACTTCCCATGGTGAAAATAAGAGCAAAAGCGAGCCACTGCACATGAGAGAGAGGGGTGGAGAATGCACAATAAGCTCACGTTCCTCTCGCTTCTGTATGCATCATGTTATTAACTTTAATGGCATGACCTTGCCTTTTGTGAGAGAAAGGAGAGCAGAATCAGGCCATTAGAGAGCAGAACAGATAAAACAATCCTTCCTATTTAATGGCAGCAATGAGTCAGCTTCATTATGGGGACAAAACCACCTTATTTCAGGAAATGAAGAGTTCTAAGAGCTGGATATTTATACATTTACTGTTTCATATCCTCCTTCAGGGACTGGTGCTACAATGAGATCCTTCTCTGAGAACTATCAAAGAAGGTAAGATACCTCCAGGATAGACATGGGTACTTCTAGAAATTATTACGAAAAGGTGACAAGCTTTGCTTGGTAGCTCTCTGCTGATCCTTTCCACAGGCATGTGCAGTCCTGCAGGGCCAAGCTGTCTCCGAGGCTCTAGCTGGCATAAAGACACTTATCCACTCACAGTGGGACAAAGCCTTCAGCTTTTTCAGCAACAGTGACAACTTCTGCAATTAGTTCCGTGTTTTCTGAGACACAAGTCTGCAGCACATATAAAATGGAAACAATAGGGCCCTCCCAAAATAGACTGGATTTCATAACAAACTAAATGCTGAGCTATTGTCAAAGAGTGCTATTGTATAGGGCCATGGCAGAACATTTGGCTCCAATACTCAGTAGCGAGGGCCATGCCTATTGCATTATAAAAAATGCTATGGCATCAGTTTTCACTTTGTGATGGTGTTTACTTGGCAGATAATAGCAGATAATTCCTCCAGCCATTGTGACAGCTTCAGCTGACCAACATCCAAGTTCAGGTTTCTATACTAATGAAGAGACAATTTCCCCACCCCCCCCCCGTTTGTTTTTATTTGTCAAATCTCTGTTAGTAGTTTTAGGGGGAAAAGGAGACATAAATAAGATCATGGACTGAGAGGTATTTTTAATATTGATAAACTTTAAAAAAATAGAAAAGTAGCTGGATTTTAAAAATGAAATTAAGAAAATAAAGTCATCTTTGTTTTTGGCAGAGTATCATCTATTAATAGCTTCTTTTCAGCTTCTACAGGTTATATTAGCATTCTTGAGATCCAGTGGTCATAAGCCAAGTAGTTAGCAATTCACTTCTAGACAACATATCTGCTTTGAATTCAGCCTGGCAGTACATATTTCAAAGGTACACCTGGAGGAAGCGCATCACTTTTAAGGGGAGCCTGCTGAAATGAGATGAGCTCTGAGGATAAGGTGTTGCTGAATATGTTTATACACAAAACCGATGGCTTCTGCTGGTGAGAGACGGAAGCCTGGAACCGCACCCAAAGCCAGTTAAGTCCATCAAAAGACTCAGTGATGACTGATTTTAGTGACTTTGGGATTAATCCCTATGTTTGCAATTTACCAGAAGCAAAAGAACAAAATTTTACCTCCCCAGTAATCTTAAAGCTTGCTTGCAACAATTAAACAAAACAAAAGTCTCCAAGACCTTTTTGTTTCTGGATCATCCCAGACCATGGTCCATGAAGTGGATTACTCTGTTGCTGATCTTGTTTGTGCAGGTACATTCTGGAAGTGAAATATTACCAAGCTATTAAAGCTGGTGTGTGTGTGGAGGATCAAACCAGCGTTTTTGTTCATCAATTCAGATTAAAAATTTAATTTCATGGTACAATGAACCCATACAGAGTTATATCTATTAAGGTCACCTATTTCTTGTACTTCAGCTTACTTTAGGTATTGATGACTGCAAAACTCCTTAGAAGATAAGAATCACAGCTTCAGACTTCTCAGCTCTCGCAGTTTTAATGTTAGACACAATTTTCCTGACTCTCAAATACCTTGGATGTTATGTTTGGGAATGAGAGGAAAAAATTGAAACTCACTCTCTTTCTCTCTCAGTTGCTGCCTGGAATTTTTAAATATCAGAGATCTGGCTTTAATTGAGGCTTTCATTGTTTGAAAAGGAGCTACAAGTATTTCTAAACTAAAATATTTGCATAGTTTCTTGCTCACTCTGCTAACTCCTGAGAGGTGCTGGACATCTCGCTGAACTATCCCTTCCAGAGAACACAATTGCTATCCTGTTGCTGTAATAGAAAAGATTTGAAGAAAGGTCTTCTGAATACATATTTAACATCTAAATGTTTTCTTTGCTGTCTTTGGGCCAAGTTCTTTTTCGATTGTTACTCAAACAAAACTCCCATTCATGTCAAAGCAAGCCAGCCTTTCATTAGCTCAGGAATTTAGCAAATTTGTGGTTAGTGCATCCAGAAATTGGTAGCATTTAATTGATCAAATAAAATAATTTTTAAAAGGGATTTTCACCACTGAAACAAAGATGTGTGGCCATTTGGAAACACTTCAGAATAAACTCACTGTTTTTTTGCCAATTTTATTTTTTTAAAAATCTCTGGCTCTTGAGTGCTTATTCCTGGTACTGTCGAACACATTGCCTGGGAGGAGTAGTGTTGTCCCAGTCATCTATGACTCAGGAGGTGATGCTGTCCCAGACTCACGGAGGACCTTGAAGAACAGGTCCTTGTAACATCCCGATAGTGAAATGGAATCAAGCACAGGACAGTGTGTTTTTAGAGGCAGCTGTTGCTATCATCTATACACCATAAAGAGTACAAAGTGTCCTATGTCACCTGCCTGTGAATTTGGCTGTAACACCTGATTTCATCTGGATTTAGTTTTGGGTATCCCAGAAAAGGACGTCAGCCTGCTTGCGCAGTTTGTTTGACATATCAGTGCTGTCTTGTTCTCCTCCTTCTTATCCTCTAGGTGTGAACAAATACTTGCTTCAATTATTTTTTTCCAATAGTTTTCCATGGGCTGGGACTGAAATGACTAGTGTGTGACTCTCCGCTTCCCGGACTTCACACCTCCCCTGCACAATATTTTTTTTTTTTTTTTGAGATAAGCATCATGTGCGTGCTTTGTTTCTTCCCTCATCCTCCACATGTTCTCAGAGATAGCTGTTAGCAGTACAGAGATTGCACCAAGCAGCCTGTAATTATTAGAGGATGAAGTTCATCAGGCCAATGGCATTTCAGACATCTAACTTCCCAACACCGTTCAAAAACTAACAAGAAGAGGCACTACGCTTAGACTTTTCACCATGACACAGTATCATCACCCTTCCTTCACTACACAGGCAATCAACTTTTTGGTCTTTCTCTTGTTTCTAATGAGTTTACAGTCAAATGTTGAGTTGTGTTTAACTGCAAACAGTTCCTTGAAATTAAGGAGAAATAAAAGGATTACATGACTAGACAGTCAGAAGTACCTTAGTTGCTTAGCAGCCACTGCAGCAGAGAAGGCAAGCCATTAACAGGACAGGACTAGTCCAGCCAGGCTTAACTTCGGTTACCAGGGTCTGAAACTTTATCTATGGGATGGTCAGCATCTCGCAACTGAGTTTGTCAGTTATCAGCAGTAGTGAAAACTGAAAGTGAGAATAACCTAACCCAAACCTCACTTTGAATAATAATCTGCGTCTACAAACTGGCAGTAACAAGTAATATAATGGGGAAAAAAAAAGCTCACTTTTTTTTAGCCTGTTATTAGAGAAATAAATAAATAAATAAATAAATAAATGCTCGGCTATCTAGAAAATGTTTAACTTCTACTGCAAGGCAAACAAAAATGGACTTAGATGAAATTTAAAACATACCCTCTTTTTGAAATGCTGTGCTGGAATCATATGTGTGTATGTGTATGTATGCGTGTACATATGTGTCCTGTATTGTTTAGTTACGGCAAGAGAGAAAATATGAAGCAGACCTCAGCAAGGCTGTGGAGCTGCTGGACCTGCATTTTCTCTTGTAAATCAGAAATGACTCCACTGAAATTATGTTCTCAGACCTAGCAGCGTTAATCTCCATCTCTAATTGCTGTCATTCCACCCCATCTGTGATTCAGTGCTCCAAAGCAGCCTAAATCTTTTGACTCTGTGTACCTATGCACTTCCCTCCCTGTACATATGCCAGGGACCTGTCCTGTGTCCAGACATACCAGTAAAGTCGATTCTGTAGTTGATTCAGTGCAGAAACATATGCTCGTTTCATATCTAATCTGTGACAGCATGTGTGTCTTTTATCCACTGGCCTCAGCAACTGGAGTGTGTTTGTGCCATGCACATCACTATTAGGTATTTTGTTAAAGAATGTCTCTGAAAGAGCTCTCTTGTCTGCAAACTGGGGAGATATTTTCACTGCTGAACTGGAGCAATCTCCATACTCCTCTTCCTGACCAAAGGGGAATCTACAAAGATAGCGTTTTCAAGCAGCTGGAATGACTCAGGGCAAGGGGATGGAGCCACGTTGTCTCGGCATGGGCAGCTACTAACGGTCCTCCCCTGGCGTTGGCCCTGCATTCAGTAACATGATTATCCACACTTCTGTGTATCAAGTTCATCATGTGAATGGGTAACCCAAAGGTGAGTTCATGCAGGGATGCCAAGGGGAATAAACAAAACCCCCAAAAAGCACAAAGTGCCTGGGATTTGCAACAAGGATGAATTCCTCTGCCTGTGGGAGAAATGTTAATTTTCTTTTTAATTGTGCTGCAGGCAGGTAAACTGAGAAGGACAACAACCAACAAAGAATTCAGGAAGGACATTAGACACAAGCAGAAGGGCTTTTTTTTAAGGAAGGATGGAAAAAGGAAAGTGTGGGGCCAATTCCTACAGGGAATGTCTTCCTTATTCCCCAAGAGCGGGATTGGGAAGAGCCAGGAGAGCTGGCAGTGCCTTCATATCCCTGCAGTCTCTCTGAACAGGACCAGCAGGCTGCCTGAAGAAAAGGTGGTGCTTCATGGTCTGTTAAGGGTTAATAGGTAGTGGCAGTGGGAGGGGAAAACAGGACAAACTGAAATCTAATATTCTCTGGGTGTTTCAAGCTGCTGGAATGGTCTTATAGGATGGATCAGATAATAGAAAAGAAAAGGTGGAACTAGGTCTGGTGTGTGCTGGACCTGCCTTGACCCACTGTAGCCTAAACTCCAACTGTCTCCAGACAAGGTGAGGAATTAAAAATTCCTTTGGTTGTCTCTGACATGCTGCCTCAGTGTGGGTCAAGCAGGGCTGGGGCTTGAGCTGCCTTGGTTCCTCCCCAGCAGAGCAAACAGGAGCGATGGCGTACAGAGGTGAAATAGGAGTTCAGCAGATCTCTTCCACCTGTGACAAATCACTTCCTTTAAATAATTTTTGTTATCCTTTTCTGGATCAATACCAACTCTTCGGTGTCAAACTGTCCAGGAAGAGGTACTGAATTTTTCTTTTAGCTGTTCAGTCATTTAGAATGCTTTAATCCGAGTCTGGACATTGGCATGGATTAAGAAAACCTTGTTCAGTTGAGATTAATAACCTGTGTACTCTGCTTTATGATGTGAAAGGAGCTCATCACAACCTGAACATTCTCTTACCTGGCTGTCACATAAGCAGTTTGGTTCATTGTAATTGCTTCCTGAGACTCAATTGGTTTTGGACAATGAAAACAGCCACAGAAAGTATAATACATATTCATTTTGGATGCTTTAAGGACTATATTTTGACTTCAATTATAGTTAAATGGCAGCAAAGGCTGAATTCAAATTGTTTATTTAATTAGCTGTCATATTTATCACATTAATTAGTGTGCCGTACCTGTTCTGCTTAAATTCAGATTATTGCTCTGGAGGAGAGGAAAAAGTAATAATGGTCATGGGGTAGCATTCAAAGGAAGGTATCACAGCAAATCCCCTGTTTCAGGCAGCCAGGCTGTTCTTTAGACATGAGCTCTGGCTCGAAGCAGAAGTCCAGATATTGCAGATTTACAATCCAGGGCTTGAGGTGTCCCCATTCAGAGCACTGATACAAAGCCAGGTTCTGTGGCTGTTCTCTCCCTGCTGGGTGAACCAAGGTGGAGCTCCACAGGTACAACCCTTTGGAGGAGGGAGGGACACAGGACCCCCGGGAGAGGGGTCTGTCCTTACTGTTGCTGCAGATTTCCCATCCAACATTAGTATTAGAGCTCCACTTTTCAGTTTTCCTACCTCTGAAATGGGTCAGGGGGGAGCAGAGGATGTTCCCTGTCTCCCAAATTGTGTCCTTTAACTACAGCCATCCCTCGCCCCCTCACTCATGAAACATTTCTGTGCTGATACTGCCCACCATCCGGTGGATGTTGCAAGATAAAATGTAGTAATGCAAGATGCTGGCAATCAAAGACAGCAGAGAGCCCTGGAAACTTGCTTTGCAATTTGATCTGAGAGCTGTTTGCTGGAAGGACAGAGCAGTACCCCTAAGACTTAAGGCGTACCTTGAAGAGTAAGAATCAAGAAGTTTACTGCTATGTTATTAAATATAGAGGCTGTATAACATGATCAGCAATGAGTAAGACAGAAGCTAGGCTTTGCAGAGAAATGTCAGCCTGTACTATGCCTTTGCCTACTGTTCATCACCTGCGTTGCTCTCAGCCCAATCTGTCTAAGGCTACGATGGATTTACAGCAGGGGTAATTTAGGTCCCATCACACAAAGTTCTCTCTCCCTAAAGCTGCTTCGTTTTCCTTTGAGTTTTGAGCTCATAAGCTGCTCTCCCCTGGTGTTCAGAATACAGGTAGGAAGAGCCAGTGGGGCTAAAAGAAACTGTAGATTTAACCTGGATCTAATCGCAGCAATTTGACATCTTGTCATAGTAATAAATCTCTCCTGTATTGTCTCCTGAAGTCAGAGGAGACAGCAAAAAGAAAATGTAGCAGAAAAGAAATGAAACAAAGCAGGACCAGCCTCGCTTTCCTCCGTGTTCTCACACAAGATCAGTACCCCCAGCCAGCTGAGAGGACTGTAAAATGTACGTGTGTCTACCTACGGTCTTCTGTCATCACACAGTGAAGGGAAAGATGGTACCAAATCGCTATTCATCCCGCTGCTCTTAAGCACCCCTATTAGGACAGGATAAGCCACCCCCTATAAGTGCTTATATCTCTCCACTGAGACAGACAGTTCACCACTGAATAGCTGGTTAACCGAGACACGGTCCAGAGCTATTAGACAGACAGACCTCTCTGAGATTTATCCCACTCTGCCTGACACTATCAGGTTGTCCACTGGCACTGCCACCTGAAGCTTCACTCTCTTCAGGTAGACTATGCAGCTTTACATCTGCTAAATGTTTAGCCGATATTTAGTTACACAAAAAGAAAGAGGTGAACAGGCATCAATCTTCATGAAAAAGGTGGCAGGAGGTGACATCTGTCGTCTTACTGCAGGAGCTGTGATGGTATATCTGACTATTGGGAAGGAGAAAAAACCATCAATATTTCAACCCTTTCTACCCTCGTTGAAAAATGACACTGCAGGAAAAGGAAGATTAAGTTGCATTCAAATGGAAATTCAGTATGGAAAGCCATACATAGTGCTATAGCAATAGTAAAAGGAATAAAACCTTGCTGGCTAGCAAACTCTCAAACCAACCCAGGAAGTCTTCATAAGAATTAGCCAAATGTAAGACTGCAATATACTTCCAGCCTGAAGTGATCATCTAGAAATGAACTCTCCCATCTACTGAGATGCAGTTACTAAGCACACAGTAATTCCTACAAAGCAGTGGCCACATTTCACTATGGCACAGGACAGGTTAAGCAAGAGCATTGGACAATAATTGTGGAAATACCAGGTATTTAGTTGTTTTCTCACAAACTGTCCAGGCCTGAAGCAAATGCCAGTCGAAGGAGAGCCAATTTTTTTTCAGTGCTCAAATGGGTAGAGAACGTCTGCAACCTGCTTCAAAAACATAGCTTCTGAGGGCGACTGATTAGGGACAGGACATCACAGCCTCAGGGAACAATTAACACAGACCCTTCCACCTGCTCTCCTGAGCCTACGGTAGGGATAATTAGTAAACCAGTACCTGAGCATCATAAGGTGCGGGCTGGCTTAGAAGCCAAAAAAGGATGAAACTAGATAACTGAGGATCTGGCCTCAGATGCCATGCAGGCTGAGAGAAAAGGGCTGGACTCAAACCAGGGATGGCATTCAGTACCTAAACTAGGACATAAAGAGGTTCTGCTTTAATATATGCTACTCCAGAGACTAGAGACCTCCTCCAACCAGCAAGAATTCCAGATTCAGTTCTGTGTTTTGCATCAGTGTTTCCTGAGAAAGGTTTCATTGCCTGTGATTTCAGGGAGAGAACTGCTGTAGAGGCTCCTGAAAGCCAGAGGAAAACAGAATGGCACAGGGGCAAACTTGGGTCTGTGTATGTATATAGTCCTATTTTTCCCTTTCCTTCATGCAGGCACTGGGAAAATATCTGCGTTTCTTGCTACTGCTTGAGCAGGCTGGGACATGGACATCTGACCTTGCACAGCTCTTAGAAAGGAGCTGTGCACAGACCATCTGAAGGACTAACTCATAAAGCAAACTGGAGCAATCAATAGGGGGAAATGATGAAGACCTGAGCAAGGCAAATGGTTTTGACGGGACTAGGAGCAAGGGATTATTTCTTAGGTGATAAAAAGAAATTATGATGCCAGAATCCGAGGCAGCTTCCAGTAGCAGAAATGAGACAGAGACAACCAATATCATGGCAAACAAATCATGAAAGAATCAGCTTCTGCTACTGATCCTTGTTCTCAGGTTTTATACCCTGCTCAGACAAGTATTTGAAGTGAACAGTCTGCAGGGTTTTTAGTTCAACAAACTTCGCTGTGACTAAAAATCCTCCCTGTGACTCTACCCTCTTGAGGAATGACAGGAGGAATATACCTTTCTTCTTTGCTGAACAAGGTTCGGTTTCTCTTAGACAACAATATAACGAAGGTCAGAATTTTTATTAGCCTACTCTCAACCTGCCTTAAAGTGGCTAATGAAAGATCCCTAGAGCTTCATCTTGACCTTGGCTTGTCCTGCATATTCCTTAATTGTAGGTAATTATTTTCTACCCTTTGGGTTACACTGACTCTTGTAAAGGAAATCTCTAAGAAAGGAGAGGACTGATTTCTAGCTTGATTGATGAAGATAACCAAACTGATTTGTAATATTATTTAAATTTTATTCTTCAATTATGCCCCCTTGTTGCTGTTAGGCATGTAAATTTGAACGAGTACATCTACATCCCGTGATAAATTCGGGTATCTTGACTTTGCTACAGTGATCCTGTACCTCACTATCTCCTTGCAGCTTGATTTGTACTGTTCTGAAGGAAGGTTAATAATAACAAGTATTAGATATTTGGCCATTAAATTTTCAGAAGAAAAACCAGTAATTCCTCATTGTTTCTAATCTTCAGTCCTGTAGTTCAGAGAAAAGAACAAAGCACTACTTCTAAAAAATCTCTCCCGTTTTTCTTTCCTATCACTTGTTGATACCATTTCACCAGTGGGAAAAGGGACAACTCTCAATACTCTGCTTGCAATTTTAAACAAGCTTCCTCATGAAATATCCATTTTAATACCTTTTTTCATAATTTTTTTAGAGGAAAAGTAAAAATCTAAGCAGAGATAAAATGTTTTAAATTATTTTTTTAAAGAAAACAATGCTAAGAGTTCTCTAGTACTGAACATTGTTGCTTCTGCCCTGCAGACAGCCTGGCAGAAAATGCATTTTGTTTGCGATATATGAAAAAACTGTACAGACTATATGCATTTTTAAAATAACAAATAACAAGTCTGTGATTTCTTTTGGCAGGAAGGGAGTAGGAAAAAGAATACAACTTGCTTTGAAAGTTAGAAAACACTTATCTAGTCCTCAAGTTTTGCTTGTGTATTTCTTGTCCGTGCATCCATCTGTTAAGTACACTGGATTATCCTGACCTTTTTGGCATTCTGTATGCTGATTATTTAGTAGCTCCATTCCTCCGATGATAACAGCCTCCTCAACTAGTGGGAAAGGGCTGGGATATCCAGTCAGTCAAACTGCAGAATAATGAAAAGGTCAGACCAGTATAGCATACAACCATATTTCATAGGCTACATCAGGCATTAAATTTTGGTACCTCATCTTCATAAGAGAGACTGTAATGAGGTCAGAAATCAGGATGGTGGCTGCCAGACCAAAGGAAGGACTGGTGTAGGAAACCAAACATTCAAGACATGCTACAGTCCTGAAACCTTTTGGAGCTTTGATCACAAGGGCAGAAAATCTAGTTCATACCCCTGGTTTGTGCTGAAGATGTGATTCCATGTAATAAAATGAGAGGCAAAACCCAGCAAATTCTACTAGATGTGTTAGAAAATATAAATTTTCCTCTGTCAGGAAGAGGAATTAAAATAGAGTGCAGGGCTGACTTAAGTAAGTACAGTGAGCTTCAGGCTGCCTTGTCCCAACAGGATAGGTTTTTTTCCACAGATGACAGAAAATATGACTGCAATGCAAGCACAAGTTGTTTCACAGCTGGGAAATAAGAAAACATGCCCCCTGTGCCCCTCTGCAAGCTGTGTTCAGGCTAGCGGGATATGGCTGTTCAGTTATGAGCTGTAGTGTGGGACCTGCAGGATCTTACCCCAGGCACAAGAAGGGAGCACTATCACAGAACAGTTGGTAACTTGAACAGGCTCATCTTCCAAGGCATACCAGGAAATCCGTACTAACGCGACCACTGGTAACCAGCCACTCACTGTTCAGCACCTTTAAGTCTGATGCATCAGCTATGTCTTCTGGCTGAAGAGATTCATGGAGGAACCTGACAAGCAAGCCCTTGGGCTGAGAAACAGTGGTATCAATTGAACACGTGTCTATAATGTGCCTATGCTGCACGTTACACTCCTGCCTTTCTCATCCTCTGTGCCTCATTACAGCTGCCTTGTCCCGTACCATGGCTCCCACTTCTCCATCCTCTTGCCTTTCATTTCAAAGCATTACAGGTCTGTGCCCTGTTTCCCCCCCTCCTTATCTCTCTAGCAATGGCATAGGTGGGTGTGGGAAACCATCCCAGTTGTTGTTTCCTCCCTTCAGCACTTCTGTCCCAGAGCAGAAGTGCTGTAAATGGCTGAGGGAACACTCCTGATCTGCTTTAGTGCAAATTTAGCCAGGATGGCAGAAAAACATGGCTTTAAAAAAAATCAGCAGCCATTGGGAGTTGATAAACAGCTTGGGAAGCTGGTCTGTTAAATACTGAACCTGGCTCCACAACCACATAACCATCCACAGACTTCACGTCCTCAGAGAAGGAACGGTCTATCACTTTGTGCACTACAAGGGCTTTGAACTTGCTTTAATTCTAGATGCTGATCCTAAACATCATGTAATAATACACACTAACAAAATGCACCAGGCCTTTCCCATGTCAAAATAAAATAAATTAAAAGAAAAGAAAGAGAAGTGAAAAGTATAAAGGGGATTTCATGGGATTTGAGTGCCAAACTCCAACAGGCTCTTCTGAAAATCCCAGCTCAGAGCAATAGACTTGTATTCTTGCATTTCTTTCTCCTTATGTCAGTAATAATGACTGCTGAACTAGTTTAAAGATCTCACATATTGCTCCAGGTTTTGTTTGTTCATTTATTTTCTGCATTTTATGCTCAAAAAGTTAATAAAGGGAAAATTCCTCTGCAAAAGAAAGAAGAGAAAAGATAAAATCAGAAAGAAAAGACTGAATTTTCATCCCATTTAAATCCACAGCTGATAATTGAAGAGGAAAGCTGTTTTAAATGAAGGATCTATTTGAAAGATTTTGTTTCTGTGTTCCCAATTATGAACTGTACGTTCCAGAAACAGGTTCAAGTGCAGGGCTCTGGCAAAGTCCATGCTCAAAATTCAGCACAGGCTTAAAGTCCATTGACTCCAGTGATACTTCTCTATTTGCTAAAATTTAAGCCTAAGCCATGCTCAGCAGAGTTGAAACTAAGCATGTAGCTAAGCATCTGCTTGAGGCTGAGCCTGGTCAGTGCATTTATTGTTCAATCCAGCACAGGAGAAGGCTGGGAAGATGGTAAAAATGCTGAAAATTTTCCAGAATTTTCCCCACAAAATGTCCTAGAGACCTCCTTAAATTCTGAAGTCAAGTGATCACTATGTCCATCCAAGAAAGGACTATGAGCTGTACTCTGAATTTCATCTGAATGAGACATCCAGGAACTAAGAACTCCCTGCTTTGTCTGAAGAACCTGATTCATCATGAGTTGTCCATCTCACCCTTTGCCCATCATTGCAGCATCTGGGCTGTTGGTACATTTCTTTTTCTCTTCTGGGTTGCAAGCAGGATGAAAACAAAATGTGCCATAAAACCACACAAGAGGCTTTGAGATTGGTATGCCAGACTTTGATGCAAAGGAAGAGTTTCCAGAAAACCAGCAAGGAATTTCCCTGTGGGATTTTTTTAGTCCACTTTGAGAGACTCAAGACCTCAGGAGGAAGTACATAGTCCAGCAGTTAAACCACAAAACAGGCCATCATCTCAGCCTTAGCCTTGCCCTCCCTTACGCTCTATGACCTTGAGCAAATTGCCTCCAGTCCGACCTTTCAAGCTCAGGGGTCTCCATATGGCCCCCAGATCCCTTTTAACCGGGAAGCTGAGTCTCAAAGTGCAAGCACAGCATCAGCAATGTCCAGGTGGGCTGTGAGAGTGCCACTGGCCCTCCTTTACCTGAAGCTTTCGAGGGAAATGCAGGCCCTTCATACGGTGCAATACTGTGAACGCTCGAAAATGCAGACAGTGGTCCGAATAATATAAAAACCGAGTGTGTTATTAGTGCTGTCAATTTAGCCAAGAATGTTATGGCATGCGTGTCACTAAGAGAGACAGAAGCCATTATCAAAATGAGATTAGAATCATTTTGAAACATCAACAGTGGCATTATAGTTGGTAACATTTCCATCTAAAATAGATTACATTGATGCTATACAATCAACAATGCCACTGGGAATACAATATAGAACAGAAGACTAGACTGTTTTACTCAATATTGATTTTCCCTTAGCAGTTTTTGATTAACTGTCAAATCAATTAGGTTTCCCCACCCAAACATCATATCACATTCCTATGTTTTTTGATGTCCCCCTCACAAACTCCTTGTTCAATAGCAAACAAACAGGAGAAGCCTGGACTCAAGTGCTCAAAAGCACTCCAAAATAGAGGTTTTACAGGCAGAGATAAGTCCCCGCAGATAGCCTGCTTCTCCTCATAATGCTGGAGTCCAGCCACATTTTTATTGAATCAGGTTCTGAAGTTGTCTGAGGCACTAAGAGATCTGATTATAGCCTTGCCATAATGTCCTTTTAAAATAAAACGTGTGGCATTTTCATGGTGACATAATGTTCTTTCAGCTCAGAAGAGACAGTGTGTCTAGAAGTTTTTGACCGGCTTGGCCTTCCCACATTGGGAAGAGAACAGATCTATCTATCTATCCATCTATCTATCCATCCATCCATCATAATTTCACAGACCCTTTACAGAAAATACCTTGCTAGCTTTATTATCTGCATCCCACAGCAGCCCTACAGAAACTGTAGGAACACGTTGTTATTACTGGTGGGGCATTAAGGGGAATCAATGAGAGACCAGGGAACTTGCCCAAAGTCACAGGCAATCCCAAACCACCTCTGGTTTACTGGGGGCTTCCCAATTACAAGGCCTCCTGCTTTTTCCTGACCGTTCCACTCCAGGTGAAGGGACACATGCAGCATGGCGAAGAGGGTTTCAATCCGAAAAACAGAAGTCGAGAACTTTTTCAGCTCCCATAATTGCTTCACACCTACATAGTAGCGACTGGTAGTATGGAATCATAAAGCTCAGACCCAGACTGAGTCTAGATCTGAACTTTTCAGAAGTTCAGAAACTTGCTGGACCTTGTCTTTTGTTGCACTCTTTATTCTTTAACTGCCATCTCTCTTCTACACCTTCTCTTTGTTTTTCTAATTCAAATTGTGTTCATTGTAGGCATTAAAAATCTCCTGGGGATGCTGTGCTATCTACTATATCTACCAGGACTGATAAATTGTACAATATATATTACTATTTGCATTGCACCAATGCTTATAGGGCCCAGCTGGGACCAGACGCCTTTTATGTTAGTTTGCACAGACTCGCAGCAGAAGCCAGCTCCAGCTGTGAAGTTCTGGCAGCTTGAATGGGGATGGCAAGGCAAGGCAGGGAAAACTCAAAGTCACACAGCAGGTGAGTGTCTGGAACAGATCCTGGGTGTCTCAGTTCCCAGTCCTGTGCCCTATGCATTCAACCCCACTCTTTCTCAAGAGGTTGTCGTGATGAATGCCTTGGGACGGCACACAATAAATAAACACCTCTAATAAAGACTTCCACTGTTTCACTAAAAACGAGATCATCTGAACAACTTTACAGGACTTCATCTCCCTCCTGCCTGCTCCCCAGCACTTCCCAGTCCTCTAATGAGGGAAAAGGATCTTTCTCTGCCTAAGCCAAAGCTGCCCCAGTGTTAGGTGTAGGGAGGCACAGTGAAACCAGCTGCTGCTACCACGCTGGCAGCCAAGACTCTCATTTGTTTTGGCTAGCACTGAAGAATCAGCTTAGGCATCTTTGAGAACAAAATGGTGCATGGAACCAGTCCAAGCTGCAAAAGATAAGAAGCAATAAGAGTCGCAACAGATTATTTGTCTAGTAAAACAGAAGGAGAATGCTATCGAAAAACCAAGAGGATCCTGGTCCAGTCCTGTGAACATAAGTTCTGTTTGTGTAGTGCATCTCGGGCTGCACAACAGGTGCTAAGCTGCAGCTATTTCTGGCAAATAACAAATTGCTGCCGCCGAAAAGGAATGACAGAGGAAAGTGATTTCTGCACAACTGTTGTACAGAGGAAGGCTCTTCAGCAACATAGCAACGCTCACAGCCTCCACGGCAAAGTTGAAGGGGAGGGATGTAAGTATTTGGCTAGAATAAACATAAGCAACAACTTAAAATAACCAGTTTGCTCTCCTGTGATGTTGGAAAGGGATATTTGGTTGAAGATTAGCCACAGCCTTCCCTAATTGATTTTCAGCAGGGCAATTAACCTCTGAAACTGGACCGAGGGTAAATCTTCACCACCTTCTATTGCATTTCAGATATATTTGGCCCATTTTCTCCCTGTCCTTTACACAGAAGGGGAGGAGACAGGGGAGTGTAAGTGAGAGGGTGTTACCCAAAAGGGGTCTAACCAAACAAATCCAAAAGAAAACAAGAAAAAAAAGGGAATTCAGTGACCAAATATAAGCTTAATAAGTGATGAGTAAAGACTTGCATGAATTCTAGGATTAGTTCTCACCTAACATACCTCAGTCTTGCTGAAACACCCTTGAAGGACCTGAAGTAATTTTTATTACATGAGGGTCTACCTCTCTTCCTTAGTCAAATGTAAACTTAACAGTACTTAAAAGTACTGATTTCCTTTTTAAGGAAATTTTTTAAAAATTTGAGATTTAACATCACTTTCCTTACAAGTCAGATAATAATCTTCTGAAGTTCCCTTTCAGATCTAGGCTCAATCAAACACAGTCCTGATCTGGGAAATGAAACCCACAGAGGAGGTTCTGAACGTGCACGGAACACTCACCTTCAGCCTAAACAACTGAACTTTCACGTATCTTGAGCTAAAAAAAGAAGCATCTGAAGGGATGTCACAACAAAACTCAGTGTGCACAGGCATGGTTCTCACAGTCAAAGGTTTCTGAAAGGAAAGAAGTACTGGGCACGGTACAAGTGAAGCCAGATCCAAACCTCTGCAATGAAATCACAAACAACTGGACTCATTTCACCCCCTAACTGGGTTTACAGGAACTGTTTCATTCCTGTGTGACTTCCCATGTGTCCATTCCTGTGTTGGTCTAGAGAAAGGGTTTGTGTGCCTGAAAATTTGTTCTTTTTTGTTTTGTTCTTCAGTTCCATAAGAGGTTGCCATTAAAAGAGACTGCTCCTCCCTATGAACCCTGACTCCCTTAGCAGCGCACAGCATTTTTTAAAATTCAACATGTGAAAGGCTTTATGATAAACACATTTCTGCAGCCAAAGGGATTTTTAATCTCACTTGATTTACAAGAATTTCATTGCATTTGAGTATAATATATTTTAATAGCATGGTGGAAATTGCAGCAGGGGCTAATTAGAGCAACTGAGTTAGTTAGATTTCTGTGCATTTGGAAAACAGACTGCAACCTTTTAATAAGATAATCAGAATGGATCACCCCAAGTCGCAGAGTTTCGCTGTAGATACCTGGAGTACTTCTTCATGTAGTTTAAATGAATGTAACTCCATTGACGTTAATGGGACAAAGATGATTTGTCCCTGTAAGAGTGCAACCCCAACCTTAGGGTTAGATCCTGCAAAGTGGTGAACACCTTCAGTTCCCACAGAAGTAGTGGAAGGTCTGGAGAGCTAGAAATCTGGTAGCACCGAGCCCTGAGGTTGAAACTCTCTGCTTTCACTGCCGTGTTATTAGTAGCTGCTCAACTTGCCAGCAAGACCTGCTGTTTGGGATTTTTAAGACTCACAGTCATGGTCTTAAACTAAATTATAAACCATTTGGCCTCAACCAAATTTGACTTGCTTCAATACCATCAGGCTGGTTTGAATTTTTCTCAACTGGCAGCCATAGGCTACAACTAATTTGAAACACATTGTGAAGGTCAACAGACCTGTCCCTGGCTCTCCCTCTTGTCTTGTTTCTCAAGGTAAGTTCTTTACTCTTAGACCTAGTGATCTTTGCTTCCTACTACAGCCAAAGGAGAGAAACAGTGATATTTAGGGTAAAACTCATCTGACCTATTTTGTACATGCACTTTAGCATAAGATGAATCACATCCTACAAGTAACATTTACTTCCTCTGCAGAGCACCAGCGAGTCTAGACGATTAGCTCAGATGCAGACATGCCCAGCAGAATTTACCAGTTCAAGCTCTGCCCTGGTCTCTAATAGTGGGTTACCTTTGAGTGACAGAAGCCTCATTGACAGGGACCTTGGCTTTACACTTTATCCCAGACTCAGCCAGGAAACCACCACTCAGCTGCTCAGTGCTACATGAGAGTGCACAGGTGTCACAGCCACAGGCTACAAGACCTGCCACATCCACTCACTCCTTCAGGCACCTGCTCAACAAGAATGGAGAAGCAAACACAGAGAAAATTAGATGTCAGTATGTGCTGATTATAAGTCTCAACCAGCACCATTCTCCGTCAATGAGGCATGATGAATATGTCATATCAATGTTAGAAGGATACTTCAAGCTGGTTATGTTGGCTAGGATCTTCATGTGGGTGCACTCCTGCTCAAGGAATTGACTAAACATCATTCCTCCTGCTCTCTGCCGCTGTTCACGCAGTTGCAGTGACCTCCCAGAGCCTCAGTGTACCCAATTCTGTTCTCATTTGTATTAAGTAATTTATCTGACTTCCAACAGTTACTTGCTTTAAGAAAAAGAAGAAAAGGGAAAATTATACCTACTTTCCACAGAAGTGCTTTTCCGAGGGTTCCCTACCTTATATTGGGAGTAGGAAATGTTCCACCTAGGCTCAAGCAAAAGAGAGGAGCATCTTTGATCCCCTTTGAAATTTGCACAGAAGGATTTCATTTAATTTTCCAGGCTGTTTTGCCTTTCTCATGTAACAATACCTGATATCATTTAGTGCAAAGCACACCACCACCATTAAAAATGGTTATTAGTCTGGAACTGCTTCCTTAATAGGAAACACACATGCCACACTCTGGGAGTTCAATGTTTTTTAATAGACTTCAAGGTAAATGCCACTGTGACCCTTATTTTTAAGGAGGGAGGCAGAGAGAGGAATATGTTTCTTGGGCTGAGATTTTGCCCTTAGGCAGAGCCTTGGGCGAAAGGTGGAGCAGCACCTTCCCCCAAGAGGGACCCTGCCTCTGAAGCACTCCTCTGAGGATCTGCTCCTCTGCAGCGACTCATTTCTGCTGGAGGGAAGGAAGATGCATTAGCACTTCAGCATCCTTCCTCCCCAGCATCCAGCTGGTGCAGAGGAGCAGAGCCATGGCTCAGCATACTGACAGCCTTCTCCACCCTCTGCTCACCCTCTCCCTGCTTCCTCCTTCCCGCAGGCAGAACGAGGCCTTTGCAGAAGTGG
Organism: Falco punctatus; assembly: GCF_963210335.1. Classification (NCBI taxonomy): domain Eukaryota; kingdom Metazoa; phylum Chordata; class Aves; order Falconiformes; family Falconidae; genus Falco; species Falco punctatus. The sequence goes on from NC_137596.1 coordinate 7,906,732, forward strand.
GGTGCCCTTCAAGGTGACCCTGACAAAATCGGATAGGCAAGGAATTTGCATGTTCTTAAACAGCAGCATTAAGACTGATTGCAGTCTTGCCTTAATGCTTTTCGTGACTGGCTAAATGCCCCTTCTAGAGTAAGAGATAGTAAAAATTCCTGCCTTGGGGAAGAGTAAAACAGTATATACCAACCTTCAGCAGACTGAAATGTTTCAGTGTAATGTGGCACTACACATCTAACATTTAGAATTAACATTGGTACTTAAGATCTTTAAGAGTTTTCTTTATTTACCTTCCCTTCTCCGCCCACACCTTGAACCTGGTGTTTAAAAGCAGAACCTGGGACCTGCTAAATGAAAACAGTAACAGCACCGTACCCACTGCAGAACAAGGACACAGGGGAGCTGTGGGCAACCTGACCTTATACAGACATTCTGAATCCATAGCATGCCCCCTGTTATCAGTTATTTATCATACCCAATGCAAGATATCCCCTTTCCTTACAACTGTATTTCACCAACAGGATATTTTATTTGCAATGGCAGGGAATGTCTAATGCCTATCTGATGTTTGCACTGGGATTTGTTGTTGGTTTTGCTCCTTTCATCACCTTATAAAGGCCACACTATGATTGCGTGATGTTGAGACTTTTGACAGATGTAACATATGTGCAACAATATTTATCATTTATTTAGCATGCTGGGTATAGCGGCTGGCAAGGCGCTGCCATGCCTGACTTAAAGGCTGCTGGCATTTCCATTAGATAAAATCCCATCATGCAGGGGGTTAAGAATTCAGGCATTTCAAATCGCATCAGGCTGAACCATGATTCAAATCAGAAAAGCCAGTTTTTGATTCACTAAGGGCTGACAAAGTGGGGATAGGGGGAGGGTCAGGAGGAGCAGGAATTGATGGCAGGTCACGAATATGTTCCTCTTTTTGTGAGGATGATCAGGCTAGTGCAGTATAGCTTATGGTTTTAAGTAATTGGGAGAGAGAGAGGTTCTGCACAATTCAGATGTAGCTCTCAGATACACAGTATTTCACAGTGGGATTTTCAAAGGCATTCGTATCTTGGCCTAGCTGTCTTGCTGCTACAGACAATTTTGGTGGAAGCAGACATAAGCCAATAGTCATCTGCTTTGAAAATCCCACTGCAAAGTGTCTGACAGTTGAATTTTAAGGACCACATGCCTGCCAGACACAGAAAGCCTCCTGCTATGTACTGAGGTCCTGCAGCTCCCAAGAACAGAGAGAAAAGCCCGTGCTGATGGCAAGATGCAGCAAGATCGAAACAGCCGGAGCCCCAGGTCGAGCTCAGGAGCTCAGCATCCAAATCCTCTGTGCTGGCTCAGTGTCTTCCGGGTGTGACAAACAAATGTACGAAGGCTTCAGATCCATATTCAGTGTTGCAAAGGTTAGCATAGTGCAAACAACCTTTCTTAAGCCATCCTTATAAGCAAGATATAGCTTATGGGTTTAGTGATCATCTCAATGTTCTTTTTTTTTTTTTTTTTTTAATTCTCAAAGAAAAAAGGACTTTTAAAAAACCCAAACAACCAAGCACTGCCAGTTTACCCTGAACATGGCTTGCCTGAAGAGGAATAAGAAGAGTCTTTTAGTTTCTGCCCAGTTGCAGTGCTCTCTGTTCTCATGGAGCAGCAACATACCACACATTTCATAATTAGGGCGAGAGTGAGAGATAAGGCCATCGGTCTGTGCACATGAGAGGAATGTTCTGGGTGTGGGGAGATGGTGCTGAAAGGAAGAAGAGTTTTATATGGGCTGGAAAAGGCTCCGGGAAAGCAGAGTTATGGAAGGGGGAGTTCCATGTGCCAGTGGGAAAGTGCACGTATGTTAGGAAAATTTGCCGTTTCCCTCCAAGTCCTGCCTTAAAAAGAGGCTGGTAAAAATACTTAAATTCAGATGATGTATAAGCACACACATTTGTGAGGGAGGTTTGGCACTCAGGTAAAAGAACAAGTGCTTTGTGGTGCTGCTACCCCAGGAGGGACACAGCTGGGGAGAACCTCTGATGGCTCTTGTCACTGAGGTCCTGCAAACTTGCTGGTTCGAGGCAAAGGGGTGCTTTCCCTTTGACCTTTTTTCGCAAATCCACCACAGGGTAATATTTACAAAGGCCCACTCTGCATTTTGGAGGCCTTTTGTGTTTGTTTGTTTTGAATAGCCTTGGTTTTGGCACCAGCCTAGGAAACCGCGCATTTTTACAAGCTTCCAAAGCGAAAAGAGACCTTAGTGCCAAGCACAAAAATAGTGGCGGAGGCAGAAGACAATCATTATTTGCTGAAAAAAAACATAGGTAAATCAGGAAATATGAAATTGCAGCAAAATACAGAACCAGCAAATTCTGATATTTATCCTGGTCTCTGCTACCAACGAATTGCGTGACCTTTGGCAAGTCACTTGATTTCTTTGTGCTGGTCTTGCTCCTCAGACCGTGGGTTTGTTTCCTCTGATTAAAACTCTGGGCGCTGAGCCCACAGCACTGGGCCCGCTGCACTTCTGACCTTTCTGGGGACTTACAGCTGCTTCTGAAAACACCAATAAATGCCCATACTCGATATTTTGCTTTCAGCCCATAACACTCGCTGACCATATAGGAGACTGAGATCCATGTGAATGCTGGAGCCTGGTATCAATCATGTTAAAACTCCTAGGTATGAGTAAATACATATTAGCTATCCAGCCTAAAAACTTCCCCAGCTGTTTTTTGGAGTTTTGGGTTTTATTTTTGTCTTGCTTTTAACATTAAAATTCAGGTATTTCAGAAATGGTATGTTTTGCTGGGCTGCTGTGTGAGAAGGCTGGCCCAGAGTGCCAGGTGCGGGAGCAGCACGTAGCTCCTTTGTCTCAGATAAAAGAAACTGTCCTGATTTACACCACTGCAGCATCCAAGGCTTTGTTCAAAGGAGCCTCACATAGATTTCTGTCAGTGATAACCTGGTAAGAAATGACCTAAAAGTAGTCCACTGTTCTTTTCTTTTTAATATATATTTAAATGCTGTGTCTCTACCTGACAGCTGTTCTTCTGGGTGTTTTCTCCTCTGGGCAATGCAATAGTGGAAGCAATACTTAAGCAGCAGGCTGACTACAAAGACACTTGTACCAAAGCCTTGCATTTTACTAACAAAAGCAGCACATGAATCCCCTATAGAAATGATGTGGAGCATTTTCCTAAAATCAATCAGGCTCTATTATTCAGTTTAAGCCCAATCTCATTGTCTACTCCTTCCTCCGGAGGCCGATTTCTGCCAGGTAGAAAATTAAGTTTCCTTTACTTTTCTTCCCTACACAATTTTTCAGTGTTTCGGCACCCGTTGTTCGGTGTGGGAAACCGACTTCCTGTCTCAATAAACAAGTGCACACAAGGCTTTTCTGGACACATAATGGGGGCTTTTTTTTTTTTTTATTTTATACAAAAATCATTCCACACTTAACACATCAATGAAGCCACTTAAGCTCTACTGCATCTGAATTAAAGGAGGAATTGTGTGATCAAAGAGTGTGAAGGAACCACACATGGAGTTCTTCAGACACTTTACTTTTGTTACATTTGATACATAACAAACCCAATAAATATGCTTATCCCAGTAGCCCGTTTCATTATCTCATATCCTTATGTTTAAGAGCATTTCCTTTAAGAGCTTTTCTTTTTCTTTTGTTTTACAGCATCATAGTTTTGAGACAGTTTATTTTAAATTAAGATGCTAAAAAGACAGAGAATTTTTTTTTTTCTGGGTATGCTCAAACAAGACCAAAAATGCCTCTACTTTGAGTTTTCCACTGTCCTTCAACTAAGCAGAATATATTTATTCTGTGGCACAATACAGATACATGTGCAGTAACCTCAGAAAGAAATTATTAGAGACAAGACTCGCACAGGACATAAGGAAGGAGAGAAACATTTTTTTAACAATTGTTTGCAATAATTCTTTACGTATTCAGCACACTTACTTACACTATAGATCAAATTGCTTAGAAAAATAAAGATTTCATGTACCCACCCTGACACTTTCAGTTCTGGGAATAGTTGCAGATTCGCAGCTAACAGTATTTCTCCAGAATTACATTTAAATAATGTAAGAGTGGAGTCTGCCCATTTTTTTTTTTTTTTTTTTTTGCTGTTGTTTCACATGGAATTGACCAGTTTCTCTCCAGCCAACAAAGAAGCTGCAAGGTCTGATTTTTGGAAGTGCTTATCATTCGTAGCCAACAGTGATGTCTGGCTGGTCAAAGGGTCTGCCAGCAGAATAGCTGACTGAGCCAAAGCGAGGACCTTGTTTAGTTCCTACAGTGAGCAGGAGGTTTTAGACGGTACGTTGTACACCCATGCAGAATAGTTGGCCAAATCCACTGCTCCTGTGAGGAACCTGTATTTACGCAAGGAGCTTCAATGGGATTTCTGTCGGAAACTGTGTGACCACAGAACTATACATCATATGGTCTGCCACAAATAACCATTGTAAAACATCACCAAACCTTCAGGATAACTCATTTGGAAGTAAATGACAGGTGTTTTTAGCAGAGTTTCTCATTAAAAAGCATTTTAAAATGTAATTTTTAAAATTGCCTTTGTATCTTTTTGGGTTTTTTCTCCCTTTTCCCCCACTTTCCCGAACGGGTTCTGACAGAAACACTGGAGACAAGATCCTATATCCATTGAAATACTGAGATCAGAACCTGCTTTGGTAAACCCGCTTTCTGCCACACAAGATTGGTTTCTTTCTTCTCTAAAACTGGATGAGAAATTATTGTGCCCTAAAATTGTAGATTGAATTGAATACATTTAAATGCTTCTCACAGACTCACATGCAGCAAAGGCAGTGGGGAAAAAGCACCTGAACTACCAGAAAAAAACGTATTTTCTGCTCTGTTTAATTCCTATCATTAAACATCATGCTTTTGTAATGAGCACGCCCTGGTTATAGCTCCCTTTGTTTTGCCGAGCAGTGTTTATCTCTTGTCACTTCCCAAATCAAAACAACTAAACAAAACAACCCCCTGCCAACAAGACAAGGTCTCAGCTTCTAAGTAGGACACATCTTCATGTCTTCACTCCAGCTGAGCTCCCACCAGTCAGTAGGGACTCAGCTAAGTACGAATGAGGTAAGACTTGCAATATTTGACCCCATGTCCCTCAACCACAATCTTTAAATGCCCTTTACAGCTCAGAGACCTCTGTCTCTCTGGTAACAGAGTTCTCCTGCCACCATATTCTTACGACAAGTTTAACCATGTTTTTATGGTGTCTGCCATGAAACACAGTTCCTGAAATTATAAAAACCTGTGACTATCAATATTCATTAAAAGGGGGCTAGAAAAAGGAAGATGCCTTTAACAGTCATGGTTGAGGAGGATGATCTTGTAAAACATAACTGAAAGAGAGCCAACAATTTCAAATGTGACAAGGCAATGAGAACAAGTCCCACATATTACTTTCCTAATCTCATTGGTTTAAGACTCATGAAGTTAGGCACCTGACACTCAAGTCTTGAATGCTTCAGTTAGCAATACTACACCAACACCTCATTGCTGCAAAGTGTAAAAAGAAAGTGCTTGGCAAGGAAGAAAAGGAGGATCAAAACCAGCAGCCTGGCTGATACTAAAAAGTAATGCCAAAATATCAACTAAAACAGTCATGCTCGCCCTTTGTTTGTGGTACAAGGGGAAACATTTATTTATAGTAGTGGTATCCACAGACACATTAAATTTTCAACATTTTTCCTTCCTGCATAGCTTTTTTTGTTGTTGTTTTTGTTTTTTTAATGCAAATCCATTTTGGTCATTAAATCAAAATTTAAGAAGTATTTAGCAGCCAGCAGCTGGGTGGCAAAAGCCTGCTCCTTTAAACTCCTGCATCTCATTTTGGCGTGTAATATCTATCCCTTGCACATCCTTGTTATCATGTCTAAAATGATCTAGTTGAAACAAACTGGAAGAAAAGAAGAACATTAAAGGCATTTTTTATAATCTCAGGTTTTTCCACAATTGAAATCCCTGTGTGATTTTCGACTTTTGTCTCATTTTCTAAACAGGAGTTTTTTAAAGGTAACTGTACTGGGTGTGGTAATCCAGCAGCATTAGTAGTTCTAATCACCTTTTGCTTCTGAGAAGGTATGCTTTGGGAGAAACTACTAGAGGAATAATCAGATACCAGCTTTTAAAACAGCCTGATTACAGGAGTTTGAGGGAAAAGGTGGAAAGGCTGCAAATTCTGGCTGAAGTCCTTGCCAAAACACTTAAATGATAACAAAACAAAGCAGCATTTAGTTTTTTACAGATGAAATTGAGAAAAGAGACCTCAAAGAGCCACTGATGCCTCATGAAACCGCTGCAGGTATTTAGTCTGGCAATACACTGCACTTAATGATTAAACTAATTCCCCACTCAGAAATTTTAAATCTTGATCTAAATTGTGAAGCAAATTTCAAAAAGAAAGAAGTGGATATTTGAATGGGGATGTTTGGTTCATTCCGCTGTAAGAAATAAGGTTTCCCTAGTTGTATTAATTCAACTAAGCTTAAAAACTGCCCTGGGAGGAATAAAAAAAAAATCAGAAAACCTGTCTTATCTGTATGTAAAGCTAAGGTATTCCTATGGATTTAATAAAACAAACAAACAAAAAGACGGTACTGTCCACCATGTGGACAAAGATGATCCTTCATTGGTTTTGATGTGATACAGGAAAATTATTTAAAGATTTATTTCAGCTTTTAAAGCCCTTTCTGACAGTACAAGGGTATCTGCAGAGCTTCAGAACTTCACATTTTCCATTCAGAGTTTAAAATGGATCATTCAAGTCCACAAGTCCAAAATCCTTAATTATGAGCCGTAGTCATCACTTCTTATGAAGGAAAGAGTACTACGATAATGAAGAATTACACAAGAGCCACCTTCCACTAACACTTTCTAACTTCAGATATTTCATAGGTAGTTTTAGGCGGGATCACTTGCCAATGAAGTACATGTTAGCCCTACAATCGCCCCTGCAAGCAAAGAATAAATAACCCGGTTTTCATACCTGATGGCAATTTGGTATCTGCCCAGCAGAACGGAATTCCAGCAGCTGTTTTAGCCTCTTTTGCTGTAATATAGGAGCTGCCAGGAAAACCCTCCACACTGACTTCTGCCACCATGGCAGCACATGAAAAGTACAACTTCAAGCCAGAGATGCCTAAGGAAAGTCAGATCCAGACTCAATATATTGGTGTGAAGCGAGTAGAAACCAGGACAGTCCTTGGTGGCATGGACAATATCCCCTTCCACTAACAGAAAACTATATTCTGTACTAGGGGGTAATTCCTCATATCTCTGGCATAAACATCCCATGGCAGTAGCTGAAAATCAAACCTAAAATCTGGAGGTCATAATGTCAGAGACTAAAATGATAAAGTTGCACATCAAAGAAAAGTACTGAAAACGGATTAAAGTTTCTTGCTTGACACAAATAAACCCAACAAGATTCTGGGTTGCCCAATAAACTACACTGCTCAGATGGTACCAATGGGCTATTTTCAGAGTATTCAACAGAAAAAGTCACTATCACCATACTGTCCTGCGTATATGCCCTTCAACTCTCCAACTACATCTTTCACGTGCTTTCACTATATTTTAACTAATAAAAAAAAAAAAAAGAAAGAAAGAAAGAAAGAAAAAAGAAGTGTTAAGTTTCAGTGCCTCTAGAGGAAGATCACAGCTGTCACCTCTGCAATAGGACTTAGCAAAGCTGGCATCAGAGTCCCTTCCACAGACCTAGACCTTATCCTTCAGCAGAGCCACTAAAAACAGCAATTCTACATGCAAAAATAGTGCAGAAGTGTATGCACTTTGTGCTTATGGAGCAAGGAGACCAACAGTATGAGCCTTCCTCTAGCTGTCTCACAACTGCATCTCGCTTTCAGAAAAGATCGGTCACTGCAAGGAAAGATTTATAGCACAGGATATAACTCATCATGAGCAAAAGTGGGAATCTGAGCCATGACATTTTAATTTCAGACGTATTCAAAGGTAGGAGAGTCACTCTGTTCTGACTGAACTTTAGATAAGCACACTCTGTGCCATGGTTTTGGTCTACTCACAACATTCCTCAAATTTTCACTGCAGTAGGAGGAAAGAGAGAAAAAAAAAAGAAAGAAAGGGGGAGAGAGAGAGAAAGAGTTTGGTTTACAGGAGGTGTTTTATTGTGTCGATACCCAAAGGCTGGATTCAATAAAACCTCCATCTGGCTCTCACACAGAGCAAACTCCTCTAAGACCTCGCAGCAGCTCTCCTCACCTCCAGAGTCAATTTTTGGAGGATTGTGAGTGTTTGCATGGGCTTCCCTCCTGCCACAGCAGGACAGGGCTTTTTACTGAGCCAGACCCATAGAAAGCACCTCTCTGACTTACACTTATTTCAGAGATTGAGGGTGACTTCAAACCCAGAGGATGTGCCAAGTGTGCTTTAAAAACTTGGCTTGAGAGAATCAACTATTCCCCCTGTGCCAGAGTACAAATAAAACTAAAGTAGTTGCTGAAACACTGCGTGTAGAGTCTACTGAGCAAGGTTCCCCAGCTTCGCTTACAGAGGGGACCAGACATGCTGTTTACGAGGGTCTCTTATGGCCTTACCATCCACAAATACATTTCCGTTCACCCAACTGAAACTTCAGTCAATTTTTTTTGTGGCTGAATCAGAACATAGGGTTAAAAAAGCTTGGAAATACATAAAGCTTGGTCCTACTGCCCTTATTTTCCGATTTACCACATGCCTGGGTACCAGGACTATAAGCACAAAATAAAAGCCTAGAAAGACAGTGAAATAAACAATACATACGTCCATAGACAGAAATAATTAATTAGATCTGATAGACGTTTAGTCCTCTCTCAAGTAAAACAAATATCAACTCCCAGGGACTTCGGTTCTTTTCTTTATATTGTAAGATTTGATCAATAAATCTTGGTTAAAATACCATTTTATTTTTTTTAATCAAGCGGCAATTAATTTTTTGAGTAAGTTAATTCCTTCTTTGTTAATTCCCACATAGCCTTTTCTCCTCCTGAAAGTTCATTTTATAGCTGGCATCTTGGCTCCCATTTTGTTTCATAGCAAAGACACACAGACAGACAATAACAGAAAAACCTATTCCTTTCTTAACAGATAACATTCGTGTCTTGTTACAGAATTTTCAGGCTGTAAATCAACTTGAAAAGCTAATTTAAGGATATTCACTTGCACTATTCAGGGCTGTATAAACATTCCAAATTCCAATTTTTCACGAAGACATATGCGAACATTTAAAAGGGATTTAAAGAGCCATTTTGCAGTTAAGAAGATCTAGATCTAGCATTTTATTTTTCTTCAACAAGATTATCATGTAATATTAATATACAGAAAAAAATATTTCCAGTGCCTCTATGTATTTATGAGGTCCTAAGGGACAGCAGAATTCCTTTAGCCGAGAGGAAGGCTGGAAGAAACTGCAAGAATAAGACCGACTGTTGAAACATCAAATACACGGCAGAATTCGTTCATACACTGCAATTTCTGCAAAAGTGCTGTGGTGTTGGTTTTCACTGTATCTGCTAGTTTAATTGTTTCTGCCTGTTCATTTCTTTGTCCGCTGAAACCACTAGCCTAAGGGAGATTTAAAAATCAAAAGGTAGGACCGAGGTTGAACAGGAAATGAACACTGGTGTTGCGGCTTTATTAAAGTAAAAAGTTCAGAAGTGGCTCTAGGAACTCGCGCATTAATACACGGTTTAAGTGCCATCTCCCTCTCTCCCTGCTCTTTTTGTTGTTGGGTTGCTGCTGCAAATAAAACTGAAATCCGCATGGCGAAGAGGCCTGGATTTGTGAATCTGAAACGGTGAGAATGTGTCCTCGGCAGCCCTTCCCAGCCCGCACGCACCGAGGACCCCTCTAATGAAAAGATCTGCATTTGATTTGGTGCCATTGCAACCGCCTATTTTCCCTGTGTATCCCTTACCCATGTGGGAGTTTGTGTAGACAGAAAGCTCGAACGGAGAAAGAGAGCAACACACGGATTTCTATTTTCGGTGGGGGAGCATAAAGTGAACTTCCAAAGTTAAGAGCTCCTCACCCCTGCAGGCTGGGTATAACACCAATGACACACTCAATGAAAATAAACAGAGCTGGCATTAGAATCTATGCAAGGAATTCCCCCCCCCCCCCCCTTTTAAAGTGCACTCTATCTTTCTCCTCCACTACCTCTCTTTCCTTTTTCTCTGATCTCCAGGACAAAAGATTCAACAATCAGAAATTCAGACCCCAAGCAAGGAGGATTTGTACTTAAAATACCACATGGCCAATAAAACCTATTTTACAACATATCTCACCTTTAACAAGCAAATTGACCAATGTAAGCAAAAACTGACCACAAGTCCTTTTACAAAATAACCAAAAAACCCCCCAACCCTCAATCATAGCTATTTATACAGCCATACAATTATCAGAAATATATTCAGATTTTTTTTAAAAAAGTCACAATACTGGGAGTTTCACTGCCTAAATGTGCTCACTAACCAAAAGGTACAAGGCCACAGATTTCAGGAATTAATTTGGGTTAATTCAAACAGCAAAGATGAGGTAGGCAAAATAACAAGCAATTACCTTTTCCTGCCTTTGAAGAACAATGAATTTGGGACTGGTCCAACTTCAGAAAGAGTGATTACAGATTTTATGCTCAGACGAACCTCTACCTTTTTAATACATACAATATATATATGTGTACATGCACACTACACATGTACTTTTTACGTACATATACTTATCTGTATTCCATAACACTCTGCACTTGAAGGATTAATTAGAGATAAAATTCAATTATTTATTACATACCCTGCTAATTATTTTTGAAGCTCTATAAAGAGAGCAGGAAAGCTAACCAACACAAGACATAATTAAGCAGAAAGGCAGCATTTGTGTGGTCACTTGGTGAATTCAACATGCAAAACGTTTATCATTTAACCATTTCCTCTATATTGTGCATCGGGGTGGAAGGATTTCAAAGCAATACAGAATTACAAATTTGACTTAAATATGTTTTTGAGGAGGACACATCTATTTCTATGCGTATTGACAATCACTTTAGTGGATAATAAGCAATGTTAAATAAAACATGTAGCTAAATAGGCATTAAAGGCCTTTTACATACTTGGAAGAAAAGAAAACAGGTTTTTTTCTTTTTTTTTTTCTTTTTTTTTTTTTTTTAATGCTGCAGACTGCAGGCATTTTGGTCTATCTCTGTCAAGTGCAATTCTTTCTTGATGAATGACAAGGTACGATAATAGGCTGCCGTTACCAGGGCAACCAGACAGCAGAGCTGTGTGCCTTGAATTTTGTCATCTGAAAATGAAACCAGAAGCAAAAGAAAAGCTGAGAATCTAGCGACAGATTAACTTGGGGGGGGGGGGGGGGGGGGTGTCTGGTGGGGGGAGAGAGCGCGGGAGGAGGAAGGAGAGAGCAAGGCGGGGGGAGAGGGGGCTACATTACAAGCAATTAAAACTACTGTAATATGTGGTATATGTGTATCTGCATGTGCCTGTATTGCAATTTCAGATACCATTTGTCAATAGGCTTTTATTCCTGTTTTCTCCACCACTCTCTTTGTTCCAGAAATTTATAGAAAGCTTTAAAAAGTACCTTCCAGAGAGGCCTCTTCAGCACATCCACCTTTACAATAGGTGTCTCTGCAATGCTGCTCTCCACCCTACCACCAGCAGCACCCCAGCAAGTGCCTCCCAGTCCCACTCAGCCCCTAAGATGCTGCAGCTGAGAGCTGAGGATGGGGAATTAGTACTCGTTGCTGTAGTTCATGCTGGACAGGTGGCATGGGGCCTTCCCACACATGGAGCTGTTCAACCCATGGCTAAATAAGACCCCCTCAACCCAATGATTCATCTAGTGCCTTCGCTTTGGACCGGGAAAGTCTCTGCTATGGTCTCTGTGAAGTTCTCCTGGGTCAGACTCAGCCACAGGGGCTGGTTCTGGTTCATGCTGGGGTTCACAGATGCAAAGTTAGGGGAGGTTTAGCAAAAGGTTGAAAGCAAAAAGACTGAAGAGGAACCAGTTGCCAAACTCCAACCTGTGATCAACGTTTAAACACCAGGATGTCTGGATCTGGGCTTAGTTGAGGTTTGGACCTTTCGGAGATGAGCTAAAACTGAAGCAGTCTACCTTCTGCTTTGTACCCTGAAGTTAGAATAAAATAGAATCAAAACACACATAAACCTCAGGTTTAGAAAATATAACTAAACTGCAAAGCTTGAACTGTTGAGGCACAGTATAACATAGCCACTGGCCTTCACAAACACACAACAATATTCATAGCTGAGACAAAAACTCTGCTTGCTCAAGCCAAATTAACTAAACCTGTAGCCCATTTCCTCAGCAAAGTAACCTGAAACCTCATCCCATTCGTGTTTCAGAGCCACCATCTTCCATAGTCTTCATGGATTTTCACGGATGTCCTCTCTCAATAACCTCTTGGGTTATCAGATGAAACCTCGCTCCTACCATTTTGCAGAAGAACTGTTGATAAAATAAGCCTTCTGTAATTTCTCTGCTGTCCCTCAGGCAAAACTCCCTGTGATCCTTGCACGGTGTGGGTGAATCATTAGGCTCCCATACCTAAGTAGCAGGCGTTTCTGCCAACTTTAAAGATGAAGAAACTGACACAGAGAAAAGCTGCCCGAGTCAGACCCTTTGGAGAGGCAATGGGACTCTTCCGTTGTACTTCAGCTGGTTTTGGAGCAGGGTTTAACAGCCTCCCACGGCACCGTGAAATAGGACCTAGCACTCCTGGCTTACAACCTCAGGCCTTAATAAGCCAATTTCTTCCCAACAAGCTTTCTCTCAACGTACCAATCTAAAACATAGTTAATTCAATTAAATGAGAATGCAAAGCAATACATGATGCTTAACTAAGATTACTCCACCTTTGCACAGGAAAATTATACTTGAAACGTGTCAGTCAGAAGGATGACATGTTCTTGAAATAAAAAATCATAATCTATGCATGTATTTACATGGGGAAACCAGTTACCTGACTTTTAAGGTATTAAAAGGAAATGATCATCTCTGATATTTCTCCAGACACCCAGCATAATGGATTATACAAGAATGACTTAATTTTTTGACATCTTGATTGTCTTTGAATATTGTCCATGGAAAAATGAAGTGATTTTTCTCAATATCATCACTTGCATGATTGACTTTTTCACCATGACAAGTCCAGGACATTTCAGTTATCCTGATTTATTTTTGCTTGACTAGTATCCTATGACTGGGTCTACATGCCATTGAGGAGAAGAACCCCTGCTAGCTCTGGCACCAGCAGCAGTCTAGTTGCATCAGCAGCTTCATTCCATATGGACTAATTAGCTTCAGTTTTCAAGCAAGAATATTACATTAAGCACAGTTATGCTAAGTTTTGAAGCCAGATTAATATCATCTACACGTTACATGTAGCTTTAGCTGACTTCCTGCACAGGTACCAAGAAGACAGTAACTGCTTTTTTGGGTTGAAGGAGTAACTGGCTACTTCATTTGCCAGTCTCCATTGCCAGTCTCCATTCAAGCAAGTGGTCACTAGGGCAACTACAAACTTGTCTTTATTGCAGGTTGCTTTCCAAATGCAGGGTTTGAATTGAATTTGAACGCAGGGTTATTCCTTCTGCACATCTTTTCCATTCAGATTTCAAGAAGTAACAGGAATCTTCATTAGAATTTTTCTGTTACCAACTGGATTTATAAAATGGGAAGGTCTTACTCCTGATGATGTTATCTTGTAACTCCCAAATGGATTTTGTCCAATGCAAAAACCAGTATTTAGAATTTCAGATTTCCTGCTTTTTCCATCCTTTCTGCATTCCCCGGTTTCTGCATTGTGAGAAAGGAAGAAGGGAAGTTCTGCTTTATCCTACTCAGTTATTCCCAAAAATCAGGAGATGTGGAGAACACAGTAAAATACAGCACTTCTCCAGCTACTGCCTGTCGATTCTATGTCTCTGCTACCACGTACCACCACATAGCATAGGTGTCTTTTGCCATATGGAAGATCCCACAGTTGAATGGCAGAACCATGAAAACCAAACTTTGGGAAATGCTCCTCAAACCTGGGGCACTCCTTATACCTGCTTTGGCTAAATGGAAAAGTGATCGCGTTAAAAGAAAATGTTTACATATTAGTTATATTGACTAATTCTAAACTGCTTTTGCTAGCTTTGCCTAAACCCACAGTTGGATGAGGCAGTACAGAGTATAGCCATCATGACTATGTATTATTTTAAAGATGGGAATTGAATTAAGGCCTCAGTTTCAGAGCCATGTCTTAACCACTAGCCTATCCTCCCGCTGCTTTATAATCCTCCTTCTGTGCACCTCTGGGTTAACTCAAGCTGAAGCTGAATTATGGCTCTTCTTTACCCCTGATAAGCCGAGGGAGCTGTGGAAGAGCAAGCTGGAGTTTACTTGGCCTCATGCATCCATCAGCAACATGTCAGCTTGTTTCCAGTTCTGGAATCCTTACTAGCAGTGATGATGGAAGAGGCACATGGAAAAAGGCGGGGTTTTCAAAACCCTCCATTGAGCACAGAGAGGTGACAGCTCAACAAATCACCTTTAGATTTGTGAACTCAGCAGATTGTTTCTGGAAGTTGTTGAGAGAAAATAAATATGGAAAACTGCAATGTAATTTCTAAGAGTCACTTTTCAGAGGCTGACCACATTTTAAGTATGTGTTAAGTGATGTCCTTTCTCCTACCATTCTTCTCGCCAAAACCAACGTTGTATCAATCTCCTGACAAAGACAAGTTCGATGCTGGGATTCCAGACACCAAAACAAATAACACCACCTACAGCCCTTGTGAGTCACAGAACTCATGTGATTTAAAAAAAAAAAAAAAACCAAAAAAACAACAAAACCAACTAACTCTTAGTATAAGAGGCTCAAAAAAGGAAATAATTCAGTTACCAAGGCTTTCCCCTTTGTGAATGATCTTGTGTTCAAAGGAGAGAGAATGATTTATAAATATCCTGAAATAACACAAAGAACACATCTTTATATACTTAGTGATTTTTGCAGCTGGACCCAAAACCACCCTGCATGGTCTGATCTCATGGACAACCTCTGGGAGAACTATCCGATTGTGGTAAGCTGCATAGCTTTCTTTAGCTTCCATGGAGTTTGATGGTCCTGCATTCCTGTGCTGTGGAGGTGAACCAGCTCCAGCCCCAGTTTATATACACTAATATGTTAACATGGCTGCATGGCTATCAGACCACAGTCGGCTCAGTTTGGCCAGCTCTGGACACAGGCAAGTGCAGCTTTGGGCTCTTTGCACCAGCCTGCATAGGTAAGTCCTTCTCTGCTGCTGGTTGTGTGTGGACAGCTGGCTCAGGAGCATCCCTTGACTAGGCAGGTCCTCAGCCAGCTTCTCCAACAGTCCTTCCTGAAAACTATCTCAAGGACAAATGCAGCATTTACAAAAGACGACTGGGGAAAATGGTTCTATTGGAGAGACATGATGCTACACTTACATATGCAGTATGGGGATACTCTGGTTTTGGGTACATTAAAATATATTTAAATGCGAGCCTTCCTAGTGCTTCTTACTGCGAGTGCGGTTGTCCAATAAATTGTTTGGGAAATGGCTTTAGACTTTTGCAATAATAGGTTTTTGGCAAGCAACAGGACTCTTAAAAGAACCACTTTATCATTATGAGAAGATCATAAATGAGAGTTAACTCATAGATACGGTGGTTTGCTAACCGTCAGAGGTAATAACAAAACATGAGCTACTTTTATATGGACTGCCAAGGAGGAAGCTAGGGGGAAAAAAGACTGTCACCAGCCCACAGCAGACCAAACAAATGCATGCAAAATGTATTACACCCTGCAGTCCGGCAGATCCTCTTTCTGTCATTTTGTATTGGCACAATATACTTTTTTCTTTGGGAAGATTCACAGAACTGTCTTGTGGGCCTCATCTCCACTGGACATGGAGAACAATGTCCTCCCTTCTCTACTTCTTTCCTTTATGTATTAGAAGGCAACTTTCAAGTTTCACTTGCAGCCTTCTCTTCTCTTAAATAACCCCCCCCAGTTCTCTCAGATTTTTTTTCCCCCAAAACATTCATTACTCATAAGCCTGTAGCCACTCGTGCTGCTTTTCCTACAGCGTGATGGGTTCATGTTATTACTGAAGCACAGACCCAAGAGAAGATGATGCCCTATACCAGTTCTGCTTGGTAGAGGGGCATGTTTATTTCTCACACACGACATCCCAATACAATGACATTGCTGACTCATGCTGAGGTAGCTGGTACTACATACGAGTGTTAAGAACATAGTACTTGCTAGCCTTCACACGTGCCAAGGTGGGCCTTCAAGAATAAAGCCATGTTCAGCAAAGTGGTGAGCAAAAGTCAATTGGTTGCCCATGGAAACATGATACCCTGGAAAAGTAACTTTCAGATGCTCGGAGATGGGGACTATATTGACAGGGAACTGAGGGACTCAAGCTGTAGTGACAAAGGAGACCAAATATTTGGAGAACGACAAGAAACAGCCTAGTCAACTTATCTGTTTTCATAGCAGTTGGAGATTCTCCTACATCTACATTGGCAAGTGGGTGGGGGGTTAAGATAGCTGTCACACTTCGATAAGTAGGCCACTCAGTTATGAAAGATTAAGGCCAGAGATGCGGATGCAGCAGAGTGTAAATGAGACTCCCAAGAGTGAAGATCAAAGTTAGTAGGAAAACCATAGTAAAGCATGAAAACCAAACTTCCTACCAGGAATTTAAGCATGAAAGGGCTATGGTAACTTTCAGCTTCAAGGCCAGAGGCTGAAGACCTTATTGAAAGCTGGTGGAGGGCCTCTGTGCCAAGCTTAGATAGTCCTCACTGAAATCAAGCAGGAGAAGAGGGGTTTCTTCCTGTCCAATAAAAAGAATCAATTTTGCAGTCTGGGGAATTGTGCTAACAAAGTAAGACAAGATACAGCTTTGATATTTCTTGGCATTTTTCTCCTACAAATATGAAGACCACAAGACTTTAAAAAAAGCCCAGAGGGTTCTTGTCTGTTTGTAGTCATGTAAACTGCTGCTCATCAGAGACTGTTTCTGGCCAAAGAAAGCCGTTTCCTTCCTGGCCCCATTTGTTAAAGATTTGCTCTCTGCTGCTCCACTTACATTACAACTGGCTGGGGCTTCGCAGGATGTGAGAGGTATTGGAAATCCCTTCCACAACAAGGTGACATTTATGCACTCTCATCTGGTATAGAAGAACAAGATGCACCAGTTTAAGTTTCATATTCTCTTTCTTGCAGTCCTGTTAGAGCCTACAGCTACCTGATGAAATCCTGGCAATTTTTTTCACTGCTGTCAATACAGCCATGTTATTACTTTAGCCATTTCCCTCACTCTGTGAATGACTTTATGTGAAATTTGGGATAAACAACTCGATTTTCCTGTGCCTGTAATATGGGAGCATGTGTGTGTGTAATAATTATTGTATTTGCCCTACAAACTGCAACACAGCCTTTAGATCCATCTTACCTGAACATCTGATAATCTATTGCTCATTACCACATTATAACCATGAAGTTTATAGAAATGTGGTACGGAAATAGTAGAAATTAAGTCTGCGTTGATGTTCTATCAGAGGAAACAATAAAGGGAACACTGACGAGCTGGTTTGGCAATGGTACTTTCTCACTTTTCAAATCCCAGCCTCCTTTAATTAACTTTTCTAAAGTATGCAAAGAAAGAAGGGTGGAACATTAAGCTCTGCTCATGGATGCTGGTGTGCTCTGATTGCTATTTCCAGCAGCTGCTGCTCATTGCAGATTTCAGTGGAGGGGGAATAGGGGAGGTATCTCCCACTACAAATACCACCACATTTGTGTGCACTATCACTTCTTAATCGAGGTTTAAAAGTCCTATTTAAAAAAAGACAATGTGCAGTGGAGCATTTTGAGCAGACTAAGGGAAGGCACAGCTGCACCCTGCATCAGTGCTGCCAGGGTCGGTCAGCTGGAGGCGAGGAAGGCAGATTCTGCCCTCCCGTGCAGTTGCACTGCAGCAACTTCTATCCCCATGGACACCTCATGGTGGGGGCACTTCAAATGCCTTATCAGTGGCCCTGTGCTGTAAGTGAGCTGTTCACAACAGGCTAATACTGTCCAGCACCTTCCCTGTTACAGCTGTGGTTAGAGTTTATAATGGGAAACATTGCTGGTTTATTTTCCCCTTTTCCCACATTTCTCTCCTCTGGTTTCCCATTTCATTCTCATCTTTCTTATCAAGTCATTACCTCTCTTGATCTTCTATTATATCTCTCTGAGGAAAATGAGTGATGTAACATTCCTCCTGCTCACACTTCAGCATTATCCGCTTCAAACGTGTACCAGCCTCATCCCCTCAAGGGGTTTCAGTTCTGTCATTGTAACTCGGCAGCAATAAATTTATCAGAACTAGACAGGGGTTTAAGTGCCACAGTGACTGAGAGCGGGACACATAGCTAGGCCTGAATTTTCTAACCTTAGTAACATTTGAGCCCAAAGCACCTAGCATGCACTTCACCATGGTCTAGCTCAGTAAGGGCTCTGCACACGTACTCAGGTAACCAGGTCAGGCTAATTTCTGTGCCGTCACATTTCCACCCCACCATCACCTGCTAGCAGTAACATAGTCTCTGGTAGCCCAAGCCATAATATCTCATCACACCTTCACCTCTGGCAGCAGGGCCAAACACTGTGATGAATTTTCGGCATACAGATATCATCATCACAAGTGGCATGAGTCTGTTCCTGTTGGCTTTAATCAATGCTCTCCCTCCTCCCATTCATGCAGAAAGCAACCCTTAGCTGGGTGCACAAGAAGACTTCATCAGCAATGTCCAGGAGAGCTAGGATGATTTACGTCAGCTGGGGACTGAACCAGATTATGTTTAGCTTTAGTCCCCTGTTTCAGAAACAACAACATTATGAATAATCCTGTTATGTTCATACATCTTGCATAAAGATCTGAAATGTATAAAACCAAGGAGAGGAGGGAATTCATTAAGGTGGTCCAGGGAAATCTTGCTCAGAGAAATAAGGGTCTGCCTAGGAGAGTTGAAATTATTTTATCCCACTATTTTTCTACAGAAAAGAGAAAGGAAGGAAAAAAGAAAGGAGACAGGGGGGAAACTAAACATAAGAAAAATTTCCAAAGTGTGGTAAGTATTAGTCTGTGGAAGCATATTCCTGAGGAACTCATGGCAACATTATTGGGTTAGTCCAGCTGTACTACAAAAAAATGTGTGATAGTGATTCTTCTGTGTTTTACTGCAAAATTCCTGATCAGCCAGGTCTGAAGTCCAGAATCAATAGTAATCTTTCAATAGAGTTCAAGGAACTTAAGGGCAGGCCCCATGTGCTCATTATTTTAACTAAATAAAGGGGAGAAATAGTGAGTCAAAATGTGACATGGGCAGTGAATTTAAGAAGATCTCCCTAATTTTTAAGAGATCTGCTTAAGCCAACTTTTTAAGACAAAACAGTGCATGCATTGAATTTTCGGTTCAATTACATCATGTCAGACTGATTTCATCTGGTTACCGCATGTTATTGGAGGGAATGTAACTTGATGCAGCTCAATACAGCTTGTGGCATACTGTGATTTATTACAATTTAAATGATAAAGCACCCAAGAATGTTCAGGCAATTGGATTACTCCATTGACTGAATGTTTAGGCATCTATTTTTAGAAAAGAGATGTCAGTTTGTGCAATACTAGATGGAGCGATCCATTGTTAGTGAAGGGACAGGGGAACTTCCCTTATCCCATAGCACTGCTTAATGTTACCTCTGCATTTTATTCTTTTGAAGTGGTTTGTGAAGACCTGGATGTGACAGGATTTTATTCATCAAAGGCATTACCAAGTTCTCAACACACTTTGCTGGGCCTTCTTCTGAAACAAAGATTGACTGACAGGATAAATCAAGCCCAAGTCCAAATTTTGCCTGCGGCTTAAGGACACTCAGGGCATGGTTCTGGTTTTCCTACATTTTCTAAGGAGGGGTCAGTAATGATAATTGCTGAGGAGCAGGAATAGGACTAGAACTTGCCTAGAATACACGCAAGTCTGTGGATGCCAAGTTCTTGGTTCGCACCATCCCATACCCTCATAATTTATCAGCTAGATTTGCAAAGCTGGAAACTGTTTGGACCCACAGCTCTAGACAGACAGACAGGAAATGGAAAAACTATGTTCCATTCTTTTGTTTTACAAATATTTTAAAACAAGCTATATGCCAAAACAAAAAAACCCCATGAAATTGGAATGATTTATGAATAACATGGCACAACAATAAAAGGTTGGGCATTACTGCAGTAGATTCTTTAATTCAGCCAAGAAGAGAAAGTGCTAAAATCAACACAAAGGGATCCCATCATGTCATTAGTAGATGAAAGGCTGGTTCCAATCGCTTTGGTTTTCTCAGCTGGATCTTTTTAGGAACACTGAATGGTGAGGTGGGGCCTAATTCTCCATTTTTTGTGTTCCTAAACATGGGACATGGGCTTTGGGTGTGTGAAGGTAGGAAAGGAATTTGATGTGTGTGTTTGTAAAGATAGTAATAACATATTATGGCCATCGTATATCAAATTAGTCCTTCTCTTTGATATCGTAGTCAGAGAAAGTCTTGTGATGGCTCCAAGAATGTGTTCCTGTCTTGACAGCAAACTCCTCATTTTACACGAAAGCATCAGAAACTTCTGGGAAATAGATTAAATCTAGTTCCAAACTTCCTCTTGATATGGATAAAAAATGTCTAAGAGAATGGGCTTCATTAGTATCAGCAGGAACAAGACCTCCTGCTGATGAGCTCTTGGTTCAGTGTTTTAACATCTGATCTTGCTGTCTCTGGGTCAAATTTATGCCTGATGCAACTTTGACAATAACATCAGAGTCAGCTTAAGAAAGAATTTCTCCTTGCACATGCATCAACCCAAGTCCAGGCCTTAGGAAAGAGGCAAGGCTCTGAAAAGCCAATGCACAGAAATAAACTCATTAAAAGAAAAAAGCACATTTAAGTGCTCATTCTTTTCAGTATCTCTACTTTTGCATCTCCTCTATCAGTAAAAATGTCTGGTTTTATAGAAGAAACATAAATGCATCAACAATGCTGAAGATTTCAACAATTAATTGCCTAGAGATAGTCAGGGGGAAAGTCACCAGAAAGCCTGTTACCTTTGTCTTCAGTTTTAGCAGTGAGGAGGGGAAAGCTGAAGTCTGTATGAAAGGATATTCTGGCCCAGGTGATGTAAAAAGTACAGGCAGGCTCCTACCAAAACTGAGTATGTTCCCTCATGGAACACCCTTCCCACTTAATCCTCCAGTCACAGCTTCCAAACCTCGCTGGGCTGGGCTGTTTTGGCCCACGTGGCAAGATTTCCATTAACCCAACTCTGCAGTCACTCCCTTGACCACACTATAGTGGAGAGCGAGCTGTGAAGCACAAGGGATTCTAGTGTCCCATCTAAGTTAATGCTTCCCATGGCCAAACACTGGCTTTATTTTTCAGCTACCACTTAGCTAGGGTATTCCCTGATCCTGCATACTTCTCCCAGATTTACCTGTTGTTGTTATATTTACCTAAAAAGAAGTCTGGCTATCAATCTACCCTACAAGGCAAAATATAATGACAGAAGAGAATGTGTGCAGAATCAGTGAAGGTTTTGTCATAATGTATTAAAAAAAAAAAAAGAAAAGAAGAAGAAAAAAGCAGGACTTCCCATATGTGCAGATAGGAGCCTTTTAGTCTTGAGGTCAAAACAAACTTAACATCTGAAGAAGTTAAAGTCTTGATTTAGCAAAGATTTATATGTACGTGCACCTCTCCTACTGACTTGTCTTATTCAAGCTAATGTGAGTTAACACAGGAACCTTTTTTTTCTTTGCAAAATCATAACCTCAGATACTACCCATATAATGGGATCTAATTGGCATTGCAGATCCATCTGAACCTGGCACATAGTTCAGTTCACGGGGCCTCACAAGCTTAAACCCAAGCTTGAGTTCAGATGCTGAAGGTGGTGTAGATGGAGACTGCAGAGGCAGTCTCAGAGGCTGCGGGTCCCCATCCTGTGCCTGAGCTTCTCACTGTGGAGAGCAAATCTCTTTGTCCGAAGACTCAAGCTGAACAGCAAGCAAATTGTTCAGATGATTAGGGAGTTTGTGTTGAAATTAGCCTAATACGACCCAATAAACATAAGAAAGTAGCTTCCCTGACCAGGATGTAAAATCCTTACAGGTGTAAAAGCTATTGAATCTGCCAAATGTAGCACACTCAACTCTGAACATCCAAAACTGCTTTACGGAAGGAGATAATGCTGGGTAGGAGTCAACAAGCTCCAGTGCACTGCACTAAGAGCTGCTGAAGGCACAGCTTTATCCCCCCGCTGCTGTGTTACCTATATTTGAGGTGTCTTCAAAGCACAGATGGAAAAGGCTGTAAAGGAAACATTTCAAAACTAAGGGTGCATTAGACAAGTGGTTGCAGGCACTGTGATTTATAGCTGTAGTAATGAACTGGATCTCAGAAGAGCAAAATCCAATTATCAGCTCTGCCATCCCAGGCAAAACGCTTAAGCCAAACTTTCTAATCAGTGCTTTCAGGTTAGGCTGATTTTCAGAGGTGGTAAGCAACTCCCCACCCAGCAAGCTCTGTGTAGAATAACAGATCTCTGGCCTTCTGTAACATAAACCCTCCATATTGAAAGCCAGTCTCCCCTCCCTTGTCCCAGAGGAAAAAAACAAAACAAAACAAAACACACACACACAAAAAACCAAAACCAACCCAAACCCCAAACCCAGCAACAAAAAACCCGCAACAAAAAAAAAACAACACAAAAAACCCCAAAGCAAAAAATCAAGATTATATTTGATTCTACTGTGCTTGATATATTTTTTCAATAGTTGGGTTGAAAATGAACAGTCTTACTCTATGATATAAGGAAAATGGAAGTGTGGAAAGGAGGACACAGAGGTTAAAAATATTGAAAATAAGGGACTTGATTCTCTGCCTGTAGTTTGCTCTCATGTGAATAAGAACTAGGAACATTTCCATACCCACCTCACAAAGGGACTTGTAAGAGTTAATTCAGCTGTCTGCAGAAAGTGCCTTGAGATCCACAGATGGAACTTGCTGTAGAGGTGATGCATTTACTAAATAATGAGGTACGATCACATGTGAACAAAACACACTCGTATATTGCTCCCTATGTTTTATAACATTAAGCTCTGTGTTGTTTTCCAACAGACAGATACATTCCAACCCAGAGAGGATCAAACACATCCCAGAATATTTTGTCTTTTTTTTTTTTCTGAAGTGAGGAGATAGTTCCAACAGTGTTGTCTCTTTTGGGTATTGAAACCAAAATAGGATCTTTTTTCTTTTTTTTTTTTCCTTTAAAGAGGGAGGGGGGAAATAAGGTAAGGTTTCACATACCATGTGCCAAAGGAATGTACCTTCTCCCTGGACATCTGTCCCTGAACAACAGAAAAGACCTTGGGTCTTGTATCTCAACTGAAAAGATAAATGTGGAAACACACCTCCCGCACTGTCCCACTGCAGTTTCACACTGGGACCTGGAGAGCTCCCTCAGGAGAAGTACTAATTTAAGTTTTGGTTCTGCCACTGCACTCTCTTTTTGCCCATCTCCAGCTCCCAGTAAATGTGCACCAACTACACACGTGACCTAACACAGGGTCCTCCATGCAAGTGCACTAGATAGAGGCTTGTGCTTCTTTGGGGCTGGAATCTGGGGAAAGTTCTTCCTGAAACAGGCAGTAAGGAAAAAAAATGGAGCAATTTTATTTGCCTTTGCAATGCCAGTTTGTATGCTGTGATTATTAAAAAAAAAAAAAAAGCAGCATTTGGGTGCCTCAGGAATATGGGGATTTAAAATTCTTATTGAATACTTTTGGCAAAAATTTGTATTTTTTTACCATACCAGAATCAGAGAAATATTACATGCCAGAAAGTCATATTATTTTACTGGGTTTTGATCACTATTTGTAACTTTCCTATTCATATATTCCAAAAGGAACTGAATGCTGACGTAAAGACAGCAAGCAGAATACTGCTAATTCAAAACCAGGGCATCCCTCCTCCTGCAATTGTGTTTCAGCATCTTTCAAAATCCACATTACACCCCAAAACTGTACATTGGATGTTAGATCACATGAAAAGGATCAAAGGGGGAATGAAGGAGAACAGGAATTATGCCATAGCTGTGCTGTTTTTTTCTGAATTACCTGTGAAACATAGGAGAGAGAAATACAGATTTCATGAGATTTTAGTGTATTTGGGCCCTCAACAGTGAGAAGCAACACATCCCTTAAATCACGTTACCTTGCCAGATATTCATGAAGTGAAAACACAACCAAAGAAAAGATCTGAAGGCAAATTTTGATCAGTCTCTGTGTGAGGTGCTCCACGAGCCCACCAACCCTCTTCCCAAGATGGTATTCTTCCCCCAGCAAGGCCCAGGAAGAACCCAGCCCCAACCACTCCATCCTCAAGGGCAGTGAGGTGCTCTAAAAGCAAGGGGATACCCTGGGGGAAAGGGGAGAAAGGGGTGATCAAATGAGACAAACACACTTCAAGTAGCTGATTTACAGATTCACCATTTACTGGATTCCTTGTGAATAAACAAGTATATTCTTTGCAAGTTCAGACATGATACAAGCACACATGCACAGGAAAACCAAAGTCCACTGATTATTTTTGGCTCCTTTTCACTTTTTGTCCTTTCCGGAGAAGCTGGAATCCAGGTGAGTCTCAGATTTTTATCCAGAAATGAGTTCATACACTGAGAGAGGGCTCTTCCTAATCCTCAGCTCCTGAATGTCTGATGCTTCACAGGATTCCTTGCATAATTCATCTTAAAAGTGGAGTTACCAGCAGGGCAGTCAAGTGAGAAGTATCTAATGGCCTGTGATCATCAGACACAGCTTCCAGGGAACAGAAGCCATCCGTTCAGCTTCTTGTAGTAGCCAGAGGGAGCTGTTCGGAGACTTCTCTCAGGAGCTGACGTAGCTTATCCTCCTCTTTGCCACACAGGACACCAAAGGGCACCCCTTCTGTCCCATCTTCCAAAGGCATACAACAGCAAATAGCACCAAGTTTCGGCCAGCATGCTGGCTCTTTGTCATGAGTAGCCATGGTCTGAGAGTCAGCAGCACAAATTAAATTTCTACTCCTTGCTTCTCAGAAGCCCAAGCCATCCTTCAACTGTTGCTGCTGGATACTACCCCTTACTTCAAGGACAGCATGAGAAGCACATATTGCACAGTAAAGCCTATACTCATCCTTTTATCCCACCTGCCCCATCCCCCACCTCCCCTTAAAGAACATATAATTTATATCCAATGTACCATCAGCTCACCTAAAAGACACTGCTGTGGGTGGAGCTCTGTGAGCACAACACAGTCGATCACGGACACCAGGGCCAGCAAATAAATGATTCTGTAAGTGTCAGATGTTTCAGTTCAGGAGATTAGAGATTCATTGACTACACTGTGGGAAGAGCTGTTAAATAAAAATGACTGCAGTAGTCTCAGCCTTCCACAGTCACTTTGACTACCACATAAATCAAAGACTCATCTTTCATCTTGAAAAATATCTTTTTTTTTAATTGGTTGTAGTGGCCTTGTATAGCAAATACAGCATTGGGTGAATGACACAAAAATGAAAGAGAATAAATGCATGACTTGCTTACAGAAGTAACACACTCTTTCATGATTACATCTGGAGGTACACAAGAGGGTCTCCTGGTATATCAGTAACCTTATTCACAACCTGGAAAGTTCCACTGAGGAAGAATGTACACATGTATAGCAGCCCTGTAAACCAGGAGACACGCATTATTGCTTTGCTAATGGTGTGCTGTGCTTCCTTGGGCAAATCACTTTTAGGTGCCTTTTCCCCTCGTGTTCCCTTCATCTATCTTGTATAAATCAGCCTCCATCTCTTTTGAGGAAGGAAAAGTCTCTTTCCATGTACTAGGGACACTGCTATCTTAGGCACTGTGCAATTTCAGGATGAGCATCCAAGTTCTACCTTCCATGCATTAATTACAAACCAGAGCATCTTACCCCACAGCATTACTTTTCTGGGTAGTCCATGGAGTCAACCTGCACCATAACTGTAACGCAGGAGTAAAGTTCAGTTTGGGCTCAGAGTAAAAGCAAGAACTAGTGCTGTACCTAAAAGACTGATGCACACGCCCTTCCATTATTTAAAGGGTGAGCTGCACACTGACATTTTACTTGAAACAGAAAATGTTTAAATGACTGGTAAAGTCAAATTTTCAGACATCCCTTTGTTTGGCAGAGGAAAAAGTAACCTTAAATGCATCAAATACAGAGGCAGTAAATTACAGTTTGTAAATGTGTCACATGAACTTGTGGATACATTTAGATCAAAAGAGTATAATGAGATATTCTGAGTAATATTTGATGCACCTAATTACTGAGAACATGCCTAGCAGTTTTTCAGTGGCAGTATCAATGCCCTGCAGGTACTTGTCCATGCAGCCCATTCCCCTGTATAGGATCTGTAGATGGCTAACCTGGCCTGGATTGTGCTCATGGATACATACAGCCACTGATTCCAGCTAAAAATGCATCTAGAGAAGAAAGTGTTCGCATGGCATGATAGTTATAGTTGTCCTACCAAAGACTGGAAAGAACTCCACTGATGAGAATGGAGCTCTTCCCAGTTTGTACCACTGGCAAATGAGACAATGCTCTGGCCTTGAAATCAGAGCCCACATTAAACCAAAGGTCCCAGACTTCTCCCAGACTCTGCCACGCACTTCTCAATGTCAAGAAAAGCTGAAAACAGGCAGTCTAGGTCCCCAATTAACTCTATAAAAAGATCTTGGACTCCAGCATTCATTCACCAGCTCCAAATCAAAATGAGTCAGGCCCATCACAGTCAACCCAAGAATGGCTCCTAGCTGATAATTTAATCTTTTTAATGGATCACTTATAATAATAGATCTGGCTTTTCTGAAGCTATGATCTTTTTCTCTACTATTGACTAATACTGAAAATTCCAGCTATACATATTGATTTCCTTCAAATACTTAATCACCTTATGCAGAAAAGATTATCTTGAGAAACAGCCCAAATAAATGTGCAACTACTTGTAACCTTTTGTGTCACTGTATCAGGTGGTGAAGCAGTAGCAACACTGGAAAACACAGTATCTTTGGGAAATGTAGCATATTATTAGATTTGATGATTTCCATTTTCCTGATGGCTTCCGAAAGATCTTTGTGCTAATTAGTTAAGAATACCACTGAATTATTTAATTATCTCTACTTTTGTGCAATAAAATATGTTGTCATATCACACTGTCTTGCTGTTGCTGTTCATACTTAATGATCCCTTTATAGTTAGAAATTTCCTTTGTTCTCCCTCTGTAAGTGGTTTTTGGTGGTGCTGGGGAAAGCAGGGGGAGCAGAGAAGGAAGGCAAAGGAAAAAATATCAGTTTTAAAATATTTTTTTTATGTGTGGGAAAACCTTTACATGTGTTTATCTCCAGCTCCGGTTCCCCACGCAATATGTGGAATGTTTTCCAGTGCTACAGCAGACCCATGCGCTCGTTGCTAATGTAACAAGGAATGCTTTCCAGGGGAAGAGGAAAGAAACTATCTCTTCAAAAAATTTTAAATCAGCAAGGAATGTTTTTAACAAGGAAGAGGTAAATTATGATAATTACTCTGACTGGTAGGGTCCTTAAGCATTACTAATTAGCATGTATTGCCTGGATTATTGAAACAATGTGTGTGTTCCCTAGAGTGAAGAAGAACTGGGATGCTCTTTCCTTCTGAGCCCTGGGAAAAAGGCAGGGCAGCAAGAATGCGGTACAGTTGGCAGAGAGGCTCTTCTTCCAAGCACCGTGCGCACCAGCCTTGTGCAGAGCTGCACACAGACACTGGGAAACTTGCACCTTTCACAAGCCCGCATTTTGAACTTCTTAACTGTGTGGCTGCATTCCACCTTACTCACAGAAAAGTGAACAAAATCAGGGTAGCATGAAAGGGAAGTGGCCACTAAAACAGTCAAAATCATTTGACAGGGGTTAGAGGTGCAGATTAACATTTACCTTATACTCTGGGTACTACAGTGCCTTCTATGATTATCAGGCTGCTGCACAAACATACTATGAATAAACACTTCATTGCTTTAAAGTGCTGAAGTATGGCCAAAGACTTAATTGCAGAGAAATTAGAGTTAACAAATTCAACAGAAAAAGAGGTATATTATGCCATTTTCAACTAGCATTTTGACTGAGTTGATACGACTTTGTGAAGAGGCTGTAATCAGATTTCAACTTAAGTTGCATTTTAATATCCAGGATTTATAACATGAATGAAGTTTTGATTCAGAAATTAATTAGAAATTAATCAGTCAAATCAGTACTAGCCACTACGTAGTATCTCAACTATAATTTGGTATCTGGCCCAATTAGTAATTGGAAATTATTCAGGAAAGACAGATAGTACAAGTATTCTCCATTTTCTGAGCTGCAGTACTATGCAACTTTAGGTACTGTTAAAACCCTTGAAATAAAAGAGCAACAATGGGAAACTGCAGAATGCCCTGGACCTTTTTTACCTTTTGCTGCCACCAAACCCCATGCCTTTCAACCTGGGAAAGCAAGTTCCAACTAAGCTGCAACAAGGTCAAAGTCACAGAGCCAAATGCTACAGCTACTGCCCAGACAGAACTTCTAAACACTAGAGTTTTTCAAAATTTGCGTGATTTTTTTTAAAAAAGCACTACTCAAGAAAAAATATACCTGGCTTTGTCTATCTTTCCCCTTTTTAATTATTTGCATCACATATTGCACAGAGTACTTGGGAACATGTTATATTAGATGTCATGGTAGCATATTAGAAATACTTTTAATTGAAACTAGTCCCAGTCTGGTATTTTTCTTAGTGGCTGAATAAGATCTTCAATCCTTACTAAGCCCAGCTTACTTATTCTATTTGTTAATTAAATTAACACCTAAGGTTTATTTTCTCTTCCATTTCCCTCTTAAGATAAAAAAACTGTCTTTTTGTCCACAGCTTCCTTTTATTCCAGTGAAAACACGCAACTACAGAGACTGATGAAATTGTCACTGAAGAAACTGTGTAATACTAAGACAAGGTAGCCTTGTAGCTATATATATATATTAAATATATATAGATAAATACATATATATAAAAAATATAATTTGTCTGTATATATATAAAGCAAAAATAAACCCCAAACTCAACATCCCTTCTTTTGTCTGCAGAAGGTAAAAACCGTTGCAGGAGTAGTTCCGCACTGATTTACATTTGCTTGCAAAGAAGTTGTTCCAAGGGGGTATTGATAGGGCGCCGAGGTTCGGTGGGGCTGACGCCCCCTCGGCCGGCGGGCAGCGGCCCGGCCGCGAAGCCCCGCGCCGGCGGGCTGCGGGATGCCTTACGCTGTGCTTCAGCTCCTATTCCCACGTTTTCTTCTCGCAAGAACCTCGCCTTTTCCACTGGAAATGGAAAGTGGGGGAGCCTAGTTTTCGGGCTTCCTCCTTATTTTAATCCCTGCCAATTGTTTTTCATTGCGTTGGGTTTTATTCCGCTCGCTCGCCGCGCTGCGGCTCCCGCGGCCCGGGCTGCTTCCAGCCGCGCTGCGCCTTTAAAACGCCAGCGCCGCTAATTGATGTGTCTGGGCGAGTCTAGACTGGTAGTGATTGAACCCGCTCCCAATTATGCTCTTCGCTGCGCCGGAGCGGAGCGCTGCGCGCCCGGCGGGGAGGGGAGCGGGCCCTGCCCCCGCAGCCGCAGGGCCGGCCGCCAGCGCCCCCTCCCCCCCCCCCCCCCCCCGCCTTGTTTTGCCGCAGCCACGCGCAACTCCCGCCTGGCTCCGCTCCGCACCGCGCAGCGCGGAGACAATAGCGGTGCTGCAGCCACCGGGGAGGGAGGGGCTCCGCGGAGGTGTGCGGGCGCGGCCGCGCCGGGGGGCTCCCCGGTGACCCCCCTCCGGCAAGGGCGCAGCGCGGTGCCAGCCGGCGGGGATGCGGGGACGGGCACCGCAGGCGGCTGCGAGCCCGGGGCAGACAAAAGCGTTCGCCCCTTCCCCCCAAGCTGGGGGGGGCGGGGGGGAACAACAACAACAACGATTAAAAACAGCTTCAGAAGGGAAAAAACTACTTTTTGCCCGTCTCTGAGGTGGGGGGAATAGCTGGACAAAGGTGGCTGGGTACTACCGTGTCCTATCCTGATTTACAACGCCGAACAGGTAAACAGAAAATAAACGCAACGCAGAATAAGTTTCTCACTTTGAAATTAGAAGACGTTTGGAAAAACACACAAATTCAGAAGTGAAAGGCTTTGCTGGCATTTTTTTTTTTCCATAGAGGTAAAATACTCAATGAAATTACAGTGTCATTAAAAAGCTTAAAAAAAAAATCAAACAAGCAACCTTTTCCAGTTTGATAACTATTAAACAATGGAAACCATCAAACATACCCTGAGCTACCAAATACCAAAATGTTACACCATCAATTAATTTTTGGTGCATTGTGGTTTAAGTTAAAGCATTTGCATTCAAATATCAAACAGTAAATCGGTGCCATAACAAGGTACAGTAACTTCATTATAAATAGCCTCGCAAAACAGAGATAAGAAATACAGTACCAATCAAAATTAATTTTACAGCAATGTAAAAATCTAATAAAGAAAAACAGCAGCAGCAAACATTTTTAACATTTCTGATTTGTCATTTACATATTTTTTTGACTGGAAAAGCAGGAAAGTTTTAAGTTCTAGAAAAAGACTAAAACAAAACTTCACCATTGGCTCAGAATTTCTTTTTAGTAGTTTCCAACCATTAGTACACACAACCATTTTATTATTTAGTTTATTTTTGACCTAACGATCCATAAGATCCAACCGGTCTCCTGCCTTTTTCACTGTTGGGGTTTTTTTTTTTCACTGTTGGGGTTTTTTTTCCTTTTTTTTTTTTTTTTTTTTTTTTTTTTTTTTTTTTTTTGTGTGTGTGTGTGTCCATAGAGCACATTTCTAAGATTAATCGTTCAGTTTTAAACTTGGAAGCATGAGGCATGCTGGGATTTCAGCTGAGGTCAAGCACGAATGTACCGAGCTGTTACTGTTACGCTCTCAGGGTACTCTGTGTTGCTCTCAAGAAGGGAGGGAAGGGGGGAAAAAAAAGGGGGGGGGGGGGGGGGGGGGAGAGAGATGCTATATGCAGTGGCCTGCAGCAAGGCAAATCTCTCTCAATATGAAAACACTGGCATGTCTATTAATATACCTACATATGTAAATATATATACATATCTAGGGTTTTATTTGCCTACATACATATTCATACACACATATCATCCATATGTGTATCTATACACACACCTCAATAGCTATATTACATGCATCCATATCGTGTATATCTTATCTACACACGCATATATAATATCACTATATGTGTACACACATACACCCCCATATCTGTATCAGCTGTAAAATTATAGCTTGAATATACACACACACAAATCTGCTGTACAAACGCTAGTTTTAATTTGAGATATTTTTACAGTATATGGCCATAACCACCGCCCTACTATTAGCCGATCAACCCTACAGAGGATGCACGTTTTTCCCTTAAAAGGTCTACTAAACACTGTTGTATGTGTGTGTATATGTCTATATATATATACACACACGCGCGCACACACATATACATATATATATGATATATTTATAAAATAAAATAAAGATGTCAAAGCACAACTCACAGCTCCCAAGAGCCTAACCCGTGGATTTAAAAGCTAAACATCACAAGTTAGGGTCTCAGGGATTGAGAGGGGCGCAACAAACTATTTCTTGCAAAAAACAGGGATCAAAAATAAAAGATAAAAAGGAGAAAGAGGAAAAGAATAGCAGGCAAGTTCAATTCATGGATCAAGATTACAAAACAGGACACACAGGTGGAAGGAAAGAGCTTCTCTAAGGACCCTCTGTTGAGAGAATACATTCCATTTTTAATCGTTTATACAAAAATGACAAGGCGCGGCAGGTTCCTTACAGCTTCCAACAAGGTCGCTTGCGACAAATACATGAAAAGTCTCCGCGTTTAAATAACGAAGAGGAAGAAAGAAAGGGAAGTTTGGGGCAGTGACGGAATTATTTTCATTGTTTCAACGAAAAGGAATGCAGAAATAAGAGCAGGAATATGCAGGCTCTCCCTCCAGCCGCCTGGCACAAAGCATGCAGCAGCATAAAGGCGCTGCCTCCCCGCCCCCTCCGCCAGCCCCGCGGCCGGCAGGGATGGAGAAAAACCCCGAGTTGCAAGAAAATCAGGTAGAAACTCACCATTTGGAAGCGGGGGAGGCTCCGATCTTCAGCGCCAAGAGCAGGGGGGAAAAGCCCGGCGGCGGGGAGGCGAGGGGCGGGCGGACCCCCGGGCGGGCTCGGGGCAGGGGCAGGGGCAGTGCCCGGACCAGGCTGGGTGCCCGGCGGGTTTTGACACCCGAGCGAGCGCGGGCGAGCGAGCGAGTGCGAGCGTGCGGTGTGCGCAAGCCGGGGGAGGGAGGCGAGGGTGGGTGTGTGCAGCTGGGCAAGCCGCTTGCATTTTTAAAACATCTTTTTTTTTTTTTTTTTTTTTTTTTTTTTTTTTTTTTTTAAGGGAATATATCAAGGAAAAGAAAAGGGGGAAAAGGAAAAGGAACCAAATTCCTCCGCAGCTCCTCGCCTGCCGCCCTCCTCCCTCCGCGCACCCTCCAATGCTGCTGCTGTTATTGTTGTTATTATTATTATTATTATTAAGAGACGGGGCTGGGGAGGGTGGGGGGGTGGGGGGTCTGCAAGCAGCGGCCCGCTCCTAACTCCAGCATCAGCTGGGGGCGGCCGGAGCCAGGGCCAGCCCGGTGCCAGAGCCAGCCCCAGACTGTCAGCGGGGAGGGAGGGCGCGGGCAGCGCCGCCGCAGCCACGGCCACCCTCCCCTGCCAGCCGCGGGCAGCGCTTCCGAAGGAAAACCTGGAGAAAAACCCGCTTCCCCGGGAGAGAAGGGTCCGCGAGCACCGTGCGCGCACACACACACACACACACACACAAAAGGGACTCCATCCTGCACCGACTCCTCTCCAAGCACCTTGTGCAACCCCAGCCAATGGAAATTTACGCCGGCCATAACCGAGAGCACCATTTCGTCCCCAGCTTGCCACCTCCTTCTCCGCTCTTTTCCCCTTCCTTCCCTCCCTCCCTTTCCTCCCTCTTCCACCCCCACTCCCCCCCCCCCCCCCCCCCCCGCCCAAATAAATAATACGGATCTGCACCCTCCACCCATCTCTGGAACGGCTTAGGCCCACCGGCATAAGCGGGGAGAAGCCGAAACGTACCGGAGGGCCCGAGTTTAAAAATGCAAAATATCCGCCGCTGCTCGCCCGCCGCCGAAAGCGGGTCCCCCCCGGCCCCGGCCCCGCACGCCGGGCCAGCCCGGCTCCGCGCCCCGGCGCTCCCCGCCACCGCACGGCCGGGGGCAGCGGTAACAGGCACCATTATGGAATCATCATCATTCACTCCCCGTCCTTTTCTCACCTCAGGAGTCTGAGCCCATTCACCAAAGTCCTTCCTCGTCCAGGATCTCAATTTTTTGGTTTGGTTTTTTTTTTTGGTGTGGTTTTTTTTTTTTTTCCTCCTTCATGGATCAGCCAGTCCCGACATCATTAAACTATAGTCCTCCTCTTCCTCCTCCTTCCTTCTCCCCCTCTCTGTCTCCCCCTCTCTCCGGTTTTTTTTTAATTTTTTTTTTTTTTATTTCAAATAGGGGGAGTGGGGGGGTAGCTGGGGGGGGGAGTAGACATAGCTGCATGAAGTGGCTGCCTTTTAGAAAGCACATTTAATCTTTACTGGCTCCCCTAGGCTTCGATGAAGTAGAAGGGAAAGGAGAGGGGGAAAGAAAAAATACAGGCAAGGGAGGCTGTTGAGGGACAGCAAGCATCAGGCTCAAATCAACGACCAGATGAAAATGTACTAGACCACACTGCCCCCTCTCTTCCTCTCGCTCTGTCTCCGTCTCTCTCACACACTCTCACTCCTGGAAAGCTTCAGTGTCTGGTTACAGACTCTTTTGGATCCTTCCCCCCCTCCCCACCCTCGCCCTTTGCCAACTATCCTAGAGATTCCTTGCATGCCTACTTAAATCTTTAACAGAATAAGGACTCGCTCCCCCCCGCCGCCAGCCTTGCACACACACACACCGGCCCCGCTCACCCCTCCTCAATAAGCTCTTAAGCTCCCGGGAAAAACCCGCCGCCGCGGCCGCCGGCGCATCTCCGGCGCGGCTGCCCCGTCCCGGTGCCGGTGCCGCAGCCGGTCCCGCCGCCGGGCAGCCCCTGTCGCTGCGCCCAGCCCCGGGACCCTCCCGGGCAGCCGGGCACCCGCTCCCGCCCCACGCTGCCCTCCTCAGGGGGTGCAGGGGGGGGGGGGGTGAGAGAGAAGGGGATGAGGCGGGGAGTGGCGAGACTGCAGCCCTTCGCCTAGCATCCCTCTGGCTGGATCTGGGTTTTAAAACAATAAAATCCACCGCTGCTATCTCGGTTTCCCCCGCTCCCCCCCTCCGCCACACTGCAGCCCGCAGTCGCCCGTGGAAATCGCACGCCCCACGTCTGCATTGAGGCAGGCAGACTGCCTGGCTCATGCCCGTGATGACTTTAGAGCTGACAATCTCCTCTCCTCGACACCCTCCACCTCCCACCCCGCCCCGCTCAATGGCAGCACTGCTGCCTCTCACACCAGACTATATTTGCAATATGTGCTAATTTACCAGCTATATGCCCTTGGATTTTAAAATGAACTCATCAGTCAATGTTTCTAGTACCGATGCTCCCTCTCTCTCCCTCACACACACCCTCTGCTGCAGACATGTTACTCATTCTCCAAGCATTTCCTCTCCGAATGTCCGTCAGACGCATATACACTTCATTGATCAAACCAAATCCCTTGATAACAATAAATAATAATACAGACAGTTAACATCAGCGGGGAGCGGAGGAGTTGGGGGGAAGACAAAGATGACGACTAAATCTGCATTGTGCTTTACTGGGCTGATCCCTGCATTCCCCAGAGATGCAGTACACAATGCGGAGTGCAGGTATGCCCCTGAAAAGACAGCACACACCTAGCCGAGTGGGGCCTTACCTGAGACCCCACACTTGCCTGAGCAATGGGAATGGGAGGTGGGGCTGTTGATGCCTAATACCTGACTCTGCACAGGCTTCAAATGTGCTCATGGGAAGAGAAGGTGGTCTTCGCTACAAGGGAGAGGAAGCACCTAATGCAAAATACAGAAATAAAGAAGGTGGTTTCCTTGTAACACTACGCACTGCACAGATGCTTAGGACTTAAAGGTATCTGGGTATCCAAAGACCCTGACAGGTGCACAGTGGGATTTTCAGAAACACCTTCTTAGTGCCCGATGAAATCTGTTTCCTTTGTATTGAAGACAGCGAGCACTGAGGCAAGAAACCAGGTTAGGAAGACAGTCTATTAACTATCCCTCTGTTACACGTGCCGGCTATTTCAAGGGCTTTAGGGCTCCTGTGGCTTTATTTCCTAGTTTTCTGGGGCCAAAATGGGGAAGGCAGGAGAAGCTGCCTCTTGGGATTTTGGCTAGCTAGACATCTTGTGTGGGTCTGGCAAAGAGAAAGTGACTGCAGTGTTCGGGAAGTTGGGGAGGGTGGGGCTATCTAGAAATCTTTGACTCACTGGGGTAACTCCCTGAGCACAGGAATTAAATTATTACTCAAAGCAAGCTACATTTTAGAAGCAGCAGCCTCAGAATGAAATTTTGCATGCATACAGAGTTTGAAACAACTAAAATAAACATATGGAAATAAATATACAATGCATAATTAGATCATTGGAGGCAACGCAGAAGTCCCTGGGTGAGAGAAGAGGTGGGATTATGCAGTGAAGTCGGTCCAGGGAATCACGGATACAAATTTTCTTATTTATACCAACATAATCCTGATTGACATCAGCCTAGATAGGGGAAGAATCAAACCTTGTGTACTAAAGGATCTAATCTTTGGGAAAAGTTGACTGGATTAGAGAGACTGTATCTGCCAACGATCCTTTCACTCTCCCTACAGATTCCCTCACTATCCCAGCAGCAGGCAAGATTTTGCCATCACACCAAACAATTTGCATCTATTGTCTTTTGCACGTTCCCTTATCTTCCTTCCAAAAAAATGTTTGATTTTTTTTTCTTTTAAAGTTTTGTTGCAAACACATGATTTCTTTATACGATTTAACCAAGTCTTTGGAGGATACTTATTTCAAGCAGTTAACACCTGACCCCAATTTTTGTGGGTAATTAGTGAGCTAGATAACCACACAAAATGGGTAATTATTTAGTACCCAAGGGTACTGTACAAGAGGGTAGAGGCTGGCAATGTTAGCAAAAGCACACCTCTAATTATTGTATCTATACTGGTGATGTTTTAAGAATAGTTACTCCATCTAATGATCCATGATAAATCAGTAAACTATTTTGCTTCCCTTTAGCACATATACGTAGGCTGACCAAGCGAGGGCAAAGCAACCTGAAGCCCCAGCTTTGGAATATGCACAGGCCCCAAGAGAAGTGAGAGGCATCCACTTGGAGAAGGAAGTAAGACTGGAAAGGGCTGGTCTAGAACAGCAGCAGCAGAGCCTAGTAGCCATCACTAACAGCTAATAGGTTGGTTGGAGATGACTTGAAAAGCCATGTAGGGAGAAGCTTGTAGAGCATGCCTCAGGGTCTACTTCTTGCTTAGGTAATGTGGCCGGGCTGAGGGATCTTTGTATACAACAATAATTCTACTCATGTTTTAACTGAGTTCAGTCTTGCTTATTGAAAATCACTTTGAAAGCTGTACAAATGAGGGGTTCTGTGTTTGTGGAAGGTCAGCTCTGAAATGCAGGAGGGTGGCATGGGGGGGAGGGGGGTAATATTTGATAAATTTCAATTATTTGCCATCTTCAATATTTACGCTGCAAATAACATGTTTCTCCCACAGAAAATATACCACCTCAGCAGATTTTTTTCACCAATTTAAGAAGTAGGAAGAGATGGGAACTATTTTGAAATAGAGACTAAATAAGAAAAATTCAACTACCAAAGAAAAAAAAAAAGGATTTGATCATCAGAACCATGTGAAAAGAAGCATTATGCTGGAAACAGATCCATAATCTCTAACACAGTGGTCACTACCCACTGACCACTATTTGCAGCATTACACACACACTTAAGGATATCTTCAAACCAAGACATTACGCTCAGCGGAAAAGCACTTTCCTTTTTTAATTGCTTTTATGAATCATCAGTAACATCCGGACACTTCATTTACTAGAGTCCAGTAACCTTGTTTTTCAAAGACTCAGATTCCAAACCTAAGGGCCTGCAGGCTGGCACAAAAAATAGAGGCGTCATTCTCTTTTGATCACAGTCATGCATTTAACTTAGCTTGCTGCTTTCGGATCATTCAAGCCAGGCACTACAGAAGAAAGCATAAATGGCAACATCACCTGGCACTGTGACCACCAGGAATTAAACAGAGGAAGTTTGAGGGGTTTCCACAGCTCCTCATATTTATCTTTTGTTCTGTTTTTTGGTTGTTTGGGGCGTTTGTTTGGTTGTTTGGATTTTTTTTTTCAGTGAAATAAGTGCAACTGGAAGAGGCCTGAAAATTGCTCTCATATTTAAAGAGGCCAAGTCTCTGCAGTCCATTTAGTCCTGAGCATGCGCGTTCACATTACCAATGTGAACAGGTTCAGAAGCAGAAAAAAACCCACCAAACCCAAACCAAATGCCAGAACTGGTGGTAAGTTCAGAGCAGCTGTGAGGTGGACACTTATCCACTCTGAACTACACCTGAAGACTGAAGCTTCTTTTGTGTGCTACAGGTCATTTACCAATTCAGTAACTTATAATAATTGGCTGCTACCATGCTGAGGTGGGTTTAAATAAATTGGCACCCCCTTCACTAATCCTCTCAGGGCCCTGGTTTGCAGGAAAAGGTCTTGCAGAAATGGAGTGAGAGAAAGTTTGGAGAGAGAAGCTGGAAAACAGAAAGGAAGAATGAGTTTAATTACGGAGACAAGTTCAAAGGAAGAAGAGACGTTGGTAGGTGCACAGTTACAGCAAAAGCAGAGTAAAGACAAACTATTACTACTTTTTTGTGACCAATTGGAATTAGCAATTCAAAGTAGAAGGCACACAGGAGAAAGGATGCTCAGCCAGAGAGGATGGTTTAGAGACTTAAGCATTAACTATAAAACCTTAAGACCTTTTTGAGACAAATCAATAATTTCACTCTGGGCAAACTATACAGAGATCATTTAGGAAATACCTTTAAAATAAGTTACATCTCAGCTATATGGACAGCATATATGATAACATATGAGAATAGTTTACAAATTAATAAAATGTCTTTAGTGGAGTAAAAAGTATTTAATAATACAAACAAAGAATTCTAATGACATGAGGACAAGGTACAAATTCACAGTGTGAGGCACATATATGGAAAGCAAAGCTGGGCAAAGGCATCATGATTTGGGCATTACCAGAACAGTGCTCTATCAAGTGAGGAGCTTGACAACCAAAAACTTCTAATTTGAACCTCACTGTTTTGTATACTGTTGTCTAATTCCCCATCAAGTCAGTGATAAAATCACTTCACCTCTTCCTACCCTGCATCCCCAAAATACAGAATCATCACAACAATACTTACCATGTCCTTGGAGTGTTCTGAGGTCCTTGGAAGAGAGCTGCTATGTCCAGATTACTTTTGTTATCCTCATCTGATATCCTGTTAGTCAACAGAGAGGACGGAGTGTGGTTAAAGATCACGTAAATTCCCTTTCATTGCCAACAATTCCTTTTAAACTGACTCATCCACCAACTTTCACCTCCAAACCCAACAAGGCATGTGTTAGCAAATTACCTCACCCAAGCACTATCCTGACAGCAACACAACTAAAAAGGTGGTAGTTGTATTTTCTCTCCATCCCCCAATTCTGCTAACAGCTTTCTCAAAGATCTTTGAGCTCCAACTATATCAATCCCTGGATAATGGAGAACAATTAAATAATAAGGTGAGAAGGCCATAAAACAATTCAATCCCAAGGCGAGTAAAGCAAGCAAAAAGCAAAATGAGGTGGTGCTGTTCACCTCCCGGTGAAAGGTCCTGGAATACTGCACCGTTCGGTGCCCTTACTGGAACCCATGTATAGGAAAATGGGAAGAGTTCAACAAAAGGTCAGTCAGTAGAACAGAGAGATTTGAAAAGAAAGGTTACAGAGCTGAATTCGTCCAATTATCAAAGAAAAAGTATGAGAAGTGGGAATGCAGTACCCCGAGTGATGTGCCTTTTGCGTTGGGGGAGCTAACAATCTGCCCCTATCCGTGAGTTCTGTACACACTGGTCTGAAAACTCAAGGTGAAACTCGATTTTATGTGAAGTCATGAAAAAAAGTATTACATCTACTTTTGCATGATTTGCCATTTCCATATCACATAAGGTACCTGAAACCCCTCGTATTTCACATGGTTTCAGGTCCACAAAAGTTTCATGTAAGACTCACTTCACTTAAAACATAACAAAAACTCCAAGAACCTCACTAAAATTTTGGGTAAGTCTAACCTGTTTCAAGCTGGTGACATGATTTCCTAAGATCTGAAGCTTCATACCGGAAGTCTGACAAATTTTGTAGTATTTCAGTTACTAAATGATGGAGCTATATTAATACATTAACTTACAAGGTCGCTACAGAAGTATTCTATCTGGTCAACATTTAATGCTTTTTTAAAATTTACTTGAAATTCTAATAGAATCATTGCATGAAAAAGATGGTCCCTCTCAATAAACTCTTTCTTCTTTTTTTTCTGAAAAAAGCCAGCAAAACCAACATCCGTTGAGGCTGTTCAATTAGAATTCAACCTGCTGAACCCAGATTCAACTTCAGAAACATGGATAAAGTTTAGGAACACTTTGGGAATCTCACCTGGCAGGAAAAGCAGAAAATTAAATTAAAACTAGAAATCTGTGTGACAGAGCAAAGCTAGAATGAATTATATTTCAATAGCAAAGAAGTGCTAGGGTCACTCTGTGAAAGATTGTAATTCAGAGACTGGAGGGCTGCTGCCTGCAGTCGACAGACCTTTCCCATCTTCTCCATGAATTTGCTGTGGACTCTCAGTTCTGCAGACTTATTTCCAATTCTCCCCTACATAAACCCAACACAAATAGGTAACATAACTACTGCAGGTAAGAAAGGAGTTGGGACTATGAGCCTTAATTAACGTTTGTGAAGAGCCCTGAGAGATCACAGGGACCTGAGGAACCTCAAAGCACAGTTATCCTTAAATATCCCCCAGACTTCCTGTGAGATTCAGCCTTTTCAACCAGCACCAACTTGCTTTTCAAGGAGAGGGTGGAATTATTTAAAAGATAAAACAAAGAAAGAAATGTTTTTCAGGTTTTCTAGTGCTCCAGCTCCAGCCTGCAGTTGACACAATTAAAAAAGCCAAACACAAATAACTGAACAACAAATGAGGGTATATTTCTCTCAAGAAAAAAACACTTGTCTCAGCCACTGCTTAAGAATTAAACCAAGAGGTATGACTCCAAAATATTTTCTACAACTGGTTGGTGAGCCCAAGCCACCAGTCCCTGCACAGGGACAGGCAGAAGCTGGCATAGAACCAGCCAGAGGAATCCCAAATCAGTGGTGATGACAGTGGTGAGAATCCAAAAGGCCTGTTCCTATTCCCAGTCCTGCCACTCGGTGTGCTAAGTGGCTTGGGCAAGTCTCCCCTTCTCTTCGTGCTTCCTCTTCTGCCTGCCTTATCCATTTAGCCTGCAAGCTCCTGGGGACAGGGAGTCTCTTCTCACAGGGTATCTACAGGATGCCAAGCTGTTTAGGTATTGCTGTCAAAGACATAACAGGCTTGGGCACTTCAACACGGGGGAAGTCTGAACGCAGCCCCAGTCACCTTCACCTCTTGTGAAACCAGACACAGAGGTCTTAACATACAGTAATTTGTTTTCAGCTTCTTTGCTGGTGGTGAGAGTGTATTAAAAATTAGAAAGCCACATATCGAGAGGCATGTGACAGACAGAATGAATGTCAGAACGCGAGGAGGATGCAGCAGCCTCTGAGGACTTACTTTCGGCCCATCAGATGCTGCTTAGTCTCTGCATGCCAGAAATAGCAGCGGGACGCAAGTGCAGCAGCCAGTCTCCCCACTCCTGGTGCCAGTTCACACTTCTGCATCACTTCAAGTTGCAGTGCAGGCTTTAGTACCCCCTAAACTTAAATTTAGTTGGTTTTATAATGCAAAAAGACAATGTAACATTTTTATGAGATACAAAATGAAGAAAAGAGCACAACTGGAATGTCAGATTATTTAACTTATTATGATAATAAATGACATGAATTGGGATTTTTAAAGTGTAGTAATAACCATTTCTAGTTGATTTTATTTGTCTAAAAGTAGTATTAGGTTATAAATATTGTTGATTTTAACTTTGTACAGCTAATGAACGTATGCCAGCATGGAGGTAGTCCATATTTCTTCAAAGAGATATATATCATGCTCACTTGCAATTCCAATATCACATGCAATATGACTGCCTCTGAACAATTCACATACGATCAGTTCCTCTCTGTCTTTACAATACTCCTTATGAGGAACAAGGACCTCTATTTCATAGATAGTGAATAAAACCAAAGAAAAAGACGTGGCTCATCCAAGGTATAGTGAATAAAACCAAAGAAAAAGACGTGGCTCATCCAAGGTCCCACAGGGGAGTCTGTAGCAGAACTTCAGGGTCTGCACCAACAACTTTAAAAAAGAAAAAAAAAAGAACAATAATTGCTCCACTGTAACCGTAGAGGCCGTGCACAATCTCCACTCCATTAATAATAAAACAAGATGGACCCCATGAGCTGTATTCAAACAAGAATCCCTCACAGTAGAGACAATTTAAAAATTACAAAGCTAATTCACCTGGTGTCTCAGAGAAATCTGAACTCACATTTCCCAGCAATAGCTCCCGCCAGTCATGACAGTAAGCCTGTACCTGGGATAATTCAGTAGCAGCTCTTAACTCTTACAGTTTGACCCACACAGGTGGCCTCAATGCTTCATGCTAGACTGGACTTTCCACACGGAACCAACTGCAGCAGCAGGTCCCGAGTCATTATTTGATCACTTTCCCGCTTAGTTGCCATTTTTAATTACTTGCATGGTAACAACAAAGAGTCTATCTACCAATGGAAATCCATTCTTTGAACAAATTCTGCCTTTTCTCTTAGATGTAAGCTATTGCTACATAAGCCATTCCTGATTAACATGGGGCCCTCATGGGAAAGCCACTGCCTGTCTTAGTGATTTCATTTCCTACATCTTCTCTTCTTCAACTGACAATCCAAGTCACTAAAAAGTAAGGGCAAAAGATCCCTTGTTTTATTGTTACAAGATGACAGGTTTTTTTCCCTTGCTATTTTCTTTCAGCAAGATATATTAGCACTACATTTGCTCCTCCATGGGGTGGGATTTCTTAAATAAAAACGTATGTTATATACATATGATCTTGGAACCAGAGCTGCATTCGCCTATTAACTATCCACATTTGCTTCAGACTTGGCCAGCCACCTAGAAAACCTGCCAAGACCTTTCTGGCAGCCTTTTCACAACAGTTCCAGGAAAACATGGAATATTCAAAGAATTTTAGGGCCTCCTGGCTTCGTTTGTCACCACTCTCCTTGCCCACTTAACACTAAATCACAGGCAAATTGCTCTAATGCCCTATTAAAGATTTAAAAATGGCCTTCTCCACAGCAGGGTATCTGAGGACAAATCTGCGCTAATATATAATGCAAGGCCTGCATTAATATGTAATGCAGTGTGGCATGAGGCAGACCAAGGGCTTCACAACATGTAAGGGAGCTGCTTTAC
This sequence comes from Falco punctatus, assembly GCF_963210335.1. Taxonomy (NCBI): domain Eukaryota; kingdom Metazoa; phylum Chordata; class Aves; order Falconiformes; family Falconidae; genus Falco; species Falco punctatus. The sequence goes on from NC_137596.1 coordinate 7,949,803, forward strand.
AAACTTTGAACCTCCCAAGTGAATTCTGTCCTAGTTGGAGTTTTCAAACCACCCTCAGATACTCAGGCAAAGGAAGGATTCATTTTGTCCTCATCGTTACTCCAGTGAATTACCGTTGAGGTTTCAGGCCCACGTCATACAAGAAGCAAACAAAAATGTGGACAGTTACATCGGAATTCACTGCCTCTGTGGGTCTCAAGGCACTGCTTGAGCAATGCCATTAAAGATACGTTGGAGTCCCATTGCCTACAGCTTGTCTGTAAGCTAACTGACAGACTTTGGGATGACCAGATGACGTGATTCTATTACCGAGATTCAGAGTAGCATTCACGGAAATGGCAGCTGGAAGCGTTTTCTTTGCAGCCTAAACCAGGATCTAAGTCCTTTCAAAGCCATGGCAGGAGAAAGACAAAAATCCTGCTGTCATTTGCATGAATTTATTACAAACCAAGGCCCATCTCACTTGCACAGCTTCCCCTGGTTTTAAAAGGCAAGAGAAGCATAGTTTAAATAATTTTAAAAGGCTTTTTTTATTACATAGAAGTGACTTCAGATGTCAAGTAGTCTGTCTTAATTCCTAGCATGAATTTATAGATTAAATGTTTAACCCTGGACTTCAACATATATTGAGAATTCCTTGCTACTGAGAGCTGACAGAAGTGCCTCACTGAGCACCCCCACATCCCCACATCATTGCTTCTCTGGACCATTTCTAGTTACGCCTCAGGACCTCTTGACTCAATTTTGGTGCAGGACTGAGTCTCTGCACACATACTGTCTTGCACCTTGTTAGTCTAAAAGTTATCACACATTTCTCTTTGCTCCAAATAACCTTTTATGGCTCTTGAACTCATTAGTCATTGTTGGTTTGCAATTTGCTACTTCATAGGCACATGACAAACATATACATATATACAGCTACAATGTTAGACAGCACCAAGACAGAATGTTTTATGAGATCCCCCCCACTTCTTCTAAAACACACAGCAGTGAGCTGGTGGGCATACTTCCTGAGAGGCTCTACACACCATGTAATGAGATTGTGGGTATGTATTTTGCGATTAAAAGTTGCCCCTCCACTGGAATATAAACAAAATGGAGCATCATAGAACCCCTCACACTAGCAATTCCACCAGCAGAGTGTGGATGTCTTCCTCTTTTACCGAAGAAGGAAGAGACCACCGTTCCCTCATTCTGATGCAAAGTCCCGAGTAGTCACTTTATGAAATGCAGCCACCAACATACGGCCCTTGTGGATTTATTACAGCACCGTGGTTACAGATTGCTGATCAGTGACTTCTATCCTAGAATTCTACAAACAGACATGATTCAGCAGTCTAACTACACCATTACTAACACAGTAAGTAGTGGACACTGATTTTATTTTTTCCACTAAGACCTAAGCTGTTTAATGTCTCATTCAATAATTATTCTCACGTACAAATGAAGGGAATCACATGCCCTATCTTAGGGCTCTTGTAAAATCAGTTCTCCTTTCACATTTCAAAACCTATTGGAAAGGCAATCTCTAACATCAACTCAAACCACAAGATCTGTAGCTGAGAGCAATCATGTCTTGCCTTCTTGCCTTCCCATTTCCTTCCTGCTTTTTCTTCTCTTCCTCATTCTTTTTTTAAAATCCTGTCCTCCAAATCTAACAACCTCATTTATGAGAGGAAATGGAAAGCCAAGGGGAAGCTGTGGCCTCTGACAGACTGCAAACACCACTATTGCAAACCACTCTCTGATGCCACAATTGCTATTCCTTGTCAGAAGAGATGAGCAGCCACTTCAAACACAAGGAAACCAGACTTTACAATAACCCCCCATCAGTGTCATTAATCTGGGAATGGGTTTGGCTTGCTATTTACAATGATTCCTTAAATCTCACTTAAGCTAAGGAATACAAAGGGTGTGCCTATGCTCTTCAGGGGACTGACTGTAGTGACCCCAAATCTAGCACCAGCCTGAGCTGCTGCAACTACAAATCTCCAGCAGTACCGCATGGATGTGCCAGCTCAGGCTCCTGAGCAGGAGGGCTGTGGCTAGTGCAGCACCACACCTGAGCTCATCACATCCCACAGCAGTCAAGTGACAGCTGGACTGTACCTGTATGTCATGCTCTTGCATGGTGAGGACCAGCTCTAACCTCATATTGAAAAGTCGGTGTGAAAGCAGAACCAGGTGTAACCCTCCTCACTGTTTCTCAAACTTTTATTCCTCCTGGTAATACCAGAGTGCCAAGAAACAAATTTAATGAGGAATGGAAAGGTCACAATGCATGTTTGGACACAGATTTGCAATCCAGCTGACTTGGCTTTTGCACACAGCTCTCCCAATGATACACTGCCTGGCCTTGGATAAGTCATTCACCTTCTGCTTCAGCTTCTGGACAGTGGTCCGGCAATCCTTTCCCATTGCACATGGTAACCGTAAGGAGCTGGAGGTGGCCCATGTCATTGGATAATTACTACTAAAACTGCTATAGTGCAGTTATTCAATACACGAGCCCAAGTGAAGGCCAAACTCCTCTCAGCCTTTCACTTTTATTTGTCGGTGGCAAACTATGCGCTTAATCCTTTGCAGGAGACAGACATAGAATGGGTCAGAATCCAGACTTCTCTAACACACCTTCTCCAACAGTGACAAGAATTAGTGGCTTTGGACAATCAAGAGCTGTCCTTCCTACTGGTTTTTCCCTGGTCTTGAATTGCTGTACTTCATGCAGAACCTTGAAACATGAAGTCTAAACTCAGTTCTAAAGTTATTATAATGAATTACAATAATTCTATGTATGGTTATTGAAAACATAAGTATCTAATCTGTTCTAGACTTGCAAACTTCCCATTAACTTCTAAAAGCAATTAAGTTCATTTTTTAATTAAAAACTGGTGGGAAAGAATTGCTTTTCAAAATATTTTCAATTTGTCACCATTTAATTTCTCTGCATGTCTCCTTGCATTCACTTAGTGAAACTACGAGAATTTATCAGTCTACCTCTTCCTTCCTCTCTTTTCATTGTAATGTCAATTTGTTTTTCCTTTCTAAAGGGAATGGTGCCAGTATATCAATTTTGGATATCTCCCTGCTTAGGACCATTTCTGCTGGCACCTTTTTAAGCCACTCTTCCTCTCCTCAGATTTGGTAGTACAGCTCCTACACTGCATGCCTTATTGTCTTTGGTCCCAAAAATACAGACAGACAACACTCATATGAGTTTCACATCACTATTGTGCAGGGGTTTATCCACTCTGTGTTTATAATAGGATCAAGCCCTAAAATGTTCATAAAAGCATCCATTCATGGCTTGAGCTTTATATCCCTACTGAATGTCAGAGCAACAGACAACAAGATCTATCCAGAATTCTGTGAGGAGTAAACAAAAGAAAATAAATCTCTGCCTTTATCAGCCATTTGCCTGACTAGTTATGGCTTTTTTGGACATTGACAGTTGCATGTGTAAAAAATGGCCCATTCACAAAACCACTCTTACACTACAATTGTTAGACATGACATTTACACATCACTGTTAATTATAAATTACTTGATCCTGACATTTCCTTAACACGTTATGAAAGCCATAATGAAACCCTCTCAGCTGTGTGTCACACCTGTAACAAAGACAAGCTTAGAGAAATTACAGTCTTGTCAGACCTGAGCAAAGGGCTGAAGGAAAAATGGCAGCAGGGTGACTCACACTTGAAGCGGACTTATCCTCAATGACCTGAGGGGGGCAAGTGAGAGCCCTGCACCACAACATCTGCTCCTCTGTGGCAAGACGTGGTGATTTGGTCACCTGAATGTGGGAACCTACAAGAACGTAGATGGAAAACAGAAATCAAGGACTCCATAGTGGCTATACTTACACTGTTCTCAAACAGTATTCTTAGAAAGGGTCTTGAGTATGGTGGGCTCTTTTCTTGAAAAAGAAAAAGTGGTTGTACATTGAGAGATGTCTGGCAGGAGCCAGGGAGTAGCTCCAGCAGGTATCCTGCAGCCACTGGTAGGGTCCTCACTTGTGGGCTGACAGCTCTTTCCCCCATAGGTAAGTGTCTTCATCCTTAGCACTAGTAGTGGCTCTCTCCTGCTTTTAAGAAAGTAAGTGCTTGGAATATTTCTTAGCCAGTGGCATTCCATTTGCAGTACACCTCAGACAATCTTGGACCACCTAACTGGAGAGGAAGCTGTTTTCTATGACTTTGAGAAGGAAGCAGGGAAAGGTGGTGGTGAGGAGGAGCCACTGCATATAACACAAAATGTGGAATTTAAATTTCTTTCCATATTTGCCCCAGAAACCTGATTCTTGAACTTATTTAACCAAGAAACAGGGCCATGACATCCATGACATTGCACAAAGAGGCTAATTTCACACTATTGCATGTAAAAAATTATTTGCTCAGGGAGAATACATTTTATATTTTGAATATATATATCTAAATATATGTAACTGGGACTGCCTGGAGCATCAGTGGGGTCAGGGCAACTTAAAGTTTTGTCTTGCTTGAAAAAGAAAGAAAAAAAAGGGGTGGGGGTGGGGTAGGTGTTCTCAAGTTAAAAGTTTTGGATCTTCCTCTGCTATGGGAAATTTCCAAATGTCAGATTTCCTTTCTGTCCCAGTTTAGACTGGAAGCTTTTATCACAAGGTTAAATCCTGACAGCCGAACAGCACACATATATGAGTTTGTCTCTGACTGAAGTTTGAATGGATATAGAACTTATGTCAAAAACTCATGCTGGAAATGTTGAAATTCACCTGGTTGTATATCTAAGCCACCAAGCTACGAGAAGGGAAATGTAAGACTGAGAAGGACAGTGTTAGTCAGAGCTATGTGTTCAGATCTCTGCTTTGGCCTCACACTGTTCATTTCCAATAGAAGAGTTCCAAATATTGAGCTGGTCTATACCAGCTAATTCTTTTATTTTCCAATCGCACTATGCATTTCAATCAATTATCTACATCTAATTGAAAGGACATCTGTTTCCCTTATAGGTTATACTTTTTGACACTAACATGCACAAAAAGAACTTCCTTCCTCAGTAATTTATAATTTCAAAAGGAGAGCATAGCAGCATTTCTGAGGTCTGGGCTTTGAATCTGTGTAATGAAATTGTCTTATTTTTAACTGTCTGAGCAGCTTTCAAGCAGAAGCGTGTTAGAATTCATATTAATTTATGCAGTACCCTATCATCATCATAATTTAGCTCACAAGGTTGCTGTGCTTGGAATTCCAGTTATGACATGAATTCTATACATTTTATACGGATTTATAAATGGCACCAATAGAACACTTAGGGCCTTATTCATTAAACAATGAGTCATTCTGGCATTCCATTCTATTTCATCCCAGTTCTTACAAAACTTTTATGTACAAATTTGACTGTACTTAATGCATCTGATTTAGCAGCAGAAGTGTTGCAGCATAGTTTCAGCTGGGTGTGGAAACAGATGAAAGGCATTGTTTTTAAAAAAAAAATAAGGAAAAAAAAATCCCTCTAACAGTCAAAGTTTCTGAGTTACAACCTCCTTTCCAAAGGAACACCATTCAGGTCTCAGGAAACAGCCCGTGCCTCAGCTTTCTTACCATCTTACCCTCCCCAAGCAGAACTGTGAGGCCACACAACAGAATGGTCAGAAGACACTTATGGAGCCGCAAGCAGTCAGGTACTAATTCTGTGGATAAGCAGAGTTCCTCCTTCTTCAAGACTGTAAGGTGGCCATCTTTCACAGGCATCACAGCCACAGAAAACACAGAAGCAAAAGAAAATTTCCAATGGTGCACTATTGCAAGTATTTTCTAGCTGCCCAGCAAACAGGAAAAACAAAAAAGGTATTTCTGAATACAACACTTTAGTAGTTATTCTTGATAGATAATTTCAGTGTACACTACAAGAGGCTTAAAGGCTTCCCTTAGTATGCGGTTTATGACTGTGGCACCAGCAAACTAATGATGATGCAGGACCACAACATGAATTTTTCAAAATAATCTCCCTAATGTCCTAGAGCTTCCAGTGAGATTGGTTCTATTTTGTGTGTGTTTTAAATGAGAATTCCGTTGAAAATAAAATGATTAAGCCAAAATAAGACCTGTTACCTGTCTTTCAGGAATGCACCTATATTATAAATAGTGGCTAACAGTATGCCTACACAGCAAAATATAGGGCCATTGTTTGGTAAATTCTAGCATAATCTAGGCAGAGCACATAAAAATAGCAGTGAAGTCATGATGGTATGGGTTTTAGCATGCTCTAGCAACTACAGTACAAAGTCTTCAGGGACGCGCTGGTTACTAGCCAGTGGGAATCTGTTTGAACTGTTCTCATTACTTCATTCAATCCAGTTAATCCAGGTAAACTGGCATATGCTACAAACTGCTCTCCATTTTATAGTTTGGGCACCTCAGCACATATGACTACTTTACCTTCCCTTTGTCCTTTCAATCTTCTTCCTGACTGCTGGATGTATGGCTATGATTTCCATAATTTCTGTAAACCTTTCTGGAGCAGAATAGTCTCAGAAGTCACTGCTCCTCTATCAAATCTGACCGGGATTAGAAAATAGTCTCAGAAGTTGCTGGGAAGAAAGAAGGCACAGATAAATAAATGTGCATAAGGCAAATGAGCACACTAGCTGCCATCTTCTCATTGGAAACCATTCCAAGACTTCATCATTCCTCGGATGCTTGCAGTTTTCTTCATTACGTATATAAGCATCAGTGCCTGTTTTTGGTCTTTATCCTTAACAAGTCACAGTAAATTTGGAATTCATTTCACTACGTATTCTTGAACATTAGGATACTACCTACCAAGCGATCACCATACCAAGAAAAGCACAATACTCTCTGCACCCATGGTCCGTAAGGGAGAACAGGGATGCGTGCTTAAGTAAAAGGTACCATCTCATTTTCATTAATTCTCTAACCATGAGATTTCTAGTGCTTCACTTTGCATTACAGACTTGAAGGGACAAAACCAAGATCAAAGTTTACATTTCATTATCCCAGGACAGTTTTCAGGGAGGTAGATCACTTCTTTTGCATTTTACATTCCAGTGGAAATGTTCGCTGAAAAACGGTTGCTATCTCTCTGACTATTTACAGGCTTAGCTGAATAAAAACTGGGAATGTAATGAAAAACAAGGAAAACTTTGAACATCTTTGTCTGTTCATTGCCCAAGCTGAGAGAAACAAAAATGGCAGTTAAAGGAACTGTTCAGGGTGAGCCACCTTCCTTTTGCCTCCTCCTCTTTTAGTCTACAGCTCATGAGTTGTTGCTTTACTCATTGCAAAAGGTCCATAATTGTAACACTGCCATATTCTCTTGGAAATCTATTGAAATGGCATATGATACAAGCCATATGATAGAAGCTTAATTACACAGAGGGCATATGGAAGGCATATGACATAAGGACATATGGAAGGCATATGATAGAAGGGCATCCGAGGACATATGATGGAAGTCTAATTAATTGACAATACATTCCCCTCGTCACGGGGAGAGCTGGAATGCTATTTTGTTCAGAAGAAAAATATGCACGTTGAATTATGTTTACCACTGACCATTCTCCTTTTTAATTATTATTCCTTGTTCTTTGGAGCAAGAGAGATCATTTGATTTACATATCATATGATTAACATACTTATCTAAGTTTGATAGCCACAATTGTGTGTATTAGAATAAATAACTGCTATTTTTGAACGTTAAGAAGTTCCCTTATATGTGTGCAAATAAGATCTAAAATGCTCCCATCAAAAAGAAAAGTGACTGTTCTTATTTGGGAGTTATTACTCCCCATTCATAAAGCTATTCCTAGAGAAGTACAATGCAGGTTAAAAAACAACAACAAAAAAATAATCAACCCTTACGGAACAGCTCTACACTGGATGCGAGTCAATGTAGCTTGTGGATTCACAGCTGAATATTTTCACTTCCATCTGCAAGAAGATTTAGGGGGGGGGGGGGAAGTTCTGCCTAAAATGTGCCAAAAAGATTCCTCTTTTTTAACTACCTGCACGTGTTTGATATATGTGCCTTCATGAACCACAGAGGCAGCATTGTGTTCACTCGGATACTTGCCTTGTCCCAAGGAACTGCAGAGTTATAAACCATGGCGGTGATATATGTAACCTCTTTGAAAACAAGAAGAAACAAAATCCCACTAATCCACTCTTTGAATGACTAATAATTGAGCACTGAGTAACACCTGAGAAACCAACAGCTTCTCTTTGCACTCAGTGAACAAGAATTTGCAGATATTGAAGTTTTTAAGTGCCGTTTTACCAGAAAAAACATTTTTCTGGGTAATGTAGAATATCTCCAAATATTGTTATCATTTTCACACTTTTAGAGTAGCCTAACAAAATGAACCCTGTGCCTACCTTTTACTTTTATTCGCTAACTTAGAAAGTTTATCCACTAGCAAACAGCCTCTCTTCTATCTGGGAACCCTAAACCTCTTGTCAGAATTAGTCATATATGTAGTCAAAAGACGCAATACAGCTCATGTTCTGGGCCCTGACCAAACATTACAGCCACCATCTTCACTCAGGCTGCCAGGGGACCAGAATCCTGAACAATGCCAGCTTGAAGACCTTGACACTTGTGTTTAAACTTTACCAGATAAATGCCAGAGTTTCAGAGTTTTTTTTTCCTTAGGCAAATAAAGCTGTAGATTTCAATAGCAGCCAGATATACTTGGTATAGTCCCTGCATTTTAGACATGGAAGATAAATCAGAAACATGGTCTTTTGCCCAGAATAGCTGGCTCACCATGTACCCATTCTCCACACAGTTCCTCCACAAAATTTGAGGTGGTTCCACAGCTCCTTAATCCAAACTCTTGTGAGGGAGAAGCAAACCACCTCTACTGGATGTGTCCAGAAGCATCAGCCTTTGAAACACCTAATGTAACTGTACAAGCCTAGGGGGACAAAACCCCCTTAAGAATCACCATTTTAGCCGACTGTAATTGCTAATAGATATTCCCTAAAAACAGCTCTCCTGAGGACTGTGTAGATTTAGGTACTTTCACAAAAACCCTTACAGGCTTTATCTGGAAGCATCAGCACCAACCTCCTACGCTTCCTGAGAGACAATGAGTGTGCCAGGTCTCACACTGCCACAGGGCACAGCCTTGTTTAGCTCCTGGTGTAGAACTAACCAAACCAGCCAAAGACTAATGCAAAGGGAAACCTGCTTACACACCTCAATAACAGATACAATACAGGATGTTTTTCATGTTACCTTTGGAGACTTCTGATTGCTGACTGCAAAGGCGATAACACTGATATGTTGCCATGGTGCTTTTTAGGAATGTTACACATTGTGCTGCTTGAATGCTAATAAAGGAAGACAAGTATTACTAGTCCACTGAATTTGCAAAATCCTCAATAATATAGCACCAACAGGTAAAAAATGCCAAGAGAATGAACATTTCTGAAGTCCTAGAGTGGCAGAAGAAAATAACAGGTTTTCCAGCTCATCTTACCTGCTCTTTCCTGTTCCATGTGTCCAGAGCAAACATTGCTGAGGAATTATGGTCGCTCATCACGCCGTTCTGTGCAAGACCCAAGGAAAGCTAGGAGGTTGTACAGTTATCTCCCTTGGTGTAATTCTAAACTATACAACCTACTACCTCAACCTGGATGCATGCAGTCAAAAATGCTGAAAGCTACCCAACACTTCACAGCCGACATAATGTCAGGGTTTCTAGTTAAAAAAAAGTCCTCAAAATTCTCAGTGCACCAATTTAGAAGTAATTAATGCTTTGCTGGTGAAAGACACCAAACCCAAATGCAGCTCCCCACACTGCATATGTTAATAGATAAGACACAGTAAGCCATGGTTATTACTTCTAGATATAGACAAGATCATGGTCACTTTTCACACAAGAGGGAATTTTGCCTCTGGCCAAAAGAATACCTTTCCTCTTCCACAGTAGATGCATCTGCACTACAGCACAGAACATACACATACATCTTTTTAAAGCACTTGAATAAGGCTTAGGATGACATTTGTCCTAACATGTCTTTTCCTTTTTGAACACATACAACATTAACCTTGGAACATGCATCTTGGCTCCTGCATGTTTAAAGCGTGGTTGCAGGAGTGGGATTAGGAGAAAAAGGGTGGAAAGTTTTAAGTAAATTTAACCCTTGCATCAAACTCTTGTTAAGATTAACGATTTTAGAAATGCAACACTGAGCCACTCTTTAGCAGTCAGAATAAGAAGGTGTTCTCTTAACAAGGAACACATTACATTTTTAACTTGTATTAGTTCACAGTCAAACAACCAGGATGTTATCATTGTGACTCATTCCCATTACCCACCAAGGTATTACTTAGAGCAGCATGCTGCCTATTTATTATGGCTTACAAACAGGGATTAGCATCTTAAAATATGCTAGTGCAGACAGTGGAACTGAATCAGTCCTGAGATCCTGCCTCTCAGGTGAATGCATCCTCAGGCACAGCAGCTCTGTAATGGAAGGGGATTACAAGGGAATCAAACCCTGTGAACAAACACTGAGCAGTGCTGAATAGATGGCACCTTGGTTGTTTCTGTTTTCTTAGGATAAAGTAGCATTGCTGATTATGAAAAAGTCAGTGCTCTCCCTTTACATTCAAATCCTGACTAGAAATAAAGGAGGAAGATGAGAAATAATACTACTCTTCAGAATTCCGCTTGCAGCAGCAGAAGAACATTTGAAAAAACCCAATCCTTCTGCAAGGTTCAAATGTACGTGATGTTTATAGTATCAGCGGAATTTATAATGACTCCATATTTGGTAAAGTTTACTTTGACCTGATAAGGCTCTGTGAAAATACAACATATTATTTTAGTTAACAGGACAGGAAAGTACCCTAACAATAGAGTCACTGTTAACCATTTTATTAGTTAGAACAGTGATCCAGCCACAAATCTGGGTAAGGAAACCATGGCTCTTTGGCCCTCAACACTGACCAGGAGCTTTACTGCTGTCTAAAAGCATCCTGAAATCATCCCAATTCCTTGATGCAACGTCATAATTTTTGTGCACTGAACATCTGCCTTCTGACACGAAATCCGATGATGTAACTAATGTAGCCCTATGGAAGCCAATGAACCTGTATGCTCATTTTGGGTGATGGAAGATCTTAAATCCCACCTGATTTCTGTGTGACCCAGGAGACTTAACTCCCCTTTAGACTTTCAAAAATGTCCTATTTCATATTCTGTAGCTATAAACTAAACCATTTCCGTGTCCGTGTCACATGGCTAGGCCACTCATGTTTTATACAACTTATAATTACAAGTATTTTCCAATATCTCTGTCTTGTCATGAATGGTAGATATTATATAATTCAAACAATTTAAAAATTATTATCTCCCTCTGATCAGTTTAATCAAGGAAAGTACTGTTAACAACACCACTGCATTGAGACTAACACAGGCGTACCTTGCAGACCAGGCAGTTTTAAGCAGAGCTGAGAAAAAACCTCTCCAATAATTTGCTCTAAAATAGAAGGCAGGGGAAAGGTGTTTTGTTTCATTTATATCCTCAACTCAGTAAAGGTCCTTTCATAGATATATTACAATAGAGAACTCCTTATGAAAAAAATCCTTACTCTCAACTTGTGCCTAAATAACCTAAATTTTTCTTAGGTTGGCAAGTGCCACTGTGACTGTTTTGTTCATGACTCGCCACCTCTCCTTGCTGCTCTTCCATCGCAACTTCAACTTCCTCTTCATCACCACATTTACAAATCCTTGAGCTGTCAGCCCTGTGCTGGCACTTATTGAAAGAGCATTCTCGCTCCCTCCCCCGTCACTATATTGAGCCAGGGAGCTGAGCCCCGCCTGACACATGTGCTTTTGCTGCAAGTACCAAGACCTGCTCCAAGGTGCCATAGCAGTGTCCAAGCACAAACCACTGAGAGAAGGTCCTCACTGGGAAAATATTTGTATCCAAGCTCCCACGTGTACTAACACCTCTCTGCAGAAATGTGATGGTAATAAGCAAGTCCTTCTGTGGACCTGTAGGCAACCTATGCTCTCTTTACAAAGCATTACAAAAAGACTTTAAGATAAAGTATTTTCTAATTACTAAAGCAGCTTCTGTCCCAGGGTCTGATACCTAACTCACCCTCTGGTCAATTTTTAGATACCTCTGTAGCCTGATTATCCTGGCAAATTAAAACCAGATTATCCTGGCAAATTTTCCCCATTTATGAAAGCTTGGCTTTAGAATTACAGGTATTTTGTTCCCACCGCTCTAAGCTCAGATGAAGCTTCGACAGATGAGCGTATTTGCATCTCAGAGTAACTGTAATTTCAAGCAGAAAAGAGTGTCACACATTTAGTCGTTCCACCAATTAGAATATCTCTGCTATTACTGACATGAAGCATTGAGTTTAGGAATAGAGATCAAATATTAAAACAGAAGTCATCTAATTACCACTGCTTCACAATACCTATGAATGCCTGACTCTTTGGTAACTACCTATGTACTACAGACATTCTTCAGGGAGGAAAGCAAGAGAGATTCACAGCACTGGTGTCTATTAAGACACTTTCTTTTGGTGGCATGAATCTCCATGTTTGTTTTCTGGTGATTTTTGTCAATTATGTCTTTACCCAATTAGCACAATCATATCGAATTATGTAATTAGACTAAATATGTAATCTAATGATAATGTTCAATTATGATACGTATCAATGTTGTAAAAGTTCCTATTAAAAATTGTGATAGGGAGAACTGCATTACATGTAGAGCTGTGTGTTCCTATGTAAGTTCATGTGCCCCAGAGCCTATTGTTTGTGAACCCTGTTAGGCCTCTTGCTTTTTCAGAACCACAGAAATGATTTCACACTTCTGTGAACAAAAGGAAATCTCTGTCCCAGCCCAGCTAGTTTTATTTTAAAGCAACATTATAATCAAAATTGTGTTCTTTTACTTAGTGTAACCCTCTGAATTCTGAAATACAGTAGCTTAAGTAAATGTGAAAAAGACTGCTGTCTTATCACACAGAAGATGGAATTCATGTTCAATGAATACTTATTTTCAAATGGAAAGGAAATGTCATTGTAGCAGTTCTTCCCAGAGAGATCACAGGTTTCTGCCTCTGAAGTTAACAACAGCCCATGCCACTGACCTCAGAAGACCTTAGATCAAGGTGCAAGCTTTAGTCTGGACTATGAAGTTATGCAGAAGTATCGCTCCTCTTACCGCCTGCTCCCTTCATGGACTTCAGGCGAGAGAAACATTCAGAAACCTGCTTCCCCTACTTTACACTACACAAACCCAAACTTCAATTTTTCCACAAATGAGGAGAGAATTCAAATCCAGAACTGATTTTTGAGGACTGAATGGCTGCAATATTAAAGTATTTATTTTTTTAAAAAACATGCTTCAATGCAAAGCATTGTCATTTAGTCACAATCCACAGAAAAGGAGGGTTTCAGAGGGGAGACTATTCACAAATAATGACACAGAAAATACCGCCCCTGCAGCTCTACCACATTTTGTGTGCATTTAAAAACCACTCCTATTGACTTTACAGATATGAACAAGAGAGTAAGGATACCAGCAATGGGAATTCAGTACAGATGTATTCAGGAAAGCTGAATTATATTTTGTTATTATCCTCAGTAAAATCATCAGCTGAGATTTGGCTCTGAATCTTTATGGATGTGAATGATGCCGAAGAAGGAAGAACCCACCTTCACTTTCAGATCCCAGGCAGGCTATTGCAGGGCTAGCCAAGGAGCGGGTGGAAAGCAGAAAATACTCGTGAAGCAAACATATTTCCTTAAGTCAGTGAGAAAAAAATAAATACCAAACCCCACAAATGATACTCGTTCCAGTTTGAGGTCTGAAAACTTGTTTGCTAAATTTCAGCCCAGAGTGATCTTTTTTACAGCTGACTTTCATAAGCCTCAGACAGAAGAGATTGTACAATGGAAATGCTGACATGATTCCTTACTGGTCATCTCACCCATTCAGCTTTACTTGATGAAACTTTGTTATTAGAACTTAGTTGTGATGAGGAACCTCAAGAGGTTCCAAGGTTTACTCTAGCTCAGAGAACTCCTAGAAGTCTGGCAGATATGCTAAACAGGGCTGGAACTTCAAGAGTCTGCAAAACAAGGAAAGAAGTCTCATCTGGGCTCAGCTGAAATCCAGAGCAAGTAAATATTTTGGAAGCTGTCCAGAACTTTTCAACACATTTAAAAAATGGCGTTTGCCTCAATTTTTAGCAAGAGTTACAGCAATCTGAAGATTTACTCAATATTACATTACAGTATCTGGTACTTTCCAGGGGAAAGGTAGCCACGCTCTCACTCCTGAACCATATAGAGCTTTTTGTCAGCAGCTGGAGTGCAGCATCAGCTCAGGGTTATACAACACATGACATAGACACTTTGTGCTGGGTCTAGGGGCAGATCAGTGATGCTGCTGGGCAAGGTGACACAAGGGCTGCAAGGCTGATTGCTCTGACCACAAAACCTAGGTTATTTTGCTTAGCCCAGGCCTGCCCTGTGATTGAGCAGTGCTCTATGCTTCTTGTGTGAAGCCCAGTGAGCCCAGGTTGAATGCTCTTGTTCAAGATTCTGCACACCATAATAACGACCCAGAGCCAAAGCTGTTTTTACATCCACACTGAAAACTAAAGGAACTCATAGGTGATCACCAGGAAGCTGTACCAAAGCCTGGTGCCACTGCCAGGGTGGCATGGTGAGGCTGTATTTCAGCATGATACTGCATATCTACAACCAAAGGCTCCACAGGCCAGCTGGAGCACAACTCCTCTCCTCCTCCAAACTGCTGTAGCCAATGTTCCTAAGTTATGGAGACTTCCTGGCTCAAGGGCAGGTGTCTGTCTTAGTCTTGCATTCCTCCCCTAAGAACATCCTCTCCTTATTTTCTCCCTTACTGGGGGAAAAATAAGTCAGATTACTGAAATAATCAGAACACTGAAATTTATCTGCCTTTTAAGATTTTAACCAGATTTGATTATCTAAATAAGGGCATTTGGATACGG
This sequence comes from Falco punctatus, assembly GCF_963210335.1. NCBI lineage: Eukaryota > Metazoa > Chordata > Aves > Falconiformes > Falconidae > Falco > Falco punctatus. Next base: position 7,964,824 of record NC_137596.1, read on the forward strand.
TTCAAGTTCCAGGGTACACAATTACATTCTGCTTATCATGAATCCCATTTGCCACTGCATATGGTTATTCTAATTACCCGAATGCTATTGTGTGCTCTTCTGCTGATAAGGGCTCACTGTGCTCCACACCAGACGAGACTGGGAAAAGGGGGAGCACACAAATGTAATAATTTTCATACCCCAGTGGATACTGTGCAACTTGCTTGTCTGCAAGGGACCTTACAGGTGCGTTCAGTGAAAGATGCCAGGAACAGAAAAGAGAAATGGCCTTGTTACTCCAAGGGAGAAAACCATGATTTACCAAGCCTGAAAAATCAGAGGAATCTGCTTTGGAAAATCTTTGGTCTGGTCTTCAGGCAAGAACTACTGCTTCTAGTTTAAACTGTAACTGGCCAAATGAAATGCAATTGTAGTAAAGCCTCCCCAGATGCAGATATAGCCATGCAGTTCCACAGGAGGCATTTGTTTTCCCCTTGGGAGGTATTAAAGCAATGACTCTGCCTATTGCTAGAGAGAGGGACTGCATTAATTAAGGTATCAATTTTTGAAGAGGATTTGGGGACTTTTTCACATCCTCCAGGCCTTCTTGGTACTTTCTACATTCAGGTGCTCTGGTTTGTTTCCAGCTACAGTAACTGCCTTCTATTTCTTTAAGTTCCCCTGCAACATCAAACTGGGTGAAGTATTCAGTACTTCCTGCCCTTAGCAATTTTGCAGTGTGTCTCTCCGCTGTTATGCAGTTGCTGTGCCTCAGTGACAGATGAAGAGATCTCTGTGCACTCTGTATGGCACTTGGATCAAAGCTGTTGCATAAATGTAAGCTCCTTACCAACAAAGAGAGGAAAAAAATTCATAAGAAACACACAGGTAGAAGCTCCACAGACTCCAATTAGTTTTTTCTATCGTAAAGAGAAGACACATTTCAAGGTTCTTCACATCATTTTTTCAGACTCCAGTTTTGCTCTACAACTTAATGAAGTGCAGTGAAATACAACCAACAGAAAAGAAATACAAATTAACGCTGAAAACACAATACAGTTCTTTTCAAAAAGCTGAGCTGAAAAAACAAAAGGGTGGGGGAGAATATTGGAGGCTATAGTTAAAAAATAACAGGGGGCAGTTTAACAAGAAACAAACTAAATTAAATTCTAAAATTTAGTAAAACATAAGAGGAGAAGGAGGAGAGGGGAAAGGCACATGAGCTAGTGGCAGGAAGGCAGAAGTGGGAGCCAAGCCATCCCAAGTACTAAGTTTGGCACAGGGAGTGCAGCCTTAGCAATGCCAAGCAAACAGGTATAGTGGGAGAGCACTGCAATACAAAGACCCAAATTACATGTAGCATCGTGACAGAAAGCATGGCTACACTCTGCTCAGAGAAGCTATGCTGGTATTGCTGACAGATGTGCCGACTCTTCCTATGCCCATGGTGGCGTCCTCTCTGTGGCCATGCTGCTGCACCCAGTGCTGCAGAAGACACCAGTGTTCAAGAGGCTTCCTTGGGCATGTTTACCCTGTCCCATAAAGCAGAGGCCACAGCGTCTCCAAGCTCACGTCAGGCTGAGCTGACGCATGCCCACACAGTGGCACAGATACCCTTTTTCTTTGCCAAGCACCAGAAAACCAGAAGCAACCAGAAAACATGCTTAGCCTCAGAATACAATGTGATGGTTCTCCTCACAGAAGCACAGGGCTTGCATCTTTGCCCCATTTCTGATGGTACATTTCTAAGTTTTGCTTCCTAAGTATCCAGCCATGTTTAGATCAAGTCTCTTACCGAAGGAGGGGGGAGGGGGGGAAGGGAAGTTAGATACTGACTAGCAGGTCCCAACATAGTCAGTGAGAAATTACACTACAATGTTTTAAAAAAAACAACACACGTTTCTGCTTTCCTGTTCTTTGATTCAAATATTGATTTTTCTAATCCAAAAATATGCTTTCAAACCCAACTGTGGTATCTCATTTTGCGACACATCTGCCCAATTTCCCTGCCATGGGCTTTTGGCTCTCTCAGAGCAATGTCACCTGAAGTGCCAGCCTCTAGAAACATCCATGACAAATTCCAGGCTTTTCTCAGCAAATTCTGCCAGAAGACTGATGTCTCCAAATGGCTTTACAGAGAAGAGACCACCATGCAGAAATACCTATTATATTGGGAACTGGGTTTGACCAGCTCATTTCTCTTTGGTGGTTAGATGAAATGAGCCAATTCTTCCTTTGTAGCCATAAGACAGGAATCTAATGCAATGAATATTCACAGCATTTTAAAACAAACAAACAAAAGCCAACACAGAATATTAACAGCTCCTCTGGGAAAAACTGTTTTTACTGTCACAACTGGATGTAGTCTCATCCTGCTTCTATCACTGCCCATGACGATACCCTACTCATTCCACTAAGGATGAAACAATGTCCACTAGCAAAACCAAAGTGGAGGCGGGAACCAGCACCACATGCCGAAAGAGATCTTGACTCAAGGTCCATATTCTGGACAGTATCCCACAACCAGGCTTCAGTGTGGCCTTGCAGCACCCTTGCTTGGAAGAGACTTATTCATCCCCCTCCTCAGCCACCTCTTACTGTCTGTTTTTTGAAAAGCCAAGCCATTACCTGTGGCCATGCGTCTAAGGCCTTTTCCATTCAGGTAAATGAAACCTGAAGAGAGGTGCTCAGCGCTCATCCTGTGCTGTGGCAATGGTAAGCACACAGCTGGAAAAACAGCTGCCTCGCACTACAGAGACAGCCCAGCAGCAAAAGTTCTTCTGGAAACCACGCATCTGCTGCAGTGCAGCTTTTATACCTCAATCTCCCATACATGCAGGAGGTGAATATTGACCACCAGCTCCTGTACCCAGATGCATGGTCACACAGAATGCCAAACTGTGCATTTTATTTTCTTTTTTAAAAGCTAGTTTCAATTCACAGGGAGAAAGAAAAGCAGTTAGACTGAAATTTTATTAGCAGAAGCCTTCTTTGACATCGTTTTATGCTTCTATAGTAAACAGAAAACACATAGAAAACCCTGGAAATTCAGCAAGGAAAAAAACCCCAAACTTTTTTGGACTGCAGCAGTGTGCGTCAAACCAACCAAGTTCAAAACCAGAGAAATTTAAAAGTGGAAATGCAGACCAAATCTCTGGTAGAATTAACACTGAACGCTGCTGGAAAAAAACAGTCAGACTTTATTTTGAGTTTACAGCCTAATTATTCTCATATAGAATCTGTATGTGAGGTTTTTAAAAAATGACTTTTTAAAAAATAATTGTTCCACTTTCATAACTTAAAAATGTTAGTTTTATGCAGCAGGTTTTATATTGCCTGCTGACATGGTGAAGTTTTTCCAGCACGATTGTTTTCCCTTAAAAACTATTTTGAAAGACACAAATACCATGAAACTGGAAGGGATGGGGTTCTACAATAAAGTGGTTTTTGAGACAGAATAGTAGTTGGAGGTTCAATACCCTCCTCTGTTACAGAGCTGCAAGCCTGCAGCGTACCCAGTGATTCAAAGTTACTTGATAATAAAGGCAAACAGGAGCATATACTCCTCTCATAAACAAATTGCTGCCACTAAGCAAAGAAAGAATGGATCCAAGTTATATTATAAATGAAACAATTTTACGTGCTTCCCAAGAAGCCCAGAATCAAACCACCTAAGAACACTCCCTACCACGTCCCCACAGCCAAACCTATGCATAATGTATCTGAGCTTTAATTTCTTTGGTCTGATGTCAAATAACTCCCCTGTCCCATTTTACTCAGGCACAAATGAACTGCTGGTTTGTATGAGTGTATTTTAACACTAACCAATGCTGAAAACTGATATGATAATTGCAGAACAAGATCTGCAGCTCTAATTTTATATTTCTTAAAAAAAAAAAAAAAAAGGAGGAGGGAAGAAGGCATTAGACGAAGGATACAAAGAGCAAAGTTGAACACTGTCAGTTTAAATGCATAAACACAACACTTTGTGCACTTGCCAGACAGACACATACCTATAGATACAAGCTTGTGTGGAGTATGACCACAAGTTCGGATCTACGGGTTTGTGGCAACAGGCAGGGATCTCTTCTGTAATTTGCTAGGTGTGGGTTTTGATTTTCTATTTAAAGAGGAAAACCATTTCTGCAAATGAAATTTCAGAGCTGTTAGTAAGTAGCAGCCTTCATTCTCCTCAGCACCTTAAAAGCCCTCCTTTGGAGTAGGGGGGGGAGGGGGGGGGATGTTGGAGGGGCATGGGGATGTGGGGGGAAGAGTTTCTTACTGAATTTGCTATAAAATTAGCGCTGTTGCTACAGTTTCCTTCACTCCCATATAACCCTCTGGAAAAAAATAGTGAAATAAAATGAATATTAAAATAAACAAAGTAAAGTAGATCTGTGTTTCTTTCTTATGAGTTCTTTGCTGGACAGAATTACTGATGATTACACAGTACTGGAGAATTAACAGCCAGCGTTGGAGGTACATCGTTAACAGCGTAGCAAATAATCACACAGCAAAGTTTTTGTATGTAGACAGACTTGCAATACACATGCATACCCCCATCCCGCAAAAAGCTGTCTCATTTCCATTCTGGCAGCCTGGTTAGGACAGATAGAAGAAAGAACTGCCTAAGAGTTGTTTTAACTTTCAGAGAAGTCATTACTGGTCTGGGGTTCTATTTAAACTCTATTTTTAAAGAAAAGAAATCCTTTCACTCTGTTAAACAATCTAGAATTTTCCCCTAACTCCGTCTCTCTGCTGTCTCACTGCATTTCTTTCTAAAATGACAAATATAAAACTTCTTCAGGATTTTTCTACTAAGTATTGGAAAACAGTCATGGAGCAAAGTTTTGCCACTGCAAGCAAGAAGCATCCCCTCCTTCCCCCAAAGTTTCCAAGTTTTCTTTCCTGTGTAACTAACATTTCCCATTAATGAAATTTTACTGGGTGGGCAACTGCTGGGGAGTTAGGCTGCAAAGCAGTCCGGCTGTAAGCTCCACACAGAAGTGGTGAACAACATCAGTGAGATTAATTGTCGCTTAAAGCGTCACAAAATTTTCACTTTCTACCTCTTCTCTTTCTTCAGAAGATAAACTAGGTTAATGCAAGGTAGTATTATTCTCTATAAAATGAAGTAGTCAACACTTGGAAAATAATTTTACTATTTGGATGCTTTTAGATAGTTTCCCCCACTTCTTGTGTAGGGTCTTAAAATAAATCACTTCAACCTTTCCAACCTGGTAAGTATGCAATTAAAAAAAATGCAATTTTCCTTTATTGGAATTACTGCTTGGGCTGGGTTACAAGAAACTCCTGTTCCATCCAGCAATAGAGATGTTAAACTTTCGCCATCTGTCCAAAGGTTATCTAAATTGATCATCTAAGTTTGGATTCCTATGCTTATACTCCAATACCTACCTTAAAAGTATCCAGCTTTTCCAAAGTTTTCAGCACTCAAAATTCATGCCAAGAACAGGAGCTGCAGGGGTTCAACATCTTTGAAAAATCAGGACAACTTTTATGTTTGAGCCTGAATGCAATTTAGGAGCACCCAGAAATCAGAAAGGTCTAGCCCTGCAATAATTGTACAGCGGTCAAGGCAATGGGTCAGGGAGCACGTGGTCCTGCAGACAGAACAGAGTCACATCATGCACAAATACACGTATTGTGCACTTCTTTGGAACCAAACTGCAAACGGAATATAACAAATGCTACCCTGCCAAAAATAACCCAAGCCCTCTAACTACAAAGCTCATTTATTTCAGGGAACCTAAGATTAAAATTCAAATTGTCTTCTGACCCCTCTAATAGGGCTTAAGAGGCACAATATCAGGAGTCAGTAACATTGCTGCTGCGGTACCAGTATTACGATGGCAAGGGATTTTTCTGTCAGACTTCTGCATGCCACTCTCATGCTGTAATGCATTATTGCATAAGACAGAGTATTTTCTTTATGAGTATATTAATTTTGACCCTAACACTCTTTACGTTAATGTACGTATATGAAGGTAAGCTAATTTGCATATCTGTGCTGGCAAAGAAATACTTTATTTTTTCATCTGAGACAGGAAAAAAAGCAATTATCACACTGAAGTACACATACTGTGTGGAGGTTAAATTGTTACTGGGTTTTCCTAGTTCTAAAACTCACCCCCCCACCCCCTCCTTAATAGCTCACAATCTCACTTTCTAACCACTGGGATAGCTCAAGTCCATGAAGGAAACCAATATGTAACATTTGGGTGGCCTGTACATACCTCCTTGTGGTATAGGACACGTGTCCTCAATTCTGACTGGTCTGAATGGAAGTTGCAGGCACCCAACGCACTTCAGCAACTGCTCTTTATTACTGAGTTATTGCAGCTCTTCTCAGAGACAGAACTGAGACAGACCTTCTAAGAGCCCATCACATGCTTGCAAGGGCAGCTGTTAGGTGTTGACCCACACAGAAAATACACGCTTTATTTAGTTGCCTAAACGAGGACCGATCTCTGCTGCAGTTCTGGCCAAACATCTCCTACTGCCTTGCTACCTGATTGGCGTTTGCAAAACAAAAGGGGAAGAATATAAAACAAAAACAAAAGGGAAGAACTGAAGCCATAGTTGTTAAAAAAGGAAAGAGAGAAAAAGAGAAAGCAGCAACAGCTATCTCTAGAAAAGCACCTATGTATGCCAAATAAATCCCTCAGGCAGGCCCCCACTATAAATCTGGTTGACCTCTTCTGCATTCCTGTGGGCCCTGAAGAAAGGCAGCTCGGTGGCACAGAGATTTCATTTAATGGCACCTGCGTGCTGTAAATTACAAGTATCGAGGAACCAACCTACTCCTTTTCATACATTTTGGAAAAAAAAACTCATTTGAGACAGTGAACTGATAAAGGCAGCAGCAAATGAACATGGTTTTGTTTTTTGAAAGATATGGAGATATATATATGTTTTTAATGAGCACTGCATTTTAAAGATGAATTTCACTTACATCAAATATATGCAGGGAGATTGAATGAGAGCCATAGAATATACAAGATCTGGGTTTTGAAACATTTCTCTACATTGATTAATCGTACAGCTATTGTACCTTTTGAAAACCTGATGAACATATATATAGTGGCAGAAAATCCATGATAGGCAAACGAATCTATTGTCTTCACACTGTATTTGTCTAGAATGCTAAGATTACAAATAAAAAGTTTCCACCTGTACATGAAGGATCATATTATTTATATTAAGCACTGCTATATCCTTATACTAAGCATACTTTGCTTCACTATTAATTTTAAAATATGTCAGTGATCACAGGCTTTGCTACTACAGCCTGGGACAGTCAAAAAAGTAATACACTTTCATTAGAATTAACCCAGTATAAAACTGGCATTTTATAGATTTGTAGCCAAAGGAATATAGAAGGAAAGATGTAGAAATAAAGTCTCTGAAGACATAACATTGGTTTTGGTCTGTGGGTGGTATTCTTACAAACCACAAAGCATAAATGCCCTGTCCAGGAAAACTGATCATTATGGAATGCATTGTGTGCCTGAGTAAAAAAGCTGTTTGCAGCCATTTCATACTTCTCTCATGAAAATAAGACAAATAAGAAACAGCTAAATAATTGCTATTCTTTTCCCTCACCTCTTCCCTCTAGTTTTAATCCTAATCTATTTAGGCCTAGAAATACAAATATATATATATTTATTTTTTTTTATACACACGCACACACACACAATCTCTCTCTCTCTCTCTCATAAACCTGAGAAGACCTGTATCAATAGATTCCTGTACTTCAAATAATTTTAAGAAATCATAAGGAAAAGGAAGATACTGACTGGAAAATGTATGAGAAACCAAATTACCTCAGTAGCAGCATTTTACAAGATTTCTTATCGAATGTGCGCTGCCATATTGCTAGGCCCAACTCTTCAAGGAACGTATTCTGGAAGACAAAATATTTATGGATATTTTCATGGCATATTTTCAAAAAATGGATTTTACCTTTATATATCCAGAGGCTACAGCTTTAGAAACAAAAGGAACAGACAAGGTCCTAAGACAGAAATTACTCCCCCCTCCTGATGTCCTGATTTTTGCATATTATTTTTTTTAATTATATTCCATGTTACACCTTGGATCAAACTACTCCTGCCCCCCCCCCCACAATGAGTTAAATCTGTGGAAATAAAACATTTCTTGTAACACAAACATTTATGAAGTTTGCCAATTCTATTACCACCAAAGCGATTAAGAAAAAATACAGCAATGTGGAAGTTGCAACAGCAAATGCATTCCCTGCTAGTTAGTAACACGCATCAACTTCTTAAACTGATTATTTATCATATATAGATCCTTATCCAATTAAAGTTTGATAAAACAGAATCAAATAGGAGGATTGTTACCTGCTTTTGAGAAGGTTCACCAAGCAAGCATTTTAAGCTTTTTGACTCTTTTAACACTGATACAAGGAATAATTATTTCTCTCTGCCGATGCGATTGTTAAAAGAAGAGAAACCCCGGATTGTGGTGGCTTCGTGGATGCTATTCTTTTTGCACCACAGCAGGATTCTTGGCTGCCAGTCCAAGCTGCTTTCACTTGCCAAGTTTTAAGATGCCGGTTTTGCCTTTCATTTTATTGTTCCTTTCGCAACGTTAAAGACCGACTTAAAAAACCATGCACAGCTGCTATCGGGGAGGGGGGGGGGAATTATTTGAATTTTGCACAAGAATGGAGATGAGGAAGGAGCGCGCTGTGATGTAACCACAACGACACCCACAGAAATATTTCCAATACTGGGGGGGACGGACTCACGCTCAGAATCCTGGCGTTTTCTTACAACACAGTTGGGAGATCTAGTGTAAGAGAAGGAAATAATAAAAATGTCCAGACCCACGATCAATTGTAGTCACATTAGAGGTGGAGGTTGATACTTCTCCCCCCCACTACCTATTTTTTAAATCCACTTGCTGCAGCTTAAGACTATTCTTTCTTACTGAGGATTTCTTGCAGGGGGTGCAGGGGAGCAGAGGTTGGGGAGCAGGCTAACAAAAGGATTCCCCCTGCACCCAGACTCCTACCCCACCCTTTTGCTGCTTCCCTCTGATAGGAGTTCACCCATGCCCAAACATCACGGCCTTTCTCTTGACGCAATGCCACCGTGAAGAGACTCAGCATCACGGCGCAAAAGCTTCCATCAAAATTCAGTACAGCGCTGCGAATTCTTTCATCAAACACATCCATTTATCGTAAGCAACTGACTTTTTTTTTTTTTTTTAAGAGATTGTGTAGAAGGATGGTGGGAATAGATTTTTTAAAATCCCCAACTTCTCTATATATGAGTTGATTTATTTTATTTTACTTGATGTAGCAACAAAACTATTGGGAATGGTACCAAGACTCAAATGCATTTAAATGAACAAACAGCAACACAAAGTTGGTTGTGATCCTTCTCGGACTTTAACTCGCTATTAAAAGCATTTACAGTGGCTTATGCTCAATATACATCATAAAGTATAGAATGATATAACTCTTCCATCAGACACACATAGAGTCAGTCTGAACAACTACTTCTTGATACAGATGTTGGAGGGACATATACTTCCTATCTGTGTGAGGAAAATTCCCACTCAGAGACAGTTCCTTGAGTTACCCATGCAGACAGACCTACGCGCATATGTAATGCACACAGGGTAGTCAGAATGGCTGGAGATGACTGTTTTTCGCAGTACATAGGTGACTGTTTATACAGCCTGCAAGCCAGAAAATGGAAGCTGTTCCAAACATATAGTAATCGAGGGTGAAAACAGCTCTGGCACCAGCTGTTATATGTGCAGAGGTTTATGGCTGACTTTACAGCAGAGCTAACTGCAACTAGCAGAAGATGAATACAGCCCCCTATTTCATATTTTAAGAGAAAAAGAGGCAGACTACAGACAGCTTAAAGTTTCTATGAAAACCAACAGTCTTAAACAAAACCAGCGTGAATTAATAAGGGGGAAAGAAAAACAGAAGCTTTGTTCTAAAGTGAAAGCATAAGATGTGAAATTTCAAAATCAGATGGCTTGGTCTGTGATTTCTTTCATTTAAATGAATTGATCTGTTGCTAAACTGCTGCTCGTGTGCCAAGAAACTTTTAACTCTTTCGTCTCAAAACTCCCCATGTTTTGCTATTTTCTGTCTCTCCCAGGCATACTACAAATAAATCAGAAAGCAGAAATTAAAAATGAAGTGGGAAATAAAAAACAAGAGCATAAAAAGAACAGGGGAATTAAACCCACAAGCACATGCAGAACACAAAAGAGCCACAATATGGAGCGTATCGGTGCTTCGTTAGAACTTCTACTGTATAAACAACGTGATTCTTGTTCTTACAATGTTGCTAAAACTTGGAAAGGAGACAGAAAGGCCTTCAACCTTCACAATTCCACGTACAGCAAGAACTCCAGGGCAAGCTCAACAGAAACAGGGCTAGCAGCAAGAAAAACAACAGAATCCCTGACCTAATTCATTGCAAATTTTCACTTACCGAGAATGCCTTAAGCATTTCCAATAGAACCCCCTTTCCTACACATGTTCGCCTATGTGAAAAAGAGCAAAAAATCAAACTGACAAGCTCTCAAAAACACCCCAAAAGATAGCTGCTTTGGTAAAATTTGAGTGAAAGTTCCTAGTGCTTTTCCGTTTTGTTTTGGATTTATTTTGCCCACTTAAAAAAAAAAATGAATGAAAAATGTAAAATAGACATGTTGTAATTAGAGATAATTCCAGGGAGAAAAATATTTATGTGTAGAACAAAAAAAAAAAAAAAAAAAAGAAAGAAAAAAAAAGATATTTTTATATCTATATATCTCCCACTTTCCAGTTCTTCTGCAGTTCCCCCTAAACTGCTGCTGCTTGCTCCAATCTGCTGCCTGCTTAACAACGGAATGACAGGCAACATCTGTTTGTATAGAAGCCAAGACCAAGCCTTTAAAATTTTTTTTGGCTCAGTTTCTTTTTTCTCCCCCCACCCACCCCCCCACCCCACCCCAAAAGCTTTAAAAAAATAGAAGTAAAAGAAAAAGTAAAAGCGCACAGCAAGATTTTGAAAGCCACTCAAGTGAGGCAGCAACTATTTTCCCTTGAGTTATTTCAAGGTACAGTACTTTGAGGATAACTCTTTCCTCTCCCTCCACCCGCCGTCACCTCCTCCCCTGCTCTCCCCAGCCTACATCTTCATTCTTGCCCCATGCTATTAATAAAGTATCACACAAACTGGGGAAAAAAAAATATCCAACGTACCTTGATCACTAAAAGGCCACTCCCTCCTATGGGGAGGAAGGGGGTTTCTTCAGTAGGCAACTAAAAAAAAATTGTATGGGGAGGTGAATAATGGGACGGTTCAGGGGACAGCCTTGCCACAGTCCTCTCACCCTCTTCCTGCCCCCTCCCCCTGCATTTTACAGGCTATAAAATATATTGTGCATATTTTCAAAATAAAAGAAATTGTTTTGAAATAAATAAATACATGAAAAAAAAATCAGCCCAGATCCAAATACAATTCAAATGACTAACAATGTCAGTCTACTGCCAATTCTGTGGCAAATCGGGAGAAAGCACAATAATTCCACATGCTGAGATGTGAACAACTGGAAAGAAACCAACTCTCTAGAAGTCACAATAAAAACTATTACGGTGCCCCCACCCCCAGCCCAACTGCCATCCCTTTCGGAGTCTCCCCCTGTACCCTCCTCCCTCCAGGGGAAAAAAAAAATTAATAAAAAATTCAGCCACTAATTTAACAAAAGGAAAAGGAGAAGGGAAAACAACAAGACCATCAACCGAAGCTATTTAAAAACTCAGGGAATGTTTTATTCACTGGTGATTTGGGACAACGCTCCCGCGCGTGCACACACCCCCCACGCGAAAAAAAAATCCAACAAAAAACAACCAGACAAGTTGCTAAGGAGACTTGTGTAAACTCAGAATACAGGCACATTTCTGGCCTTTCCCCCTATATTCCATCTCGTATTCTGATCACGCACCACTGCGGCATGATTGCACCAATGCACTGCATTAATCTTGGCCTTAAACGGGCTGACTGGCAAAGCAAACTGTGTGTATATATCATCTTTCAAACTTAACAAGTTAAAGGGAGAGAGGGTGGTGGTGGGTGGGGAGGGCTGGGGGGCGGGGCGGGAACCTTCGTGCTGAATATAAAATATAAGAGCCGAGCTTAGTAAGGGAATCTTAAAGAGGAAGTGTTATTGAGGCATATATATAAGCCTCCCTGAGCTTTCTTGTGTCTCTCTCGCTGTGTCTCTCTCGCTCCTCTCTCTCTCCCACCTCTCCTAACAAAATCCCCTGTCCCCTGGCAGATGTCTGAAACCCTGCCAGATCTAACAATATCGGACCCACTCTCTGCCACCAGACATTTGGGGCTACAGACCAGCTCATTCTCTCAGCACAGTGGGGTCATATATACATATTAAACAACCATAATTTTTTTTTCCAGTCCTGATGTGCATGTTCCTAAATCATACATTTAGAAATAATATTTTCTCTCGCTACTTTTAGGAAGGGGCAGGTTAAATCAAAACCTGACCCATTCGTGGAAGGTGACTGTCACTAGCACAATCCATTCCTCAGTAACTGACAACGCACCAGCCCTTGGCTGGGACAAAATTAAACTTCCCCCCCCCCCCCCCCCCCCCCCCCGGTTCCTTGTTATTGGGATGCAGGAAATACATCTCTTTCTTTAGGCCCTCCTCCCATCTCTCACAGTCTCAAATCCTCTCCCACTGACAGACAGCTCAGTACAATCATTCAACACCTGCCTTTTGCTTGTTTTGTACACTGCATTTCACAAGACAAGAATTTCAGTCCTCAAATGAGGAATCCAGTAACCTACGAATTCAACAGCAGCACATACAGGAAAAGCCAATTTGTGCCTTGGAGCTAGTCCTGCTTTCAGGTCCAGCTGAGGGCTTTTACTGAAGGCAGCATATTCCAGGAGGGGAGCCCCAACTGCCTTAAGGAGCATCATCTTCACTTTATACCCAGGCCAGCAAAAGCACAGGAGAAGTGAGTCCATTTGCTCAGCCTCAGAGGGTTTCCATGCCAGAGCTGAGAGTGGTCCCTGCCTTCATTTCAGCACAGTCGGTGTCACGCCATGGTGCCACCCCATCCAGGAGAAGCATCACCATGCGTTGGGCGTATAGGGTCAAATGCTCATTCCCTACTCCAGTACTTGTTGCTCATGTGAGGAACTCGAGCCCTATGCTACGGCAGGGGTGAGGGTGCTGAACAGCCACACGTCCCGTGGGCTTTGTCTCAGCTGCAATGTAAGATGCAAATGGCTAACTGTGACTAATGCTCTTGACAAGGCATAAAGGAGGGACAATATGGAAATCTGAAAGAAAAAGCATAGCTGGACTCAGAGCATCATGTGGAGAAAGGAGACGCTGGCCATGAAGAACAACTCTACTGGTATCTCCCACTTAATCTAATGACAGTCTCACTCACAAGACTATTATCACAGCACCCGGTGGGGCCAGTTCTGGCAGTGTGCTTTCCTTTCAGCTCCAAATGAAAGTGTGAAGGCATTACTAACAGAGGAGAAAACTATAAAGTTCTAATCACCAGATTTGGGCTCCCAAGCAAGTGAATCTGTGGCACTGCACAGAAGATAGAGCATGAAATATGTACTTTTAAAATGCCTCTCAGTGGGTTATTGCTCAGGTGGCTATAGAGCCATCCTGAACCTCACTCCCTGAGATTTGGAGGGGTCTAGCATTGTCTCCACTCATCATTTCTCATTCCTCTTCCATAGATCTACTGGGAAGTGGAACATGTGACTCACCTGACTGCTTATCTTTGTTTGGGAAGAACTACCTGAAACAAAAATACCAAATGAACAAGTTAAAACTACTCCTTTAAGAGAAAGGTTTGGCTTTTGCCCTAGCAGGTAAAGAAAAAGTAGGAATCGTCATAAAAAGATTATTAATTTCTCACACACCAGTATTTTCCTGAGTTAAACAAAAGCATGCAAAAGAAACATTTCCCTTTCCCTAGCTTGCTCAGTTCCTACATACAGAGAGGTGCTCCAAGCCCAACAATGCAAAACCGAAGCACCTGCCTGCAGGACACCTAGTGTTCAGGTCTACACACTTACAAATGGCTGAAATGAGGTTTAAGATGTTGTTGTGCCTTAACTTCTTCTGAAGGAGGGTATCGCTTCTACAGCAGAGCCAGGACAAGGGATCATGCCACGGCTTCTCTAAGCATCAATAAAAAATCAGCCATTTTAACTTGAAACCAGCCAAGGAGACAGTATAGACCTACCCACGCACTGGACTGGATTAGGGGCTGCTCACACACTGCTTTCCCCTGGGTGAGCTGTGGAGGGGTGAGCTGCCTGCAGACCTTCAGACCTTCAACCAGCCCAGTTGAGCTGGGAAGAAGGTATATGCCTTCGCCTCTAGTGAGCCATCTGCAGCTGGCCTTTGAAAATCTCATACTGCAAGGCAGACGTATCCAGCTCTGCTGAGGCTGATTCAGTCTTTCATCGCTGAAGTAGGTAACTGAGCCCCAAGCAGCCCTGCCTAAAGGAATACGCTCAATACTGGGCAAAGATCCGATTGCACCTGCACCACTTCTGTCGAAATCCATACTGACCATGGAGCAGACAATCATGCGTGCATAGCCTGGACACAAATTGAGCATTTTTTCCAAGGAAAACAGAACCCACAGGTCTCAGACCACTAGACAGCTATTAAACCATCAGGCCCAGTAAGAATGGGTACTTACTTGCAAGGCACCAATATGGATAGAAACTGAGAAGTAGTAAGGCAAGGTAGAAGACGCAAAAATACAGTAAAACCACTGCAGATGCAGTAACAGGTTGCTTATAAGCTTTCCCAGTTCTGGGCCCTAAGGTTTTCAGAGGGATTTCTAATCTTGAGGTTGACTAAGCGGGGCTACATTTTTGTTTTGGTTGCAAACTGGAAACCACTATTTTTATCCACAAGTCCCCCAAAGCATCTGTTTCTCTCTAGCTATTTAAGACTTCCTTAGGACCTAGTTAGAGGTACATAATTATTTTTAAATATTACTCTTTGCAGTCACACATTTTATCATCATTACATGTGTCATTATCTGTGTATTTGAACTGTGTAATTTGAAGATGAGGAGATAAAACCCTTGCAGGGGGTCTGAGAATTACTTGCCCTTAAGCAAATATTTTGGGATAATACCTACCATTTGGTAGAAGCTAGTGCATCCTCAGTGAAAGGAAAAGCAATCCTTTTACAGGTCACACTTTAAAGTCACCTAGAGAAAGAAACTGTTTAGAAGAATCCAAAGAGTAGGCTAAATCCCCAGCAGAGAAGAATACCCTAGTTGTTCCTAGCTTGCAGTCAAGGCACAGTCATCTAGAAAAATCGGTATAAATATAATTTGCTTTCACTGGAAACACCATATTCACATCAAGTTCTGTTCCTCCCAAGGAGTAAAAGATGGGGATATATCAAACTGTTTCATGGTTGGACCGTAAGACAGAAGACAGTCTGTCTTATTTAATGAGCTACATGGAGTCACAATTACAACAGACCTGACAGAGCAGTGGTTTTGGACCACTTACGGTTCGTATAATGTGATGCAAATGTAACTCAGGTCATCTAATTTAGGAGGCCACTTTCATTTTGCTGTTTCTATAACTGATCTACCTTGCTGCTACTAATGGCTATGGGGATTTTTTTATTGCCTTATCACTGCTGTCTCCAAATGACAGGCAAATAAATGAGATCTACTCCAATCTCTTCCTACAGCAGGCAAAACACACCCTCTTGTTACTTGACAGGCTAGGTACATCATCAGGTTCCAGAAGACTGTAAGGCACCCATAGTGGGATGCTACCACAACACGGGGAAAGCAGCAATGGACCAAAAGTCTCAGCGTCTGGGTCTAACCTGAGAGATGGATGCATGCAGGAGTGATGTTTAAAACTGCATTTTAAAGGGAACAATCAGATGTGTCATGCAACCAGCAACAAGACACGTAGAATTTCAGTTCCTGACAAGCAATGGCCCCAGTCTGACCTAAGACTGTGTTGGTCTTGATATTATTCTTGGAGTAAAAGCTGCTACGCTGTCCAAGAGCAGGTCGAGCACACAAAGTGGTGAACAGAGTCACACATGTTATGAATGCTTTGGGTTACATTTTTCACACCTGTCAAGGCCTCCTAACAAGAAATTTTGTCCTCTATATACCCTATCCTACAAATCCTAAAAAGAAAAAAAAATATCTACCCTTTTCCACCCTAAAGTCAAAGCTGATGACTAATGAAGAGACCAAGACAAGCAAAGGCAAATCTTAAGACAGAAAAGCAATGGTTCACAGGGAATGTGAACAACCTTACACAGCTTGTAGGTGAGCAAAACACAGTGGGATAGTAGGGGACCTTTTCTTCAACTTCTGCTATCCAAACCCAGTTCACAGCTACTTATTCAAAAAGCAGCTGCCACATGAAGCTTCCATAAGGGAAAACGCCAGTGTCCTAGGCTGAATAACACACCCAAGGATTTGTAATTTTGTTTTCAGTACCAAAGTGCTACACCATGCCAGGGGAGCACTTTTTCAAAAAGTGTGGGGAGGGCAGGGAGTTGTGCCAACCTTTGGACAACCATCTTCATTGGGACTCAGAACACCCTGGGCTAATATCTGGGAGGTGTGCAGGGTGCTGAGACCACAGCGGGTGCACATGCAGCTCACCCAGGCTGCCCAGCCCTACCCAGAGCTGCCACTGCCTGCCATATGCCCCCCGGGAAGAACGTGTGCACACACCTACGCATACCTTCTGCATTATTCCATGGAAGGTTCATTCCTTTGGCCACCGATGCAGTGAGCTCCAAGCAAAGCAGCCCTCCGAGAGTTAGTGCAAAGACAAAAAGCTTGACTGGCATCTCATCAGATTTGAAAGTCAGATATAAATCACGCAAGAAAGATGTTTCACTAAACATTGCTGTCATATTTATATGACTCCAAACCTTCAAACAAGAAATAGAAGACCCCAGAACAGGTAATTTCATTCTGTATATTACTCTAGTCACAGACATCTACAATTAGGTACAAATGAATTTAGTATGAAATAGATGATGACAATCCTAATGGAAGTCTTCAGTAACTGTCCTTCCCTCTCCCCTTCCCTCCAAACATGAAGCTGGCAAATGTCCATATCAGGTACCAAGGGAGACAAGCCTTCATCCCAGTCTTCTCCATCAGATTGTGACTGTTGTTAGTGAAGCACTTCGCCAAATAAGTACATTCCAATAATCAGAACTGCTGCATTTAAAACTTATTAAAATACAGCTATGTGGGCATACAAAATTAATTTTTCTTCACCAGCCTTTTAGCATTGCTCATGGACATTCATTCCTTGGGCGACCTAACTGAACCCAGAGAGCAATGTACTGTACCTTCGATTCCCAGTGTTGCTACTCCTCAACCACTCTGAACCAGGCTGCTTCTCACTGTCATCAGGCTAAGTAAATAGCATCGATCATTGTGTCCTTCAAACTTGCCTAAGCTTTTGTGCCCTTACTTTCAAATTTAAAACACTTTCCCTCTTGAAGGTGCATGGGGCTAGATCACTATTTTAACCCTACAGTTAAGACTTTCAGAAAATTACCTGCATCGTCAACCAGGAGCTTTCAGTATTGCAAGTATGCTACTGAAACAGTGAGAGCAGAGCATGACAATTTACAGGCAGAGAATGGAAACACGGAGAGAAGGGGCGATTTTCAGAAGCTGACAGAGGAAATGTGCTACAGAGCCTGGAATTTATCTCACATCTCTTGGCTCCAGTCCAAATGCTTAAACCACAAGATCATCCTTCAGGCCTAGGACACTGACAAAATCTTTAACTCTTGTAAGATCCTGAAGCCTTTTCAACAAGTGTTTTGTAGCAGAGGTGGCCTCCAGCCTAGAACAGGATCCTGATGTTCAATGACAGAGATACAGAGTTCAGGACCTGTCTGTTGGATGACAGCCCATGCTGGTTTTAATATCTGATTTGGGTATTTCACACCCCGGATGTGACATAGCACTCCACGTACTTCTGCCTCAGCTGGCTATGACAGTTTGCTGAGATCTGAAATAGGTGAGAGATTTTTCCAGATACAATATATTACTGCGAGAGTGTCCCTTGCCACTCCTTCCCTGTACAACCTCAAATAGGGGGAAAAAAAAGAAATAATCAGAACTTTAGGAAAACTGTAATGTAGTGAGTAGAATTGCAAAATAACTTGGAAGTAGAATACTTAAGTATAAACCAACAAGTTTTCTTGGAGAAGATTTGTGGGGAGGAAGAATGGAGGTATTCTAATGTCCAAAACTTTTGCTTTTCAGTAGATATAAAATTACTGTTATCCCCATCTCTCTTCAACACAGAACAAGCCACAAAATAAAGTGAAACATGTTAATTATCATAACAAGAGTGATGGCTAGGGATGAAAAGGGGGACAGGTAAGAGATGTGTCTACGTGCTCAATACCAAGTGAGGAGGGTGGAAGCAAAGCAGACTGGGGGGGGACGTGGCACCCTCTTGTCCATCTCCTCTTTGGTCTGAGACTAGAGAAAGGACAAGTGAAATAAATGGAGTCACAGCTTGCCACATATCACAGAGCCACCTAATGGGAAAAAAAAGGCCTCTTTCAGTTTCAAATGACTCAAAGAGAAATTGCTCCACCACTTCAGACTACTTGGCTGTGTGTTTCCTTAGAACAGAGTGCAGTGAGCATTTTATCTCATCTCCATTTTCTAAATATAGGTCACCTCAATCCATGGCTGCACTGCTAGTGATACCTCAATGATTTGCCACAGCCCTGGCTTAAAGTAAGTCAGAAGAAACTTAGGAAATGCTAAACAGCAGGCAGCATCTAACTAGGAAATCAAGGGGGCTTCTCGTAACCCGTTCTCTTGCACAGTCACCGAAGGAGATGGATCCCCTACCTTTGGTGATGGCTCACTTAAGGAGAAAAGCCTTTGAGCCCACAGTCAAAAGCCAAGAAAATTCACCTCTTTGGCTGCTGGACACAGCCACAGGAGAATGCATCATCATTACCATCATGCTATTCCAGCATGGGCACAAAACTTGCCTCTGGCAAGAGGAAACAGCGATGGAACAGACAGGTAAAGTGGTTCACACACTGCTGTCAAACTTTCTGGAGATACCCTGATGTCTTTTTTGGAGACACTTGCAGATCTAAGGCCAGCATAAATTAAGTTAAAAAAATGAAATCTGAAATCGGCCCTCGCAGTTCAAGAAACATAGTCTTTTCCCTTTCCTTGCTCTTGTGGGATTCTCCCTTTAAAAGCCCTAAAGGATGAACATGTAGAAGATGGTCTCATTTGTCGTAACAAAGCCTATTGCTGCAAACTGGAAGAGGGAGAAGTGCTTCAGACCTGCTTTAGATTAGGAGGAGACAGGAGAAATAAAAAGAGCATCTGACACCAAAATAAAACTATTTTGATCACTGCCATCTCCCTTATTCTAAATGAAGCAATTGTGGGCTACGTTTGTTTTGCATTCATAATGAGCAGACAGAACAGATGGCAAAGGTGTCACTTAAAGCCACACGTCCGACAAAATAACCCAGGCTGCCAGTGCAATTTTTCACTAGGAACAAGGAATACTTTCCCCTCTTCTTCCCATTGAAACGTATCCCAAAGAAATGAGGCCAGCAAATGTTTGCATCAAGTAGGGGATTCACCGCAAAAAGGAATCCATTGTGTTTTGGAGTGTGTTGATTACTGGCTGAGTGAGGAAGAAAAGGGCAATAGCAAATGGATTGCTAAGAGAACAAAAAATAGGAATGGAAACTAGGGATACATTGCCAGAAATATAACAAGGGGCTCAAATAAACATATACTCTCTCCTCCCTTTAGCCTTGTGGTTCAGGCATAGCTTGCAACTCAGGACATCTGTGTTTCATTTACAAGAGAGCTGAATAGGAGAATTTTTATCAGTGAAGGTATCTGTTGTCTTACGCCCGTACCTGAACTCTTTCTGTAAATGTGCTTATCCTCTCAATACCTATCTCAGTTTAAGGATAGCGGAAAACTCACTAACAAGCAATGTAGAAAGTTTAATGCATCACCCACTGCATCCAGACAGTTCAAAACCATGGCCAGGAGAGACTATTTCACTAGAAATCTGGAGTGTTAAACATTTGTGTGGCACTCCCATCCTATTTCCTCTGCCACAGGCAAGGAATGAGATAAAAAAACCCCAAACCACATGCCACTTGTTAAAAACATTGAAGCACTGTTCTTTGGTCTATTAGTACTGTACCATGTTTGGCTTGTGACACTCACAATACAGGTACGTGAACATCTCAGAGGAAGAACTTCTCTGGGGAATCTCTCCTGACAGCCCATCTTGCATGACAAAGTCCTTTTGTTAAGTTCTTAACCTCCTACAAAGCCCCAACAATTTAATCACAGTGAATATCCCTGCTTGTAGGAAAGAAAAAGGAGAGACAGATACTAATGTAATTTTGTTCCTTTCATAGCCTTGTGAGGTCCTCCGACAGCCTTGCTGATGGACTACAAGAGGATTTTGGCATACCGTTCTCTGAGCACTATGGATAAGCTGTTCCTAGCATGCATGACTGAGCAGTGTCAGGACACAGACTGATGGGCAATATAATAACCATCATGAGTCATGCTCCACTCATACTGCAAATGTGCTAGTAATTGTGAGCTTCCACAGCTATTGTAGCCTCAAAACCTCCTCTCTGATACTATTAGGATGCTAATAATTGTGAGCTTTGTCCAGCTACTGCAGCCACAGGTCTCCTCTCTCAGATACTGCAAATGTACTAATAATTGTGTGCCTCAATAGCTACTGCAGTGTAGAACTCTGCTTTTTTTGATGTTGCAAATACTCTAATAATAATGATGCTCAATACAACTGTAGCCTGCTCTGCTGATCCTCAGCAAAAGAGCAATGCCTAGAGAATGAGAATAGATCTCTAAGAAAAAGCACAGGATTAGGGGAAAACAATAGGTGCCTAAGAAAGAGCATAGACCTAGAGAAAGAGATTAAGTCCCTACAAGAGAGTGAAGTCTCTAGGAATGCATATAGACCTAGGACAGACCTCAGGCAGGACCCAAAGCTACCATCTCCACGTCTGCCCCCTGGTCAAAGACCCTTCCAAAACAGGAAAGCCTCTCTGGGGATGAATGTGTTGACCATCTTGGGGATGATGCAAAGTCCCATCTACCTGCCAGGTGTCTCCATGAGGAGCAGGATGGACAAGCTGCCTTAACACTCAGCCTTTCAGTGAGGCTCGGATCCTGGATGATACTTTGAGCAAACCCCATAGCAGTTCTCCCTCAGGCCTTTCCTTCCCTGATTAACCCTCCTTTCCCCACAAAAGCATGCCTCAAACTGCCATGTATTAGAACCAGCCAAATAATGTCAGCACAGAGCACTGGTGTTCATGCAACAGGACTAACAGCTAATAGTGATGTTTCTTTCTACAAGGCAGCATAGTAACTTTCTCGGGTGATTGCAGTGGAAAATCTCTCCTAAGCATTGCTGCTCCACTCACCATCCACTGGTGTAGGAAAGGACTCAGAAGTGTCAGCAAGTTCGACAATATTAAGAACATTCAACTTTAAATAGAGAAAGCACAGCCACTTTATTTTATGGGTAAAAGGACTTAATACAAAGCAGCTATTTTAATGCAAGATACAGTTAATTCATCTTCCTAAACCAGATGGTTTTAACATTTTTGGACACCTTGTTCCTATTTCCTCTCTGTTGTACAGTAGAGGCTTAACTTTGTTTTTACCTCTTTCTGCAGTTACCTGAACATAAGCAGAGAGCATTGTGCAAGAAACAGGCTCATCCAAAACACCAGTGTGATTTCCCATCAGCCTCAGCCTCAAATGACATGTGCTTTTTGTTGCCTCCACTACCTCTGATCTCCCTGCTTTTCCCCAGCTGCTCAATAACCCAAGAGAAGGACCCCTATGCTAAGCCATCAGAACACACAGCCCAAGGGCCAGAGCTTAATACCCTCCAAATTTAGCACTGGACAGTGGTCCACTTGCATAACTTTTAAACATTCAGCAACTCCTCTGAATTAGGAAACTGCTTCACAAACGCTCCTAGAGATGTTTCGCATCTACTGGAAATTCCCTTTAGATTCGTAAGAGAGGGAATAGCTGCCAACAGTGTACTGCCCTCACCATTTCTGTGGCTTACAAAGAATCCCACAAAAGCTTCACAGGGGCTTCAGCTCTTGCAGGTAGAATTCATATGGTCAGAAATCTGCCCCAATCATCTCAGGCTCAATCACTCTGATTCCTTATGCAGAAGTTTGGGGATCTGAGGTGCCCAAGAGGGATTCTCAAAATATCAGATTCAAGTCTTAGCTATCCAGATTGCCACCATGCATGCATGCACTCAGGGCTCTGCATAAAACACTATGACCATGGCCAATTGCATGCAAAGCCCTGGAAGCAGACCACACCATCCTCCCTTACTGCAGAAGAGCAGTGGTAAAAAGACTGAGGAAATAGAAGGAACGACTGTAACGCCTGTCTAGGCTCCCCAAACTTCAGAGAACATGCCTTAACCAGCTGCTTTCTACTGTCTGGACCCACTGCACTTCCTGCTAAAGTTGTGGGAAAAAGATGGAAAGATTCAGCACACTGAGAGATGGAGCACAGCTCCCTGATGTGCTGCTTGTGGCACTCATCTAGCGAAGGGGAAACCTAGACTGCCTATACCTTCTGCAATAAATAGCAATTAAAATGTACAAACAGTCCTCAAAGCTGTAATATCAATATAAATAGTCACTGAAATAAAACGATTCACTAGTTAAATCAGTAGCACAATCACCAAAGGCGGTAGGAAGGTGAATACTCGCCTTAAGACCTTGCCTCTGCTGGTACTTAGTTATTCATGCAAAGTGGAACAGCTGTAAAGTAGGCTGGAGTTTAGCACACATTCCTGCAAGCTGGATGTGGTTCAAAATTCCTAGAGGTAGGGGAAGTAATCGAACCGAACCAGGGTGTCCCACATCTGAGGTGACTGCACAAACTCCTGAGCCACTTGATGACAAGAAGATGCTACTGTGACTACTCTTGACACTCTACCTTCGTCTTGTCAAATCCAGCCTTCAAAGCTCTGCATTTCACTTTGTGAAAGCTCAAGGCAAACATACCATGTTAAGCATGAGGAGAAAAAAATGTGTGTGTGTGTGAATGATTTCCTTGGGGGGGGGCGGGGAGGGGTAATGTAGGCTTTTTTCCCTTAACCTCCTGCTTCTGCCACTGATCTCTCTGATTTCCTGCCCCCTAAAAATACCCCATTATTCACACCATCCAGGAACAAATTAATCCCACTGAAGTCAAGGGTAGTTATAAGACTTCTGAAAACTTGGTACACTTCTAATTTAGGCACCAATGAATTCAGCAGATTAACAGATGTCAACTTATTCATGCATATGGCTTCATAAAAGCAAAAGGCATTTGGACCCAGAATTCAACAGCAGCAGAACAAAGCTAGTACACCTATTATATAAGCAAGCACACACATTATTCATCAGTTCACAAGCCATGTTATCATGCTACCTACACCCATATGTGTTAGTCACTATGTTACACAGTAGGCATATGTGCATTCAATATTTAATCTGCAATAGCAATTGGGGGGACATCAATTAGACATGTTTACATCTTTTAGAACATACATAAGCAGGGAGATGAATCTCAATGCAAAGAGAGGTATTTCAAGTCTCCAGAGGTGAAGCCCTTTACAAATGGATTGATGGGGTCAATTCACCTTTACCTACAGTCCTCCTGTAAGTCTTAAGCACTGGCAATTATGTGGTGCCCTGCCATTTCTTCATGGTGGGAATTTTACCTGGTATGGATAATACCTCCCACTTCCACAGCATTAATTTTTGCCCATAGGCAAGATCCTCAAAAGTGCCATAAAGTATACAGTTACCTCATTCCTACTGTCTAATCATAATTTCAAGAGAATGAGGTAACCAATCTCACCAGCAATAAATTTATTATCATTGTTCAATCCAATTTCCCTCCTTTCTTTTCATTTATTCAGCTAAACCTATTCACGTCTATGGTCTTGTATAAATGCTACACATTTATGGCACTTCAGATAACGTTTCGCACAGTGGAAGGCAGCTCTGAACTCCACCTTGAGTTCCACATCTCCTGCTGAAAAGATACTAACTTGACATGAGATGTCTGCATCCAGTTACCAGCTCAAGAAAGAAGGGACATGGGTGTAAGCACTACTGCCAGTGCAGAAGCTCCTGGTAACTTCTCCAGAGTTACATATGGCACCATAAAGCTGTCTTTATGAGACATAAAGCCTCCCAGGTGTGCTTTTTCTGCAACTTCCTTCTAAGCTTGGGCAACTATGCTGTGATCCTTAAAGAATATCTGAGCAATTCTCACAGCCTCTTGAAACCCAAGCTTTTTATTGATTTTTGCATTTCCGAGCATGCTGGAAAGCCTCAGAACTGCATATTACCAGGGACTTTTGACAATAACACTGGGGTATTGCTCGGGGCCTGCAAAACATAGATAAACAAGTACCCTGATCCCAACAGCGAGACATACTTTCTGATAACAAGTTTAAGGTTCCTTTGGCTTTCTTTCATCCTGTTACTAGAAATTCGTGTCCAAATTTCTCAGGAAGACAGAACTCAAATCCATTTAGATGTACCCACGCAGCAATAAATAAAATAATAATTAATAGGTTACTTAGATAAAGACTTTCCATCTTAGGGCAAAGGAAAATACTCATTAATTAATCATCAAGTTGGCATTGACTTATCTTTTGGCACCTACAATAAAATGTAAGTCTAAAATGAGCGGGGGGTGGCGGGGGGGGGGGGGGGGGGGGGATGAAGAAATAAGAAGCCAACAATAGTTTTGGAAATGGATGACAAAATCCAAATGTTCTGCCTCACTGGTGCTAAATTAAGCGCAGTGTTATCAGTGCAAAGATTAAAAAAAGAGAGATTTTCCTCTGAACCTTAAGTCACACTTCTTAGCTACACAGGACATGACAGCAGTAGTGAAGACAAGAGAATTCACTCACCCTGAAAATGAGTGGCAATAAAAGGATCTGTTCAGTTATTGATTTCCCCAAACACAGCTCTATATAGCAGAAAAAGAAAAAAAGACAGTAGTTTATTGTATGCAATGGATGAAGAAGTGATCCCCCACACTCCTTCCCTTCCTAGGCACCATCCGACCCACCTTTGCCTTCCTCTGCCTTCCACTGTTTTCCCTTGCAGGGCACAAGGCAGGGGATTATAGCCAGCCTGCCTTTTTTTTTTTTTTTTTTTCTTTTATACTAAGTGGAAGGGGCTCTAGCAAGATCCTGGCTTTAGCTGAATATTGTTCTGGGAATCATTTTAGTGTAAAAAGGATGAGAAAAATTGTTTTCCCATCTTTCATCAGAGGCTTTGAGCTACCAAACAAAGATGAAAGATCCTCACATAGAATTGCCTTTTCTCCAATTGATTTTGTTTAGCTTCCTTTTGAGTAAAACTCAACTCTGAAAGAGAGAAGTCAATTCCAGAAATACATGCATAATGTTTAACGTATGCATCAACTTGAGTATTAAGGGATGCACGGTTCTCCCATGGTTCCTCTACCTGCAGTTGAACTGTACTTTCTCTGCCTCCTGCTCTGTATGCATAATGAAAAGTCAGATAGATTCTTGTTTATTCTGTTATGATTTTCTGGGATTTTTGCAGACGCAAAAGAGGTCTCTCAACATCTCTGTCCATATGATACAGCAATGACAGCATGGGAGACACCAAAAGGGATGTTATATTTCACTCTCCTAAAGTTCTTGAAAAATCATTTATTCTCCTAATCAACAGAGTGTGGGAAACCTAGGCCTCAATTTTTAAGATGCTCCAGGGCTTTCCTATTGTTTTCTATTGCTGTTGACTTTTGATAGTATTACTATTTATTACTACTACTCTGGACCATAACTGGCAGCTTCAAGTCAAACAGATCCAAATCCTATCCAAGACGAACTACCTCTGCTACAGCCTTTCTCCAAGATCTTGGGCAAGGCACGTACTCTTCTGGTACATCTGGTCCCCACCTATTAAGGTAAGATAGAAAGCACTGCTCTAGCTTGTGGTGATGCAGTGCTGTGGGGTGCTTGAATACTATGGAGCTGGAAGTTATCTAAGCACTAAGATGGAAAGAGATGCTTTGATGCTCTTGGGCTCACAAAGGAGATCTGCTGTAATATTTTCTGGATTAGATAGTTAATCCTAGTCTTTACCATTGACCTATTCTTGGTAAAATCACTCAATCAACTGATATCACCACGTATGTCCCAGATAAACCTGATGATACATTAGAAAAATATTACATCTGGCACTTTTACCCCAAATCCAGATGAGAACCAGCAAGGGAAATGGCTATACACATTTCTTCCAAAATTACAATTAATGAACAGTCAGTTCAGTTCCATGTCAGACGTTTTGCAACCACCTGTGGTTGATCAAAGTAACTGTGCTCCTTCCCGCCCAGGCACAGGCAAATCACTGCCTGGTAAAGCAGGCAGTAGGGTGGGTATGTGCTGTGCTCCTCCAGAAAGCCATTTTATTACCAAATGACCTGTGAATAAGGGAAGGTAGAAAGACAGCCTTAAACTATCTTTGCTTCTGCCTTTAATTCCAGATACCCTAAACTACCTTTGCCTACAATAATACCCCCCCTGGAGTCCTACTATCATCCAAGACTCTCCAGAGCCTATAAAGCCAGTGTTGCCAGAAGGCATAAAGGCACCTGATACAGGCCAGTTCTGGCAGCTGTGCAACACCTGGGAAAATCCTGGTATTCTATAAAGCCAAGTTCAATAAGCAAAAATCAATGTATTTCTAATCAGCACGGCTACTTAAGCACAGCACAGAGCCCACAGCTTCTCAGAAAGCCCCTACAACCCCATCCAAATGAAAGCTTACTACTTCTGTAGATCCATGTACGATCCCCAATATTCTCTTTCCTTCTGTTTCCCTTTTGCCACCAAAAGATATAAAACCCAGCAATTCAGCATGTTCTGATCAAATGCACAACCCCCTCCCGAGACCTGGTCTTAGCTGCATCAAAGTCCATTCAGAGGCTGCATTTTTTTCACCAAACTTGTCCAGCCACAGTGACTCACAAATTGACAGTACGGAGAAGTAAAATGTTTCTGGATCTCTAAAGAAAGAGAGGATGCACTTTCAGGTGTCAGGTTGGGGTTTTTGTTTCACTGAATCTTGCATTCATTAATTGCATTTCAAGAATGAAGTCAGATTTCTTTTTTTTTTTCTTTTTTTTTTTTTTTTATTTGTAATGTGGCTGGTTATTTGATGAGTGAAGCATTAGATTTGTGAGTTGTTCTGCAAGCCAAAACATGCTCCCTTTCATTCATAACACGGAGCTGCTCTGCGTTAAACAGCCGATTATCATGAATGAAGTGGGTGTAACTTCCTTGAAATCCTCCAAAGACCTGTCAAAGCAGAGCTACTGCAGCTCAGTTTTCTCCTTGAAGTGTACAGATCATTGGTTTAATTGTTCCACACTGATCTTGAAATATGCTTTCTTGGTTCAAAGCATTAGGCAGTATCATTTTTTGAGGAGGAAAGGGGAAGGGTGGAGAAAGGTGCCTCAGGATAAGACAGAAGAGTGGGTATGTGCCTCAACCATCAAATTTAGATTTTTCTTTAGGAATCTAAATTGAGCTTCATCCATTTAAAGTGTGTCAGACAAAACCTTACAAAGCAAAGCCCTGGCCTGTTTTGCATGGATAATCAAGAGCCTCTGGCTCTTTTTTGTAAGAGGAAATGTTTAACCCTAAAAAGAGGAGGACTGATCTTATGATTAAAGTGCTGGCCAGCGGCTCAGAAAATTTAAATTTGACTCCAGGTCTGCCACTCTCCATCCTGTTTCAAACCTTTTGGTGTCGCCCCAGTGTTTCCACTTTTACAAAGGAACATGCTGATATTTCCAAACTGTGATAGTCTTTGAGCCCAGAGATGGAAAGACTACACATACATAACAAACAAACATACTACAATCTGTGTCTATAAACTCATTTAATATAAAGATCTTTCTGAGGATGGCCTCTACCTTTAACAAAAAAACCTGCAGCATCTCAGCTATTCATCTTATCACACTTTAGGACAATGATGGGTGGATCTTGGCCAGTAAGAAATTGTGATAGTTGCATTGACTTTGGCAGACCCACTAGATATCTGATCCATATCGCATCTCTAACACTTTAAAAGCCTAGCAAGCTAGAGATGACTACAGGAAACTCAGTAAAGAAAAACAAAAACATGAGTACTAACACACTTACAAGGGTCAGTCTCAGGAAACACAGGGGGAAGCGGCACCAGTGGAAACTATTAAAATTTTTGTATTTCAGATCAGATTTTCTGCTAAATTTCATTATCTCACCTACAACCAAAACAAAAACAACAAATCTTGATAGTAGTTTCATGACAACAGTTTTTACACATCTCTTGACAGCTATAACACTAACAAAGGCTGACACTTCTGAAAAAAAAAAAAAATTTGTCCAGCATTTTGGAGATTTCAAAACTAGTAACACATTGCAGCCAGCCCCAGGGACAGTGCTGTTTCCCACTGGCTCCTGATTCCTTTATCACCTCCCTGCAATGAGGTGATAAGCACCTGGACGCATTCACATTTGATTGGAGAGTGCACTCTACTGAAATGCTGTCCCCTCTCCTTCAAACTTCAGCGCAGTAGGTTAAAGGTGCCCAACAGTAGGGCACGTACTCTGCCAGCTCCATCTAAATCCACCCCTTTTCCTTGCTTGTAAGCAAATGGAAATCACAAGACCATATCCTGAGGGGTTATTCTGCTCCCATTAAAGTGATCGAGAATTTTGACACTGGTTTAAAAAGCAGCAAGAGTTGGCTGACATACAAGCAGGTCTGACAGGTTGCATTTTCATTCTCATTACTATTACGGGCATGAGGATACATTTCTATTTATCTTTAACTGGCATTCAGTCCTGGATTTAAACTGCATCTGTGGTTGCATTGCTGTGAGATGTATCACTAGTTGTGACTCACACTGCAAAGGACACATTTGTAAACTGACCCACCATTGACAAAATCCTCTCTTTCTTCGTTTGTAGGAGGCGAGATGAGGCACAGGTTCCTTGACTGATTCATTTCCTGAGGAAATTTTTACTCTATGCATCTTTTTCAGTCCTTATTCAGTCAGAGAGTAGTGAAGTGATTAATACAAAATCCGTGCTTGACACAGAGTGGAAGGAGGATTCATTCAAATTCTTTTAAAATCAGTGCTTAATTAATTGCTTAGAAAAACAACCCATTGCCAAAAATGTGTGGGGTTGGTTTTTTGGCTTTTTTTTTTTCTCCCCACCCCCACACCCCACACCCCCCCTCCAGCTGAGAAAGCGTTTTCAGCTGAGAAACTAATTACAGGCAACGGCACACAGTGAAATGCATGAAGGACAAATCTGGCACCTTTTGAAATCAGCTCCTCGGAAGGAAGAATTAGCAGCCTGGACAGAGATGCAGGCAACTCCAGCAATCCTGTGTCTGCTGCTTGATCTAATTCACTTACAGCCAGCTCTGGTCCTTTTCTCACCACACTGCAGAAATCCTGGGAGAGCTGGATATCTAACACCTCTGACAAACACAACAATGATCAGAAAATTAAAATTGCCAGAAATAAAAGATAACACAAAGAGAGCCCTGAGGAAACAGCAGTAAGTTTCTTGACAATTTTTATCTACCTGATTATTCATATCAAGACAGTACTAACCAAGTCCAGATCGGGATGGGGTTGTGAACAATCCCTGGGGCTTGGAAGGCTGTTCAGAACTTGGCACTCGGGATCAGGCTATTTTCTCCATCCTATTAGGGTGGACAGTGCTAGCCTACAGAATGAGGGAGAAAAATTAGTGCATGCTTCCCCTTCATTTCTTCTCCCTCTCCCTCTCTCTCTCTCTCCACGTTCTTCTCCTCTTGTCTTTTTCACTGTGAGCACTGAATGATGGGATTTTTGACATCAGAGGAAAGTCATCCTTTCTCCACTCCCCCAGCTCCTGTCCGCTTCCTCCTTATACATGTCTGTTCGTTTGCGTACTATATCCCCGCTCAAAGAATGGGATCAGCTGATCCGACCACAGCTTCATCTAACTAAGCATCCTAAATCCTGCCCAAAGTAGACCAGACTGACTGGTTTATTCACCCTGGCAGCCTGCTACCAGCAAGCCTTTAAAGTGCATTTTGTAACTGCTACATAGCTGGCACCGACTATAGCAAAGTCATTGTTTAGTCAAGGTAAAGTGACCTCTGTTTACTTAGACAACTCAGCTGCCTACAGGGAATAACTGGATTTGAGATAAGTGAAAATTTGCTGGGAAACTTTAATTTTGGCTGGGCTGATGCTTACTACAATAAGCTAAATGTTTGGTCAGTTCATGCCCTTTCTCCTGCAGTTTCTTCAGCTCTTTGATTTATTATCTGCAACCGGACAGCAAATGATCCCATCCAATTTCAGCGAGTCTGTGGTAAGCCGAAGACAGATAAGAGATTTGTTCAACTAAGTATATTTTCTGATCCCCAATAAATATCCCGTTGAATACTGTAAGCTGCCAGGCACCTGCCATAAGTTGCTTCAGGTGTTAAAGAAGAGCATTGACTAAATCAGGTCTTTTTCTACATGCAGCTTCTCATTCTCCCCCTCAGATAACTCTGGGCATCAGTGCAGAAGTGCAAGTTAATTCCAGCTGCACTCCAGGGGACGAGGAGCGGGGCTGTGCACAGGGTCAGGATCAGGGCTGGTGCGAGCTGAGCACCACCCCGGGAACTGCGTCTGCAGTGACTCAGTCATGACCGAGTGAGTCACAGCGCTTCTTCTGCTTCCTTCTTTCTCCTGGGGGGCGGAGGTAGGAATTTCCTGCTGGCCCGTCCTCGTCCTCGTAAGTCACAACGTCCTGTTGCAGCAATACTGCTGGGAGGGTCAGTGAGTGGGAGAACTGGAGCTGCTGCCCAGCCCACCCGCTCCAGAGGAGAGATGGGGCACATTGCCCCACTCAGGCATGTACACGGGGAAGAAGGCAGAGAGAGATCACAGCAGGACCCCGGGTCCTCTCACTCCACATCATAGTTCAATTTGCAGAATAGCCCTGACACCTTCAGATACCTAACAACTTGACTGAAACAGCGTATTATCCATCCAGCAACCCAAGAACCCAATTGTCCTTTTACAAACATATAAATTATGCTGATATAATCCAGGTAATTTCTCTGCCTTTCTTCAAAACAGCACTGTAGTGAGAGGAGAATCAAGTCCTAAATGTCTGCATGGCATCCCCTATACCTATGCATTTGAAGGTGAAATCCAAGGCATTCAGTGGAGGTTCTGGGACAAATCCAACCCTTAAATGCCACTCTGTGAAAGTCTTCCCAGCTGCCCTTCAAAAAAGTTGAACTTAATCGCACTTGCAGCTAGAAAGAACTCAAAAACATGGATGGCCTGTGCCATGATAACCCTGAGAAAAGCCAACGCATATCTGTAAGAAAATGGGCCATGCATAATTAGAAAGGGAAGGAAAGTTATTAGCCTTGTGAAGGCTGCCTTCCAGAGCAGATCTAACCTATCCGCTGGTGAAAATTGGTGTTTCAAATGGTGGAAAGGAAATGAGGGATACTGGCAGAGATGGTACAAAGCAGAATTCCTGGTCACACTGCAGGGATAGTGAGACAGGCCCAAGTTTAGCTTACATCAAATGCATGTGCAGAAGTTAAAATGAGCTCAGTACACTATGGCAGTCATTCCTTCAGACTCCGCACAAAGAACTGGACTGGCTGACAGCACTGATTTACTCCACAGGCTCACCTGATACACAGCCATGTTGTACAGTGCTTAATCACTTTACTTAGAGTAACTGCTAAGTACCACACAGTGACAAATAATATTACACAATAACATTAATAGCACCTACTACAATAGGATTATATCCCTTCAACTATGCTGGTATAATTATATGACCTGCCACCAAGTGTGGCCACAGTGGGTGGGACTTTTCAACCTCTCTCTGTATATTTTCAATCATGCACCTTTACACTGGTTTAATTTCATCCCTTCTAGGGCTAACTTTGCTTTAGCTGTTGCAGGGAAAAATATTACAGTGTTCAGCCAATGAAAACATAAAGGCACATGCATGCAGGGATATCACCACTTCAGCACTGTTAAAAGCATTTTATGATACTGATACTGGAGAGGGAGTTTGTGGATAGTCAGTGAATGGATTTTGGCACATTTAACAAGAATGGGTTTGGGGAGAGATCAAATGTTTCCAATCTGACTTTCACATCTTATCTGGAAGTTGATGGCTCTTGGAGCATCTTTTGGAGCATTTTGTATCTGGGCATCAGACTCCTACCAAAAATTTTCACGAGAGTTCTTCTGTCTACAGATAGAGGTATAATCAAATGCAAGACAAGGAAATTAAAGCTAAGTAGATTTTGAGCAAAAATAAGATACTTGTTTTTAACAGCCAAAGGCCATTAACCCCTGAAAGCACTTCTGAAGGACAGTGGGTGGTTTTTCATCACTCAAGTGTTTTAAAATCAAGGATAGGTATTTTTTATCTAGACAGACCCAGTTCAAACAGGGAAGTCTTATGGCCAGCATCATGTGGAAGGTCAGAGCAGACTCTGCTGAAGATTCTGGCTGCCTCCATACCCTACCCAGCCGTTTACCTACTGACTGCTCAGTGCTGTTCTTGCAGTACATAGCTTTGTTGTTCACAGTCAGTCTGTTTCCCCACGGATGACCAGACCTGACCCTGCTTAGATTACAAAAGCTAAAGGGTTCAGAAGTGAGGAAAACAGGAAATCCAAACAGTGAAAATCTCAGCAATAACGTTTCCTAACAAAGACCTTCAGATCTCACTCTTGGCCAACAGCTGTATTCGTGATGTCCAAAAAGGATGATGTTTAGTGTGGTGAAGACTGTCTTTCTGCCTTTTATTTTTATCTTGTTGTTTTTTGTTGTTTTTTTTTTTCCTGTACTGTGACATTTTCCTCCTTGTTCAAATCTTGGTCATAAATGAGGGTGCTAATCCAGACTAAGAAAACATACATGAACACATGTAACCCATACGGTTCAATTACATGGGCTCATAGGATGGAATTTTCCCTACAGAAAACCAAACCAATACCCATGCACCACTTACGTTCCCCTTTGGGCCACAAAATGGGATTGAATGTTGCAGAGGCTTTTTATGTCAAAAGAATTGAAATGAGGTGACCTGTAGCTTCATTTATTGCACCACCAAGTCTGGGGCTGCAAAGCAACTCAAAGCGTTATCCTGTGGGGAAGCATGAACAATAGCTGAAGAGTAAGGAAAGCTTAATTGTGAAGAAAAATATCATGCTTGTTTGCTTTACTGCTTCTGCATTTTAAACCTTACCCGAATTTCTTTCCTGACCTAATATCATATATATGCAAATCACAGGTATGGCTGTGATAGTCATGTGAGCTCTGTGGGCCAAATCTGTGGGTGGCATAAACTGGTGTATGCCATTGGGTCATAAGTGAAGACCTTGTCCTAGGTCTTTACAGAGAGCGTTACAGGAATTTAAGGAGGTTGAAGAGGCATGTTAAGGTCTGGTTGTTTTGCATTCAAATTTTAAATTTCATCCAGCTTTTTAGGTGAAAATTGACTTCCCTGGCTGGCAGCACGGAGGGCAGGTTTTTGCCATTGCACTGCCATCTAGTGCTGCGAGTTTGCAAGGCAAAGTAGCTGGCAAAAGATGGCTGACCAACAGCAAGTGTCCGAGTCAAGTTCTGAGAGTCCAGAATTAACCTAAATTCTATTATACAAAAAGAATTGCAGAAGGCACACCCATTGGTGGCCCTCAACCATTTACAGGAAAGATAAGCATTATGGTATGTAAGATAACAGAACACTTACAATAGCAGGGGTTGCATAGAAGCTCACTCATTATCCAGCTGTTACACATGGCAGAGGACATTCAGAACATGCAGGTTTGCAACTACAAGTCTCAAAGTCCAGCTGCTCAGCTGATACAAGCTGCTATGGCTCTACCAATTTATAACTGCCAAGATTGTGTTTAAGCAAAGCCTGCACAGAAGTTTTTCACAAGAATGACGCTCTTGCAAGCACTTGAATGCCTTTGGCCATGCTTGTTCCAGGTTTACTGGATACGTTCCTCATCATAACTCCCTTCTGCTTTGTATCAGAGAATCTGGGCCAAATTTATTCTCTTTGTAATTGATTTCAGTAGTTCCCACCATGGACCACTTTGATAGCCTCTACTCACAGCCATTACCATGGTTAATCAGCATCCAAAAAGGATTTACTAAGCAAGCATGTCATATTGCTTACAGAAATTCCTCCTTATAATCCCCATGCTCAAGGACTGGACAGCAAAGTTAAGGCTTAACATATGAACCTGAAATTATCTGACCTTTATGAGTTAAAATCACAGTCCTAATGTTTTACTCATCTTGAGGATATTTGCCCTCAGTGGTATGTGTATCAGAGGGCGTGAAAGTGAGAGTGTCTTGAGTTTAACAATTGTTCATACTTATAGTGGATGAATCATATGATAACACCACAGCAACATCCTGTATAATTGTTGGGAGCCTCTATTTCTGGCAGTGTGTCCCTACTCTGTCTCATGAGCAAATGTTATTTGTGCTTTACTATATAAAACCAAAACCAAACAAAAATATACAACGGGACACTATTTTACAGGCACCAGCCAAAATCACAAGTGCCTAATTGAGCCTCCAGTTACCCACTTCAATGATGAAGTTAATAGGGCCGAGAAGGATATCTCCATTCTTCATCTGATTAGTACATGAGCAACTCTCCGCATGGGAGTAACAATATTTGTGTTTCCTTAGCCACAATTGAACTCAGTGGGACTATCACACACGTAAAGATCTGGGACACTGCTTGTGAGGCAGTGGGTGCTAAGGGAACAAGCACTGTGTTGCAGGTCAGGAGATTTGTGCTTTCCTTCTGGATGGCTACAAGCAAGTCACTCCTCCCTTTTCTCCCCTCCCTTTTGTCTCTTCAGACCTACAGTCTGGAGGCTTCACTGCTCTTGGAGCAACAGAGATACACACCAAGAAGACTCCCAACTCGCTTTGCCAACCCAAACACAGACCTGCCTGTGGAAAGCAAAACACAACATGGCAGGCAATGCCAGAGTATCACAGCCAGTCACAGATTTCAAGCAAACTCCCCAGCACACAGTAAAAATACCAAGTATCAGTACCATCCCTAGAACAAAAAGGCATCGATTCAGCTTGGAACCCCTGTGCTGGAGTTTCCAATGTACACCGCTATGCCCTAAACACTGCATCTGCCTGTGGCTGCGGCACTGGGGGCTACAGCAGTAACATACTCAGCCCCTTTGGGGTGCATGTATGGCTGCTGTCATGCATTCCTCCAGTGGGAAATGTTTGCTGTAGGTACTCTTGCAATACGCACACTTAGGGCAGAGGCCAGCTCTTGTTTGCATTCATAAGGTGATGGCAGGATTTTGGCCCCTGCTTTGTGACTCTGGTTCTGAAGCACTAATGAAACACAACACACTGGCAAAGTAGCTAAGTTTTATCAGCAGTCACAGAAGCTTCAAGGGAACTGTGGTTGAAACACCCTGGGAAAAATCAGCCTAATGGTGTAAAAAACCTTTTTTGTGTGGAATAAGACTAGGAAAAACCTCTAAATCCTGTAAAACTATCAATCAAAAATTTCAGAACATTTTTTTTTTCTCATTAGAATAAGCTTTTGCTTTAACATTTACTGGCTCTACTATTATATTTTCATATATTAAATAAAAATTCAATATCTACATAGAATCTTTTAAATCCTTCTACAGTAAATACATATTTTTAAAAATCATAAATATTTTGATGAAATGGTAGATTCTGTTCCAATGTATTTTTTTTCCTGAAGGAGGAGAGGGACAGGCAGAGGAAAAGCTTCCTCCAGAGAATTTCAAACTATGGGCCAGTTTCTGAAAACAACTACATTTGAAATCCTTTGCAAGAACTATCTACTGTTTAGCTCTAAAATAACATATTTCTAAAATGCCACCCAAGTTCGCTAAATTATTACCCTTATTATTTTTTCATTTTCATTGGCAATGGTTACATTCAGTGTTTTAACCACTACTTGCAGTAGAAATTTATAGAATATTCATGCTAATAAGAATGAGATTTTTAAAACAATCTAGGGGATTAGCCACACATCTTCCACTAAAACTAAAGTACCCTTGACTGCTTTACATTCTCATGACATTAATTTTAAGAAAGTCTATTTAAAATTAACATAGAAGTGGGCCAATATTAGGGTGTGGGGTCTGAAACCCTTTTCTTTGCAGTGGAAGCAGATGGGAATTCCTTCGTGTGCAGCACCCAAAAGGCACTGCTCTGGATTCTGCAGAGACTTTACATTATTTAATTCTGTGTCAAAAAAAAAATCCAAACCAACCAAACATAAAAAACCCAACAAAAAACAACAACCAAAACAAACCAAAACAATGGGTCAAACTAAAATAAAACAAATCAGCAAATGAGAACATCAGCAACAGAAAGCAGAAACACTTTATGAGGTCACATTTACTATTTTGGCTTTAAATCTTTGGATCACTCGCTCACATTTCGCTGCTTTCAAATCCCAAACCTTAATCTGAACCTGCGAATAACACAACCCCAAATTCAGACCCGCCTCCCCGGGCCAACAGTTTCAACAAACCCCTCACTGCAGGACTGTCCAGCCTGAGCATTCCTTGCTACAATGTAAGAAAAAACCCCGTCAAATTAAAAAAATATCTTCACCGCGGCCTCCTCATTTCCTGGCTGCAGCCGAAGCCGGAAATGGCCACGTTTCCTGAGCAAGGCCGCTCTCCGGGGAGCGTCCGTCTGCCAGCGACGGGATGCCAGGGCTGGACGGAGGCGTCTCGGTGGATCTCAACTCTGAGCTGGAATCGCAGCAGCGCAGCATTCATACTTAGCAAGGGACACCTAGGAAGATAAGGCAACAGGCGAGGGAGGGAAAGTGGGAGGAGATGTACGTAGCAAAACAAGATGGGAATATAAAAACGTGTTTAAGGAAAAAAAAAAAACCAACAAAAAACCGAAAGAATGAACAAAGAGAGGGAGCAAGACAGAGGAGAGTGTAACCAACAGCAGAGACTGTGCTCGGTGAAATCAGATGTAACCCCATAGCCCCCTACATTTTGAAGGACAGCCTCCTGGTCTATGCACTGTATACAGGGCATCTATTTGGTCCTGATTACTTTGAAAGGGGTATTTTCCTGCAAAGCACAGTCACGTTCAACAAGAAAAGCAATTTATTAAGACAACATGAAGGCTTGGTTTTAGCAGAGTGGGGAGGGATTTAATAGCCCAGAGGGAGGTGGGGAAAGATGGATGAACGCAGATTACTTCTGAAGAACTCTGCAAATAGGTGGAGCGATTCACAATCCAATAAACCTCACAGGGAAAACCTTATGTTTCCTTCCCGCATTGGAAATCCATTCTTCCTTGGCTCTTTGTGGCTGGGAAAGCCTCTAATTATCCAGAGAGATGTAAAATCCAAAACAGTCCGTATACCTTTCAGGTAGTCATCTTAGATTGCTTTTGTCAACAGAGAAGCTAAACAGCATTTCAGAGTTTTTACCACTTTTACCACCATTATCTTTGCAATGTCTATGGGTCGAGAGTGCTCATTATTAAAGAGGCTGAGAGACAGCTTGAGTCATATTCAACTTGTAGCTGTGACCATCTCAAAGTTGGGTGTTAGTTCTCATCTAATGGTTTAGGTGCTTTATATCACAAATAAAGTGATACAGGCACCTGTGGGGGTAAATCAACCAACGCTTAAGCAGACAGAAATGATGGACACTGCCAGTTATTCCCCAGAGTGGTAGCTTGGTCTAGAGATCTGGATTTTAGCTGATGGAACTTAGTCAAGAGAAACCTCACTCACAGAGGCAGTTTAAGGAAAAATAATAATAAAAAAATACCTAGAATGGCCTAACTCCCACTGTAATTAAATAATAATCTCAAAAAATGGCCATCAGTGACCGAAGGTCACACAATGAGTTTGCAGCCGCAAACCACAAATTCCTGACAGTCAGTCTACTAAGAAGGAGGCTTGGACTTGGCCTCTGCATCATCCTATGAAGAGCATGTCAGTTGATAAAACTGTACCATGTTTAATTGTTGAAAATAGCACCTCAATCTGACCAATATATAACCCAACCAATCTGCTGAGCCTTCACAATTTTTATCCACAAAACATCTTTGCTTTGGTAATTATCAATCACCCTTATACAGAAAGGTTCCTCCATTTTTTTTTAACTACTCAATCCTTTGAGAGACAGATGAATTTTAATGATTTAGATTATTAACCTAAAGGTTGTTCCAGACTGGGAGGAACAGAATAATTTTTTTAATCATTATTATTATTATTTATAATTATTTAACATAGAGGAGAAAAATATCACCTTAAATGTCATCATGATGCTTTTTAATTGCCTCAGATGAAATTCAGAATAATCATTACTCTCTAAATGCATACAGATCTAATTTTAAATACCCTAAGATGCTGGATATTTATCTGGAAAATGCAAATAATGCATATTCATTACTGTATAGGGAGTTACAAAGACAGAAAATAATTGATCAACCATTTACTGAAAATTAATTCTTTTCCCAATCCACAACTGGGCTGGTAATCTGACACGAAGCTGAAAAACAAGCTGAGCCAGGTGATTTTTCTTATTCATTCATTCCAGCACTTTAGTATGTATCCTTTATGAGGAGGTATGTTTGATGGATGTGTAAGAACATAATTTTGTGTGGCTATGATTTATAATACATATGTTGTGGATTTATCTGCATTTAGAATGG
This sequence comes from Falco punctatus, assembly GCF_963210335.1. Lineage (NCBI taxonomy): Eukaryota > Metazoa > Chordata > Aves > Falconiformes > Falconidae > Falco > Falco punctatus. The sequence goes on from NC_137596.1 coordinate 8,003,801, forward strand.
TCACACTAGGGGATGCCCAGCATATGGGGAAGTTCAGTGTATGAGGAATACTGGTACCCAGGCACTTGTGGAGAGTATCAAAACACAGGAAATATATGAGACTTGATAGTTTCAAAGGATTTTTTGTTGTTGTTTTAGCTTGGTTTGGTTTGTGTGTGTGTGTCTGTGTGTCTGTGTGTCTGTGTGTCTGTGTGTGGGCGTGGGCGTGGGGGTGTGTGGGTGGGCGTGTGTGTGCGTGCGTGCATGTGTGTGTGTGTGTTCACATCGCTACTTCAGAGAGATGCAAATGAATGCAAAAATGTAGGTTTTGGGATGAAGGACAACTAACTTTGTGTAGGGCCAGCATCTCACGGGAATGAATAGCATAAAAGTGGGACATGGGATATGGGATGACCCAGGGAGGGTCCAGACCCATGCTTGTACAAACACACCATAATTTAGTGATGATGAACCCAATATGAGTTACTATCAAATTTAAGTGGAAATGGAAATTGTGTTTTATTTCCACGATGGAAAGACAGTCTGTTGTAAAAAAAGCCTCAGAAAACAAACACAAAGAATTAAGCAATCATCTCATGTTTTCAGATAATGGCAAGCTTAGAGCATAAAGACAGTCATGCCAGTAATTCTGACTCCACTGAGCTGATGCTTTGGGAGTTTTACATTGCAACCAGGTGTGGATGCAGGACCATGAAACTGAATTAATTTGGAAATGCTGTCACCAGCTGAACTAGCAACACAAGCAATAGTTTGTATGGAGTTAGAAAAGAACAGTCATTATTAAATGAGGTTGATGCTGAATTTTTGGTACTAAGGAGCATTAGGCTGTACCAGATAGACAGGGAAAAGACCTTATTTGTTCAGGGAAACAACTTAATATCCTCCTCAGAATCCCCAGACAAACTCCAGCACCTTTGAAGACACAGTCAGCATCTGATTCACTGGCTCTGATGCTATCCCTTTGAGCCACCTATAAAGCCATCCATAAAATCTGTCTCCAGTGTGAGGGGGATCAGAGGTCCCAGGCTACAGCAACACAGACAAGGAAGAGCTGAAATCATCAAGCAGGGTCCATAACTACTGCTTCAACGACAGGCTTGCCACCAGGCTCCAGGTGCAGAAACATCACTGCTATCGCCCAGGCCACCCTGTTAATTCCTGCAGGTAGCGAGAGTCGGGGGTCAGTTTGTAACATCATTGAGTAACCACGGAGTTCTCCCACAGCAAGACAGTCTCCAACGACACATTGTGGTACCTTACACCATTGTACCCACTGGCTATAGGAATGCACTTGATGACAGCATCTCTGCACTTGAAGGAATAGCCTTCTTTCTGATAGGAAACCTTCTACAGTAAATAACAGTTACATAAATAAACAAAACTAGAAAGAAAGAGATATCAAGTTCCCCTGTAAATTAGTAAAGGATCCAATAGTCTAGTGCCAGGTGAGAGGGTAATCGACTCCACAACAGAAAAGCTCCTGTTTTTGCAGTAGTTCCAGTAGGTACCCTACATCTTGCCCTAGTCTGCCTTACTCAATACTTCATTTTCCGAAGCCCTTTGTTTTCTAAGCTGTGTTAGATCAAGGCCTCCCCATTTCCCATCACATACATGTCTCTGTGCCCCTGCTGCTGCTATCAGAGCTGGGACACAGGCACTCTGAGTGCCTCTTCTCGGGGAAACATTTGCATTTTCATTGGCACAGGTACAGCATTCAGAATTCTTTCAGGCCAGGCCAATTAAAACAAGCTGAAAACTGCTGAGTGAAGCAGTTTCAGCAAGGATCTGCTTACATTCCCCCTCTGAGAAAAGCAGGGGGCCCACTTTCTGTAACTCTCTCCCTCTCTGCACAGCGTGGGTTTTGCTTTTTTTCCCTTTTTCTTTTTTTCTTTTCTTTTTAAGGTGGAATAACTTGTGTCCTTTACACAGTGGCTCTAAGAGATGGATGGCAGAACTTGGGAATGCAGCTTCATTTTAAAACCAGAGCCCAGTCTGTAATACCAAATTGAGGCATGGGATAAAAGGAAAAAAAAAAAAGGGGGGGGGGGGGGGGGGAAACCCAGAAAACCTCAACCAAACACCAACCCAAAACCTGGTAACTCTCCACAGATCAACACACTTTACCTCCTTCACAAACCTTGCATGGTATTTTCTTAAAAAGGAATAGAGCCACATAATTAGCGATCAGTTGAATCCTAAGGCTTTTCTACCACCGCAAGAGTCTATTCAGTGCCTACTGGCTCTGCTAACACACTCTTATTACTCTTGGGTTTCTTTTTGGACAGCCTCTTTCAAACCTCAGATGTGTTGTAAATGCATACTGACAGGTTGAAAGATACCATTTTTAGACCCCTGAGCAGAAAAAAAATCCCATCCTACTAGTGCTGTTTTCTTTTATGATAATCCTCAAGTGCTAGAACAAGGCACGAGGTTCTAGGAACAATGAACTACCTCAGAGGGTCCCAGGGAAGGAAGGACATGCTCCAAAGGCTCACGTTTCTGCGCAACACCCGTTATCTCAGGAGGCTGGCAAAAACCTGCTAATGGCAGCAGCCTTAGCAGAGCCCAGAGCTCTGCTAGTCACAGTGGCCACTCTTCCAAACACCAGCATGCCAGGACCCAGTGTCAAATAACTACCACAGACAAAACACCTGCAAATGCCCTTGCATCAATCTGAGGAAAAACGGGCTAATCCAGCAGAACAAACCACAGCACATGGATTTGCATTTGTTTTCATCTCTGAGAATGAGGCTGTGTCAGTCTTAGACTCAGCCTGAATTGATGTGAAACATGTATTGCATGTAAAATTTGGATCCATTTGGAGCTGATCTGGATTTCAAACAACCATAGCACCAAGAGGAATCTGAATCAAAATTTCTTTCTACTCACTTCCACTTAAAATTATCTCACCTTGACAAATAAGCACTGGGGTTACACAGCAACCTACACAATACAGTTCCCATCGATGCCTGTACACCCAGGAGTTGCTACAGTACAACTAGAAACTAAATCGTAATGCAACATTGACAGGTCATCTGCTCACCTAATCATCACAGCATTACTAATACGTTAATAAGAGAAGCATAGAAGAAGCAAAACAGGTGACAGCTGGAGTAAACAGTGAAAGATTTGAGACAACAGAAATACCAGATTTCTTAGATCATCCCTGAGAGAAGACAATTCTCTTCTGTCCTTTTCTATTTGCTTTCAGAGCCCTGTTCTAGGAATGAGCTGGCCCAAGAGACTAGGAAACTAGGACATCATGACTATTCTGGATCAAAATCCTTTTCTTTCTCAAATGCTGCCAGGATGACCTCTTCGGTGACCTCAAGCAGCTCAACTTGTCACCTGCTACACAGGTGACTACAAAGGCCATTTATTGATTTAATTAGGGCAGACAAAGAAAAGACATAATCAATCCCTGAAGTACATGGAACATGCAATGAGTATCCTCTGATTTCAGCTCTACCTGTTGAGAAAATGTGGGATTATTGATCTTTAAAACTGTGAGCAGAACCCCAACTTTAATAATGACAGGTAACAGTATCTGACATTCCCATGGCAACTTTTATGTTGGAGTGTCCTGAAGTACTTGAAAAGACACACAGCTATGCACCTCTCCTTCCCGTCCTGCTTTACAGCTCCACCTCCACAATGGCCTCTCTTCTCAAATAACCTGCAGGTTGAAACAACCCCCATACCTTTTATCCAAAAGCAGTAATGTTTTTTATCTTTTAGAGATCGTTCTTGCTTTCTTTTCCTCACCAAGGAACCTCATTTAGTCTCCATTTTGACTCACCTCCCCACAGAAAAAGCAAACAATAACAAGCAAACATATATTAAAATATCCTCCATGCAGAGAACTCCTCTCAAGGCATAAGCAAGGACTGCACTGAATGGGTCACATTCAACAGAAATTCAGGTACTAAAGGAAATAATATAAAGAAAATCTTTTCAACTGAGCAATCTTGGTGGGTCAAAGTTACCACCCACCTGGGGCACTTGGCCTTCTAGTGACATTTGCCAAGGGCATCACCCATGTTGGGATTCCCCCAGTTGTGCCCTCCTAGGGAACCTTCCTTTCTGGCCCTCAGGGGAACACACACACACATGCGCGCACACACACACAAAAAAAAAAAAAAAGAAAAAAAAAAGGGGGGGATCAGGAAACACTCACTTGGTCATGTCCTGAGCAATTCCCAAGATGCAAATGAGCCTAGGCTTCCTGCTGTCCCCTCAAATATGTTACTTTCCACTCCCACCTTTCTTCCTCCTACTTATCTCCCTCCCCCCTTGCCTTCTGAGGCTGACTGAGTCAACTAGTCCAGATTAGATGCCAAGCAATGCAGTCTCTGCACAAAGATTCAACTCCCACTGACAGACTAGAGAGATAAAAGCAGTCTAGTTAAACACTGTCCAGAGACAGCACAGGGAAAGCTGGGCTCCCAGTGGCTGACTGGGTGATGTCCTGAACTGGTGACACTCCAGCAACTGAACTGCAAGTACTAGAGGAATAAAGACTTCTTTCTGGTGCCTATGCTTAAATACAAATGAAATGGGTTAAATTTTCCAAAATATCCACTATCTGGAGACAAGATTGACTGATGAAAACCCTTGTTCAGGTATCAAAGACCTGCTGCTCAGAGGTGCAATGAAGCAGCCCTCTCATTTACACCACTTCACTGGGACCAGGTGCTCCCAGGCAGATAATGACAAACACTATGCCAGGTCCAGGAACACCCGAATTCCCTTGCTATTGATATAGTCATATGCAAGTGCACCTTTATCCCGTGCTAACAAAACCATTTTCCTTGCCATTGAAATGTAAGAATTTCTACAATGCAAAATGAAGCCCATCTAACAATGCATGTGAAGAGCACACAAAACCGTGGTGCCCCTGTAGCCATCTGAACCTATGCAGAGAATCTGTGGAAGTTTGGAAGGTAATGTCCCATGGGAAAGGTGGACAGAGCCTACCTCTGCAAAACTTGCTGTAACACCACATACTGTGGGTAGGCAGATTTGCCAATCTGCAGTCGTGCTATTCAGTCTACCCTTGTAATGCTCTCCTGTCATTTCCAATGGTATTGTTTGCCCCTTGAATGATACACAGAACATCATGGCATTCATTGGGGTAAACAGTTCAGTGCAAAGTGCCTGTCCCACCTGTGGACCTCTAAATGACCCTGAATGCAGAGGTACAGAAAAACTTTCAACATTCACTTGGCCCATCTCTGGTTACACGGTAGGAAACGAAGTTGACACAGCAATATAAACATTATTACTGACAATGTTAAGATAGACAGTGGGTGCAGGTCAGGCCATATATCCGGGCGATACTCTCTAACAGTCACCATCATATTTATCTCTGGCTTCTTCAGAGCCAGTTTTAGTAGTTGGAGACAGAGCACACAAAAGGACTATTCAGTGTAATCCATGATCTGAAATAAAACAGATGCATCGTGGAAGTTTGCAAACTCCCCGGCACAGAAGCTTGGCAGATCTCTGCTCCACAACTAGGCCCCATCTTCTTGGCAGCATCAGGAGCCCTTCCATAGCTCTGGTGCCAGTGGTACTGCTCACACTGTTTAGATGAAGGACTGTCTGGAGGACAAAGCACTTAGCTTGGCAGTTAACAGGTATGCAGAACTAAACCAAAACTCAGAGGCCACCTGAGCTTTTAAACACTTCCACAGATTTTGGCTGGTAAGGGTTCTTTTGCTTTTTCTACTGTTCTGGCAAATTACTAGGCAGAATGGGAAAGCACATTGGAGTAAACCCTATCATCTGACTTGCTGGTAGTTTTACTCTATGTAAAAAAAACCTGAGTAGTCAAGGTGCAACAAATGTCTATAGATGTGAGGTTTCAGAGACCACAGTGTGGCGTGAAGCAATTTTGAAGATCTAGTAAAAGAGGGTGCAGTAAATCAGGTATAAGACCAAGGACTGATCTGAACAAGGTCAGTTTTCTATCTGGAAAGCATAAGGGAAGATTCAAGCGCTTTAAGTGGAGAAAAAAGCCCCCAAAACATCCCAGTTTGAAATTAATTTTGTACCCAATTTAAGACCAGTCCAAAATGCTTTTGTTCATAGCTGGCATTTCAGGAATGAGTGCAACCAAAGGCACCTGGTCTGGTTTTATGGACTGAAGTGCTTTTGGAAAGGAATCAGATATGATTTGGACGAAAACAATGGAGGCCCAGACAGAGAGGCTGCCCTGGGAGAGTATACCAGCTGTCTGCTCAGTTTCAAACCTCTGATCATGTTCTTGGAGAGAAAGCAAGGGGACCTGTTAGGGGTTGCTGCGCTCTGTGCTCGGGGCCAGGTCCAGACGGTGGAGCCAGCGAGCGTGAGTCCTCCCCATACAGAAGCAGCTCCACCGCCTCTTACAATTCTGGCAGAGCACAACAACAAATGAGGCTGAGTCTCTGAACAGACACCAAGGGCTGGGAACGAGGCAACGGGATTAAAAACAGCAGCATGAGCAAAGATGAAATACTGGAACTCAGGGCAACAACGAGAGGAAGCTTGGCAGTGCCTGGATAGGCAAAGCACCTGCTGGCATCGAGAGGGCAGGATTGCTTTTAGTAGGCAATAGGTCCCACCGCCAGCCAGCATCCGTCAGCCTCATTTCTCACTGGCAGCCTGGCTGTGCTCAGGTGAAAGAGTTTCACGGCCCTGCTCCAGCACTGATGGCTTGATCCCAAAAACAGAGGCAGTGTGCTGCCTGGGCTAATGCAATGTGCAGGATGGACAGCAGAGGAATCCAGGCTAGTGGTAATGACGGCATGGCCTCAAAGACTTCTTGGGTTCCACAGCAGATCAGCAGCATCTCCAAAGGTGATTCAGTCCATCCCATTGACTCTGAGAGCTTCGTGCAACTAACTTAGGTGCTGGTTTTAACCACCAAAGAATAGGTAGGGTGAATTAATCCAGGCTTGCGCATGTGTGGTTCAGATCTCTACACAGGATTTTGTTGCTGCCACTGAACAGTAAAGCGCCAAACATGGATCATACCAATTCTACCTCTCACTAATATGTTTTGTCAGCTCATCACAATCTTAAATGGAACCTTTAGGTGCTGGGAGGCATCTTGGCTTCTAATTAGGCTCAGTCAGATTTTGTGGCCTCCTATGCCTATGTAGCCAAGTTAACCTGGCTCACACTGTTCCTAGCTTCAAACACCTGTACCTGAGATCAGTTTTTCCACTTAGAAGAAGATAATGTCTACAGCTTCCTCCCCTCAGATAAGCTTAAGAAGAGAAGAAAATGAAGTAATGTCCCTGCCACTCAATATACATGTGGTTCTGTATCTCATCTCCACAACAGCTCCCAAACCAGGACACCCCATGCAAAGATCTGGCATCTTTCTCTGCAGCATTTTTAAAAGCCTGCACAGCAGTGCCCTGAACCCGTCCCCTTTCTGCTATGCCTTCAGCTCTCACCGTGATCAGCGGGAGAGATGGGCATTTTCAGAGCAATACTCAATCTCCCAGAAACCTGAGTTGCCTTCTGCACCCTTTTATTTCTCTCCACTCACTCACAGGTATGCTGGGAAGCATAGGACTGTACCCTAGGCAGCCCAGCCAAATGCTTAATGTTAGACAGAACCAGTCTTCAACTAAGGAGTTTGTACATACAGTACAAGAGAATGAGAATTGCTCTAGTGCACTTGCACTATAAACCACTATGCACCTAAAAAGTTTTCAGCCTCAAAGCAAACCACAACTATGAAGCGTGAATGCTTTAAACTGGCACCTGGTCTTCTCAGCAGCTGAATATGCATAAACCATGTTGATGTTAACTAAAGGAATGACCAAAGCTCCAGGAAGCCATCATAAAACTGAGTTCTGGTCATGGGAACTGTAAGGAACTTGAACTTCTACCCAGGAGGATCAAGTCCTGATTGCCAGATTAGGGAATAATTTCTCCTGAAGCCACCCAAGACACAGGTTTGCACCAGCTGCAGATCTGAAACTCTTTCAAAGAAAAATTGCATTCATTTTCTTAGCAGATCTTAGCTGCACATTACTGGCACCCAAAAACAGAAATCAAAGCACAGGATACTTCAAGGGGTGAATCAGAGAGCAAAAGAATTCATGGATCTCTAAGCCATCACAAAAGATTTTCATAAGCTGCTGTTCATTACCACTACCATTATTTGTATTTTCAGAGATGTCACAGTGTTCTCAGCACTCTGCAAACAACACGCCAGAATTTGCAGACCTTTCCAAGCAAACTGCCTAGTTGGGTTAATGCAAAAACCCAAAGTCCATCCAAAAAAGCAGAAAATTCAAAACTGACTCTGTCTGTCTCATTACAAAGCACTTGCTGAAACTTTTTTCATCAACCATTTGCTTACTATAAAACATTTGATCTAACACCATTTTTAAAACCATTTAAGCCTTACAACTGTGTAATTTCTTTCTGATACAAATTAATTTCAGTTGTGGCATTTTTATCACCTTTAAATCCATATACAGGGCCTGACTGAATTATCACGGATGTTACTCACAACTCTGACAGTGATCCAGGGAAAAGGTACTGACCTGTTGTGGTTGTGATATGTGTAATGCACACCACTTGTGTCCCCTTTGAATACAACCTGAACCTTGCCTCAGTAATCCTGCCTTTGCAGTGGCATTCCCTTCTCATCCAGCTGCCAAAAGGAGATCTGAAATGAACATAATTAGCATCCATCAGTTATGGCTTCCCCCCCCCCCCCCCCCCCGCTAAGCATCCAAAAACATATCTTAGATAAACAAACAAAACAAAACTATTGGCCTGAACCAAATCCTGGTTCCAAACAAATCTGGGTAAGAAATTTGTGGTTGGGATCTGTCACATTAAATTCAGCAAAGTAATTTTACCTCAGATGTGTCCATTACTATGATATATGGACCCCAAACCATTTGGTGGGTTGGGTAATGTCTTCTGGCATCTTTTAGGATGCAGCCCAGAAGCATGTCTGTGTCTGGGGTCAGGGACAACCTGGTTGCACCTGAGAGATAATTCAGACCGAGAAACACTGAGCAGCACAGAGGAAGATGCACTCAGGTTTGTTTTGCATGAGCAGTATAGCTGTTGGGATCAGGGCATCGCTGTGACCCCTTGCTGTGGCTAACTGAAGTCAGAACTATCTCTTTCTCCCCATGGACATGCCCTTAGGCCTGGACATATCTCACTTACCTTTAGGGACCTGCCTGAGGTAGCTCAGGTGAGGGACATCCCCAAGGCACTTATTCAACAGAGGTATCTTTGGAGACTTTGATCTCTCACCATTAGCTACAGTGCATTAGGGTGTTTCAAGCCAAATGTTCTAAGCCAGCCACTGCCTCAGATCCAGCTCTTCCTTTGTGCTCAGTTATCCTGGCTGCTGTTTGGCTCACACCCAAAAATGCAACACCTTGGGAAGTCTGCATCACAACCCAGTCTTTCCAAAGAGCATCATCTGCAAAGTTGTAAGGACACATGTATATCTTCGGTTCTCATACAGCACATCTTTCCTTCCCACTGACTCTTCAACCACTGCTCTGACTTCCAGGAAACACAAGGGATTTGTTGTGGCATGTGGGACTTGAGGGCAAGACACATTGCTGAAATGGAAGAGGTCGAGAGGCTGTAGAGCTCTGAATGGGCTGCCTTGTCTTTGCAGTTTCCACTGAGCTCAAATTTTGCCTAAAAGGGATTAATTAACACTGGACAACCCCACAGCAATTCCTCACCAGCTCTGGAACAGAGGAGCCTGTCACTATGTTGATACAACATTAAAGGGCTGGGTCCAAAACGTTATTCTGGCAGGAAGATGCATGTACTAGGCCAGAATCTGATATCCTGGGTAAGCTGGTTCTAACTCTGGTGGAGGTACTCCAGGCTTGCCCTAGTGTCACTGAGATCAGCCCTGTCCCACAGCCTTTGAGAAGAGCTTCATCCTGTCGTGCAGATGGTTCACTTTCTAATTTGGAGGGGCTGAATGACTTTTCAAACCGTTGATTCCTGACTGATGTATTCTCTTCAGGAGACACAAAAGTACAAAATCTCAGCATGGAGTGATTCCTGTGCTTTCTTTTTCTTCCCCCTCACCCCCCTTGTCTGTTCTTTTCTTTTCTTTCTGGACAGTTTTATATATATCTATTTAATTTTGGCATGTGGCCAGAATGTCTGTTCTTATTAGTCTGGGCTGGCTGTGAAACATCTGCAGCCCATAATAGCAGGAGGATGAAAAAAATCAGTTGTCATAGGTAAAGTAATGACCCCTTATTTCTTTGTTTTAACATACTGAAAGGACAGTCGAGAGGGAAAGTAAAAAATGACATAGCTTTACTACCAACCCTGCCATTGACTGGACTCAACTGTAGACATTGGGTCATATTGCTATCTGGTAAGTGACTCCAATAAATTATTGTCACTTCACACCAGCGAGAGTTCCAGTTTATTAAATATGACATGCATTTGCTGCATTTAAATAGTGTCTTGTGCACCTTTTTTTAATTTATGTCTTTAATATGAACTAACTAGGCACTAGGAAGAAAATTCCCTCTGGGCAGGTTATAACTAGACTGCCTACTGGCATACCCCTCCAGTATCCCAGCTGGTATCGGCTGCAAACACTGCCAGATCCAGCAGAGCCTCCATAATGGCAAGGCAAAAGGGCTGCAAGGGTGGGGCAGATACTTCGAAGTCCCACGGGCCACTGCCTCAACCAGAAGAAAGGCTGAACATCCAAAAGACTGACCAGGGCACAGGCAGTGATGCAGAAGTGGTACTTGGGGTATCACTGGAACTGTGCAAAGCCTTTTATAATAAACAGAAACTTCCATGATCTAGGTATACGGTGACACTGGTGAGACAAGTCAGAGGCAATATTTACTCACCCAGCTCCTAGCCTAGAGAACTCTATCTTACCTCAAAGACCAGCTAACTGTACTTCTGCAAGACTATTCATCTGGAGATGAGCCCTACTTACGTTTACAAAAACCTACTTCAAAAGATGTATTTGTACACAAGAATGGCTATTACTCAGAAGAGGTGCTTGGTGCCTGCTAAGATGGTTGACAGTAAAGAGATCAAAACATCAGACCCCTTAGTGTGTAGTAGCGCCACAACCAAAACACATCTGGACTGAAGCAAAGGCCACAATCAGACCTCCTGGTGCAGATTTCTGCATGTATGTCATAGGGGATGCCAGAGAGAGAGGATCTGGAAGGACAGCTAGAGGTCTAAATAATTTATCATGCTCTGGAACTAGGAGAACAAAGTAGGTAGCTTAAATGCAGCTCCAAGAGTTTCGCTACTGAAAGCAGACTCGCTCTCTAAGGATTACATGGTATTTCAATCCCAACAGCCCATTCAGTGAAAATGCCACAGTCAGATTTCAAGAAACCCAGAATTCCTTCCAAAACTTTGCTGTGTTTTAAACAAACTTACTTGTCTAGCTGCAAGGCAGCTGAGACATTTACCCCAGCAGCTGATTTTTTTAGCTCTGCATCAAGTTAAGCGCTGCCATTTGGAAAAAAAAAAAAAGAAAAAAAAGAAGAAAAAAAGAAAGAAAAGAAAAAAGAAAAGAAAAGAAAAGAAAAGAAAAGAAAAGAAAAGAAAAGAAAAGAAAAGAAAAGAAAAGAAAAGAAAAGAAAAGAAAAAGAAAAGAAAAGATAAAAAAGAAAATAAAAACTTGTGACCACAAGGGACTCTGCCAAATATTCCCACTGCTATCCTGGAGCATGGAAATGCACATGGATGTGACTATTTGCATTTTTTATAATTCCAGAGTTTAATTGGTATCATGGCCTTAATCAGAGGCTGAAAATACAGCTGAAGTCATCATAGCTTAATTAGTTTAAAAAAAAAAATCTGCAGTCTGAAAATGTCTCTACTAATGTGAAGGTCTGTCCTTAGCTTGATGCTTTGGGGTTCAGATGAGCTTTTACCTGTTGCTTCTGCTTTCCTGTACCAGCATACCTTAGAATAACTCAAAATCCCCAACCAATATCAAGTCAAATCAGCGGGCTTCCCTGCTTATTCCTATAAACTGTTCCACAGCTTTCTTGAACTGAACTCAGAAAAAACCTGACCAGATTGAAGAGAGTATCTTAACTTAATCCAGGTATATCCCACTAGCTGCATGTGAATTTCCCCCCTACAGGAAATATAACGTTCTTAGAACATCAGCAAGTATCCCTGGATCTTCAGTCAAGCCAGCAGGAACACAGTCCTGAGGGAAACAACTATGTACGGCCAGAGAAATCACCATTTAGTAGTGGGACTGCAAAAGCTGCCCTCTGTGAGAGCTAACACTGTTGCCTTGCAGCCAAAGTTGGGTGGTGAAGCACAGGAGGTTTGGTGCTGCTTCCCTTTTCCAGTGCAAGGGATGGATGTGGTCTCAAGGGGAATTATCGCCTTTGGGCTGAGGGATCTGAAGCCCTGGCAACAGCCATCCATTTACTCACTGGACAGATTGATAGCATTGTACAGGACATCCTGGATGAACTTTTTCTAACAATATGTGACTTAATGGTGGGATTCATCACCATCCAATGCTGTGGGGCCAAATATATAAACAGGTTAAAAAATGGATTAGCAAAATTCATGGAAGATAGGTCAGCCACAGACAATTAAATATGGTAGTCCGGATGCAACTTCCAGTTCAGGAAGTTAGTCGGTCTAATGCCCTTCCACCTCTGATTTACTTGTAAAAGGAAAGCCAGAAAAATTCTCCCCATGCCAGACCTGTCCTTTGGCTCCAAGCATTAGCTTGAAACACAATAAATTCTTTTTTATTTGGCAGGGGGAGGGGGATATAATTTCTTTCAGTAATGATATTACAGCGTGCTATTTATTTCCCTCTGCAGCTCCTGAACCTCTCTGTAACCTTCCATCTCCCTGTCCCCTCAGGAATATCACAAATAAATTAGTGAAACCTACTGATACCACTAAATTCCATTTAGCAAGGAATTAGGAATCCGATCACTTATGTACATAGGAAAGGTCTGACTGGATCATACTGAAAAAACATTCTGTCTTTTAGAATACTGGACCAGAGGAAGATGCTGGAAATTCAACATGGAAACATATAGGTTGGTTTGTCCACAAGGAAAGTTTCTTGTAACCTCAGGGCAGCTGCTGTTTGATTTATTCCCTGACACATGCCTGTGCAGAGGCTAGTTTTATATATATAAAATACATACACACAGTACATACTGCAGTATTCCCATTCTCTTTGAATCCTGCTAAACACTTGCAAACTCTTGACCCAAAGAGCAACTTATGGCACAGGTTATCCTCTCTTTGCTCCCTTGTCTTCTTACCTGCTGCAAGCATTTCTACCCATTGTCTGTTATTGAAGATGTTTAGGGGGTTTGCTGGAGAGCAGAGGACAAGATGACGAATGAGCTAACACACAGCAATGGAATGTGAGTAAGTCTCAGCTATTTTTAATTAAGAAGCGATGACAGCTGACTAAACTCCCTGACACTGCAGTTAAAGGCTCCCTGACCCAGACATTATTGGACACACTCCTAAGACCAATATATATTGGTCCCGACGGTGCTTCTATTATTGTCCTTGCCGTCTTGACAGATGCAGGACTAACAAAATCTATGTCTATTATCAGCATGCAAATAGTGAGATAAATGCGTGAATACTTATGAGCAGGAGGAGGCAGCAGGTGAGAGGAGGACAACGAAGGTCATTTTCAAGGGAGTGCTGAAAGTTCCAATGTTTGGTTCCAATAAATGTTCAAAAGGTTTGGACAAATTTAACTGCCATTTTCATTTTCGGTTGGTTAAACCAATGATAGATTGACCATAAGAGAGGCAGAGAGACAGAAAGAACATTTCCTGCTATAAGGCAGATAAAAGATAAGAGGCAAAGCAGTATGGTGCCTTGGACTGGCTTTTCTCAGCCCATAGATCACAGGGAGAAAGCTTTTCTTCTAATTCCAAAAACAGAGAGCTCAGCAACCTGGCGGAGTGACCTGGATTCTGAAGGGTAGGGATTCATTTGGCTTCATATAAGGGCTCTTTAGCAGAGCTGAGAATACAGTCCAGGTGTCCAGCTCCCGCTGGCACAACAGACTGTCTCAGAAAGATGTCAAGGGGAAGATACCAACCACAAAAAGACAACACAAAACTCACTTCTGTTCTCAGGGCTTGCACGGCAATGAATCCAGCAGCAGAACCCTTTACCTTGTGCTCACTAGTTGGTTTTAGTAGGGCAGACAAAGAAAGATTCCCTTCTACCCTTCCCACAGGATCACAGAGAAAAGGGGTAAACCGGCACATGCAGCAAAGTCACACAAATCATGTACAGACTTGGCGTGAGCGAGACAAATACATTAAGAAGCATCATCAGGAACTTTCCAGCATGGTTGTGGGGTGGGCGGGGGAAAGAGTTGCTTTCTGCTGTTGCTGAGACAGTTCCCCCCCCTGCTCTCTCCCAGCCCAACCCACCAGCTTTCTCCTCTCATTGGCTCACCGGCTGCATCGAATGATCCTGACAGGCTCCCTCCTCCTCGCCCTGTTGGCTTCTGCCTATGGCCATTATCGGGGAGAGCCAATCAGGCCCGTAATCAATAGTTTGTGGGAAGGAACAGGGCTGTGCGACGCCACATTTGCATTAAATCTTTTGCTGCCTGTGTCTCTGCATTCAGATAAGCAGAGATTCGCTCTATCGGCCATCCTGGCAGAGGTGAGCATCGATGGCGGACGGACAGCGAAGCAGCGCTGCAGTGAGCTGTCAGCAAAAGACAGCCACTGCCTGCTCCAGTCCTGAACTTCAGGACAGGCTCAAAGTGAGGAGGAGCTCAGATCTCGACCTTGCAGGCACAGTTCACGGACCATCAGCATCCTGCCTGAGCACTGACCCAGGTGTGGAGATCCTTTCTGGTAGCCTGCCTGAACTCATGTCCCCAGCTTGGGTATTCATCAGGGCAGCCGGCTCTGAAAATAAGGAAAAGGTGTACAGCAGGGGAGAAATCTTCTTCCATGCAGTATTAAAAGTGATGCCCTCTCCAGCAAGCTTTTACAAAGTTGTTTGGTCTGAAGGCATCTGGAGGCCTTCCAGGGCAGGCAGAGGGCATGGAAACACTGCACAAGGTCAGAGGAAGTTTTCCTGCCTTGCACCAGGAGGGCCACTGACAACAGTGCTGCTTGGTCACCGCCAGCCTTCAGAAATTCAGGAACAGTGGTTCCTTCGTCTTGCACATCGCTGTCAGCTCGGCTCTCCCCACCCCACCAAAACCCAGCTGCTGGGCAGTAAAACACAACAGCAGTGGGACAGCTCCCCAGTCCTACCACAGACCAGGTCAGGACCTGGAACCAGACACAGAGAAGAGGCAGATGAGTTGGAACATTTTTCCAAATTCAAACAAAAGAGGCTTGAATTGACACCATGCATCAATGAAACATCAATGCAAAACAACTAGATGTTGCCAGTAGCTTTAAACCAGACTGTGAAATAAAACTTACCGGTGATTGGGACCTCAGGCACCAGGGCATCAAACACACAGCCAAGCTAAGTGTGAGTAACTACTGAACTGTCCTCAGGCCTTAAAGCTTTCCAGTTTAACTTGCCCAAGTAAAGCAGCTGATGAAATATCCCCAGGCACACTGGGACACTGGTGAAATAGCTACCCTTTGGCTATTTTCTTTCACCACACAGGTGAGTCAGCATCCGGACTGTGGAAGAAAAACTGGTGTTTCCTTTTCTGTTCAGGACTGGAAGTGGCTAGCAGCAGCAGGAGTTCAGTCCAGTTTCTAGCCTGTTTCTAACAGACATGTATACAGAGGTCAATGAACCCAGCAAAGCTATCCACTGTGGCTGGATGCACATACATTGGCTGTAAGCTGTCCCTTAGACAGGAGATTAGCCTAGACATTCCACTTGCTCTTTGTCCTTTACATCATACAGACACTCAGTTAGGAACAGTTATAACTTAAAATATTGTAAAATAATATAATTATGAGGCAAGACACAGGAAAATGTTCTATGGAAATTTCCACAGAAAATCTATTTATTTATTTCAGGGGTGGGGGTGGCTGGACACAAAAGACTGGGTCAGATTAAAAAAAATAATTCCTAAGTGTCTGACCTGAATGAATCCATTTTTATGAAATCCACAGAATCATCAATATAATATGGAACATCAAGTTAAAAGGAGGAAAGAGAAGAAAAGAGCGCATATGAAAATCAGGTTCAAATCCCTGCTTGGCCTCAGTCAGTAAGGACCTGGAATTAAACGGCTTCAAATATTTTAGGATCTCTCTGCAGTTCATATGAACTAAGTTTCATCCTGAGGCAGAACAGGAAGAATGTTCTGCGCTCTCAAAAATGTTCATGACTTCAGACAAAAACATTATACTCAGCTTAAAAACAATTCTGTTCTCTTTTTGATCTTATGTAATAGTCTAGATGTCTGTGTTTTGATTTCTCTCAGCTGTGCACTCAAACTGGTACAAAGCTCAATGAAAGAAAATTAATGGACTGGAAGGAAACCTACACTTTTTCTTCTCTAAACCATGTGCCTCTTTTGCAGTTACCTTTACAGAGAAGAAAAGCCTGAAATTTAGCAACCACCAAGATGATAAAAATGAACTCAAATGAGAACTCCTGTCATGAGTTAAGCCTGCTTCAGCCACTCAAGAAGATAGAGCCTATGAACAAAGCCTTTTTGATCAATAAAAGCATTTTAAATAAAATGAAAGCTCTTTCAGACTAATTCAAGAAGCAACCTACAATGGAAAAGATTCAGTCCCTGATGGCCTGGGATCAAACTTGTTTTCTCCTTACTGTTGGTGCCTACACAACAACATTTATCTGGACCTATTAGAATTGCTGTAGATGGAAAAAGAACTAAATTCTTACTATGAACACGTAGGAAATATCCAACGGAAAGGCAAAGTTGGTATGTTACAACCTATGCTGCTAGGACTACCACAGGGTCAGTTCACATTTAACTGGTCACTCCACCACCCAGGGAGGAAGGTGTGCTCCCTTACCTGGCAGTATGTTCAGTCCCAAGTGACCACGTGGTACCTGTCCTTGGCAAGAAAGGCAAAGAGGATGGGTGTGCACTTCTTCACCTCCAACACTTCACAGGCACAACCTGGGGTAACAGGCATAAGAAATATATGAATATAAGGAATAACACGATGGATGCCCTGACAGGAAACGCAAGTGGAGGAAAAACTGTGTTCATATCTCTGTTTCCCCACCCCATGATGTATCTGCTTCTGGTCCAAGGCTTAGACCTCAGGGCTTCCAGGCTGTCATTCCCCACCTCTCTGGCACAGCTGGTGAAGAATAAGGAGCCAAGAAGCCCGAGAGTCACTTCTGAGCCAACAGCTTGTGTTCCCAGTCTCAATTTTGGTTTCAGATTTCCAGTTTGAAAGATTTCCATAATTTCCAATGTATATCTTTTCAGATCTGTCTTGCCTTAAATATTATTGAAATGCCAGTTGTCTCATCACTTTTGTTATAGAGAGGAAACTTTTTTCCATACGCATTTCAGAATTTTTCACGAGAAAAAATCCAAGGATGCAGCCATCCTTACTTAGCACATTGTATAACTGTCCACAAAGGGATTTGATTTCTGCCTATCTGCTTCTGGTTTGTTTCCCAGCTCCATTTCATTAATAAAATTTCTCAAGAAGTTCGTATCATTAATAAAGCCAAAATACAGGAATGATTCTCATAACTCCTCTAATTCTCTGATGCCAAAGGCTAGTAAAAGGTCTCCAAACTTGTATTTCATCTTTAGATAGTTCTGTGCAAGGTAACTCAATGTTACTAGTCCCATTTTGCTATTAAACAGAGGCACAGAAGAATGCTAAGAATTGTCCCAGGCCATAAAGTAAGTAGAAAAAGACAATCAAACCCTAAATCCTGATACACAGCGTCTTGCTCTGTCCCAGTGGACAACATTCTTTCCTATGAATACTAAAAATATTGGGGTCTTCTGTGAAATAGAGTAGGATGCTAATTTTTGAGGTGAAATGACCAACACAGAATGGGAAACCATGTAAGTGAATACAATACTCTCAGCTTCCTGAACTCTTGTACAATAACAGCTTAACTTGTTTCCCACAGAGACACCTGTATTTTAGTAGCAGATAAGAAATGACACATGTATATACATAGACGTGTTTTCTTTTTTTCTAGCTGTACACACACATATACCCATATAATCACTAATATAAAATACATGCATATATATGTATATATCAAAGTTATTAAAATTAGAAGGAACTTTGATGTTGGACTCTGCATGGTCTGAAAAAACGCTAATTATACCACAGCACAGCTGTGGGAATGAACTTCCTGCTCTGGGCACAGCACTTCAGGTACATAAAATGCAAAGACCTATTTGGAGGAGAGCACAGAGCCAACACGTTTCCTCAGGATCCTTCTTCCCACCCATCACACCTATCACCTGCTCATGAAAATGAACTTCCCATGTCTCCACTCGTTAAACCTTGACCCCCTTTCCTGAGAATGTGCCACTCCACAATACTTGCTCAATATCACCACAACACCTGGCTACCTAACAATTACATTTTTTTAAATTGGACTGCAGACATACCTAAATAAGCCAGGATGAGATGGCTGGATGCCTTTGGCACTAATGCCAGTAATCTCATGAATGCTGACTCTTAAAGCAAAACAAGTAAAAAAGAACAAGTAAACTAATAAGTTTCTAGACTTATTTGTTTAGAATAACAGATTGACAAACATAGTAAATTTTAATATATTTTTTTCTACAAACAGCTTTTTATAACTCACAACCCAAAATAAGCCCTAACCCAGCTGTGGTGTCTTGTTAAACAGTAATTACTCTATATAAGGCTGACCAAATGGGAATATTTGTGGGCCAGCGGAATGAAATTATTTTAGGACTTACACAAACTTTCTCTGGGAGTGGTGAGACTAGCTGTGGGCAATGTGGCATACCTAAGAAACAAGCAGACACTGGAGGGCTTTTTTTCTTCTTCTTCCAAGCCTCCATTAAAACTCACTAGGTGACATTAAATGACTTCCTCAAATTTCTGCTCAAGGGAAAAGGAAAAAAAACAAAGAAGTAGAAGTGAGATTAGTTTACCCCTCTATAACAGAGGCTTCACTATGTCATTGTACACATTTTGAGATTCTCCCTCAACGTAGCTACCTGTCATGCCTGCTAAACCTCACCCAAACCTATGGCAGAACATAAGCAAGCAAAGGTGCAAAGCAAGACCCTTGTAATGTTTCATTATACTGGGAGAAGAAAAAAAAAAGAAACAAACAAAAAAATCAAGCCTCATCTCCAGCTCTTACCTACCATTCAGGTTGCTTCATCATGAGCTACTGTGCAACATCAGCTACTGAAATGTCCATCATCAAGCATTTTCCTGGCTAGGACTGTCACAAGCACCTCTCTTCCAACCCAGCCAACATGCTGCACCAATGATTCCTTGCCACCTCGATGCCACAAAGCCAAACCCTTCATGGAGAGTTGAACTGTTTTGCTTGAGCTTTGAATGAAATTATGCTAAACTACATCAATACATATCATGGAGCAACTTTTCATCCTGTCTACACTAAGGATGTGCTCACACTCCTCATCTTTTGGCAATGTTTGGGCCCACTGAATCTGTGCTGCTGAAGATAAGGGAGGAAGAGCCCATAAATCCAAACTCCTTCATCCTCTCAAATATTCAGTTCATCATTTCAAAGTGCCTGATTTTGAAGCTGGTGAGGCAGCACAGCTTGCAGAGGAAGGAACAAAAGTCCTGTAACCTGGAGCATGTCCTGCTTTGTAAGAGGGTGGGGATCTCTGTGGGGAATCCTAGAAGAAGAGGATGACAGAGCTTTCAGAGTAGCAATGCTCAGTTCAAAAAACCTGCAAAAATTAGCGGCAGCATGCCATTCTGGTGCAAGTGGCAGTTTTCCAGTTTCCAAAATATCCCTCCTCCTTATGTCATGGTAAAACAGCAAAAATGGAAAGTGGTTTAGCAAGTAGGAACATTGCAATTCAAAATAGAATCAGAGAGGATTAAAGCAAATACCCAGACTGTTCTAACCTGTGTTTATGGCCCAAATACTGTACCAATTCCTGTTATTTTCAGGGTTTTTTTCCTGTGTTGTAACATTCTCTCTGCGATTAAACTTGGTCCGTGCAACATATGACTCATATGACTACAAGTCCCTGGGCATGTGCTGCAGGTTCCATCCTATAGCCTCAGGGCCCAATGCAGCACATCACATGTGGGTTTTTGCTGGAGAGGTAGGAAGAAAATGACAGCATCTGCCTAACACTAAATTTTCATCCTTATTTAAGGACTTAAAAAAAAAAAGTCCATTTTTCTGAGCAGGATGGTGGGTGGAAAATAAAATAAAGCTAGTTTTTAATGATCTCAGTGAAACTCAAGTCCATTTTCTAGTTAATATGCATCCTTGCACACAAGAATTTCAGGTTAAAAAATCGTTACTATGGAACTCATGTTATCTGCAGCACCAAACGCTGACAGTGGCCAAACTAATCCTGGGTAGGACTCCTCTGCCTTCACTGATGTGAAACAGATTCACTGTTTTCAGCTTTGCTTTTCATTTTACCTGACCTTCTGCATTCCAGAAGACAACTTCTTTTTATGTCTGTCTCCGATTAGTTTTTGAATTACCTCCATGTTGCATGGTTATTCAACACTGAGTCCACCCTGCCGTTCTTCGTTCTCTTTCAATGACCCACTCCACTGCCAGTATCATACTGACATTCACTTAGAGACACAGTAATGCCTTTAAAGTTAATGTTAAATTCACAGGTGAGATCAATTTTAGCTGCAACAAGACGTAGCAGGAGGTGTTCCAAAGAATAAAAATTCACAGAATAGAAAGAGAGGAGGAAAGAGAAAGAAGATAATCATGCAGAAGCAATGGACTTGTGTAATATGTCGAAGGCTTATATTACCTTTGTACAAATATAGTATAAATATAGCAATGGGTTACAAAGCTTCTGAGCTCTTAATTATCAGTTCCATTCACAATTGGTAAGGCTTTTCTAACAGAAAGGAGCAAAAAGCTAATGTTGCACATTTGCATAATGTAAGTGGAGTTGACTGGATGCTGAACATCTCACCTATAAACAGCTCCTCCTTGGGCTGTTTGCCAGTGGGAAGGAGCAACCATGAATTGGGACAGCAGCTTCTGTTGTGTGGTTCACAGAAGGGACTTGAGCAGCACTGGTAGATCCTGAAAGAGAAGGAAATTCACACTCATTAGGGGAATTAGTTGTGATCTCCACATTTTACTGAGCTATTGACTGCTGGAGAGCCCAGCTCTGTTCACACGCTGAAAGTTTTATTTATGCCTAAGAGAGTGAGTCTAGGCCTGGAGAATTCAGGTAATTCAGTACATTGGTAGGTACACGAGAATCCAGCTGACTGTGGTGGACATGTCTGTCAGTACAAGTTAATCAAGACCCAGAGCCTCTTGCTGAAACAATGCCTGAGGTCAGAGCTGGCTGCGCCACCTTCTCCAGTGTTCATCTACTGAAATCAGCAGAGTTACATTGGCAGAAGGGAGGCTGCTCAAGGTACTCGTTGGCCTTAAGGCATATACTTTATCCATAGAGAAGCAGAACTTCCTAACAGCAGAAGCTGTGAGCCCTCAACTCAAGGCTCTGCTGACTATTAGGAAAGCCAGGCTCCTGCCTTCAGAGCCCTGATCCACTCTCTTGGTGCTCCACTGATGAAGGACAGCTCCACATTCACATTTCTGCTTTCATTGGCTAAGACCAGATTCACGTGAATATCATCCTTAGTCTCTCCATCTTTATATATATGTGAATCTGCAACCTTCCTTTAAACACAATCAAGCATGACACAGAAATACGAGGTAATTAAAGAGAACTATGGAAAGCAAATACATATACCCTTTGTTCCATTGGGTTGTTTTAAAACACAATGCTGTGGTTTATTCCTTCTCTCTCAATCTGTCACCAACACTCAGCTACATGGGAGAAAATTTTAAATTAAACTCAGACAGTATGTCTGCTTCACTACTAACACCTTCTAAGCAGTGATGAACCTCTTACATAGACTCTTTGTGCTATAACCCCAAACTATAGGGCAAGTAAAGTCACAATAGCTGACAGCAGTTACAGACCTGGGCAATATTCTGAATTAAAATATAAAAAAACAAGTAATAAAACCAGCAACAACATCAAGAAAAAGATTTGAGTCCTGCCAAAGTTACTTAACTTCCCAAGCTCAAAATATTTGCTGCAGTCTTCAAATTTGAGATGTGTGGTGTGTGTGACAGATGGCTGCTCCTGCAGTACATGTAATACACTACCTTTGTACAAATACTGTATTGTACAAATATTCATCAGTTAATTTCTATAATGACTGTGTCAGGTAGGATCATTAACACCACCCCTAATTTTACTGATAGGTAGGCTGAGACAGAAGGGTGGAGAGGATTGTCTAAAGTAAGTAAGCAACAATGAGAACTCCAAAACATCCACCTGTCTCTAAGCCTATTTGGTGTTTTTTTTTGAATAAAATAAAATTTAAAAAAATAAAATCTTTGGCACAGTTTGACCCAACGCCAACTGAAATTTGAAGACTTAAAAACCCACCAACCAAACACTGGACTTCAGCTCACACCCTGGGTTCATAGCTCATGAAGCACTTACGTTACTCTAAAAATGTGGCTTAGCTTAAATATCCATTTTTAACTATCAACAGAAGTGAAAACATTAATTCATGCAAATCAATGTTCCCTAAACAATAACTTTCCCGTAGAACATTTCTTCTTTTTTAACATAAACTCATATCTAACATAACCCACTTAAAGTATTATATCTGCAGAGTTCAGCAATTAACTCTGTAAACTGTTTTCCTTGAGTATATGGAAGGCTATACATTACATAGTGAAATATAAAATGTATGCTATAGTGAATGAAAACCTCTATTTGAATGATGATTATCTTTCAAAAAGTCTGGGATAAGGGCCAGATTACCAAAACAAATTCAAGTCAGCTATTAGAGTTCTACTTGTACATCCAAAGTCCCCTGTTATTTCATGCAAGTATCCATTTTCAGTGCATCTTCGGTGGTTTTCAAATGCAATTGTTTACATGTAAAACCCATAGACAGTGCTTTCCTGAAAACATGGCCAGAAAAATCCAGTCTGATGAATAAACAAGCAAGCAAATAGGAAATGGGTGCAAGAAAATCACAGAAAGAGGGAAAGGACAGTACATAAACCAGCCAAATGAAGGCAGGAGATGGCACTGAGGGTACTTCAGATGCTACTGAAAGCAAGGACAAGGATGGACAGGCTACACCTTGTCTGCCTGCTAATCCAGGACAAAATGAGAATCACAGAGATTTGTAGAAAAATGTTTCACATAGAGGTTGTAAAAGACTGCTGGAAGTCACCTAAGCCATCCTTCTACTCAAAACATGGCTAACCTCAAAACTGAATCTGGTGTTGCCCACTTGAGCTCTGAAAATCCCTAAGAATGGAGATCCCAGAGCCTCTCTGGGCATCTGCTCCCATGCTGCACCACGCCCTCAGGTTTGAGGTCTGTCCCCCCCCCCTCCCCGTCCCGTCCCGTCCCATCCCCCATAGCCAATCAGAATTCCCCTTGTTGCAGCTATGACAGGATTTTTTTCCCCAGTTGTTTAAAGAAAACTTTGCTCACGTCTTCCTCTCCATCAGGTGGTTAATAGGAGCTGCCCACTGCAACATCTTCTTTGTGGCTCTGCCCACTCTGATCCCAACCCAGAAGCTTCCAACACCCACTGCTGCTCCTCTGCACAAAACACAACCCCCTCTCCTTGTTTTCCAGGTACATCTTTGTCAAAGAGCTGTATCCATCCATCCATCGCAATATCCATCCAGTCATGTGAACTATGCCACCATGCCTGCCATTCCAGCAAAGCTTGAGTAAAGCCCTTAGTACTAAGGTACTAATTAAATAAAAGTACTGTTACATATACTAGGTGAAGCAAGGCACACAGATGAGGGCAAATTGCCCAGTATCAAGCGTTACTGACAGAGCCATGAAGACAATATAGGAAACCAAACTCCTCATCTTACATGTTACCTTTTAAACAGCCCTTGATGATGCCGTAGAGGGCAAAATGAGAAGGAAAGCTTCTCATGGAGAACAGTCAGACAGGGCCAGATGCTCAGCAGATCAAAATCGGTGAACTCCACTGCTTTCAATGCAGCTATGCCAGTTTACATCAGTTGACGATGTGACCTATATAATGAAAACCAGCTTAAAGCAGCCAAGGAATATAACCTTGATTTATTCCAAATACATTATACTTCATGCTGTCACTTATCTTTTACATGCCAACATGCCAGCTCAGGAGACAGACACATTTCAATACTCTCAGCTGGGAATCGTGTTCTTGCAACACTCCTCGATGATGCACATACTGTCTCTATTTGTGCTCACCCTTTCAGATGGCACAGTGCCCATGAAACAAGCTGATTAGCACTTGCCCTGGGCTATCAAGGCAAGGCAATGGTATGTTTAGATCAGCAAACTGCATAACAATATAAATGTCATCTATTCTACAAGAAGCTTTGGCAGTATTTGCATCTTGTGCTTCATTGCAAGTATGTGCCAAAAAGAAACTCAAAGACTTGCAAAGGAAGACAGGCATGGGATTCGCCAGCCCTCCCAGTTGCCAAAACATGCTGTAGAGCAGCGGGTGCCTCATTATAATCCCCAAGGACCATCCACCAGGTGTCAGATTGTATGTAACATGAACACTACTGGTACACATATATACACATATAGCCTTTTTTGTTCAACCAGGCTCATAAGCAGAAAATGAAGCACAAACAGTGTGCCTGGCACTGTTCAAGACATGATCTGTACACTTGCCCAAAAAAGATGGCATCTAGCCTAAACAGAATAGGCTTGGGTGGTCACTAGCTGGTTGTGCAACATCTTTGCTGACAGGGCAAACTGTAGCAATACCTAGCAGATACA
The DNA here is from genome assembly GCF_963210335.1 of Falco punctatus. NCBI lineage: Eukaryota > Metazoa > Chordata > Aves > Falconiformes > Falconidae > Falco > Falco punctatus. The sequence continues at coordinate 8,028,789 of NC_137596.1, forward strand.
ATGGATAATGGGACACCGAGTTTAGGACACTAGCTGGAGTGCATGCCAGGCCTCTAATGGCCTGGCACTCATTAGCATTTGATTGTTACTGGAGACCTATATGACATGAAATGATGGTCTCGCTCCAATTCCTGGTGAGCAAATGTCAACACCATTATCACAGTAAACATCCATCTTTGTGGTCTTACCAAAAAAGCCAAAGACTGAATGGGAAGAAAGGCTGATCTATGTCTCATTGTCAGTGGAGGGGACTTTCCAGGACAAAGCTGGGGTGAACTAGCAGGGTTCAGAACTGTTGCCTGTACAAGTCCTACTTAATTTTTTAGCAGATGGGACAGGATGCAGGACAGGATACAGTGCAGGAAAGATGCACCAAAAGAGAGAGAATGCTGCCAGACAAAGGTAGGAAAGAGAACTCTGCAGATAAACGAAAAACCATCATGGCCTGAAATTGCTAAGTGGATAGTGGAATAACACAGAAACAGAAACTCATTGTAAGTACATAACTGAGCAGGACACTGTAGCAAATTCAAGGAATATTTACCAGATTTCACAGGCCTTTCCCTGCAGTTTACATTTTCTTCATGCACTAGGAACCAATAGCAGTGGTAAAGGTAAACCCCTCAACTTTTCTGTGTCAATTAATCCAACAGCCTAAGGCAGAGCTTTCAGCACTCTGGAGTCTTCCTACAGCTTCCTCCTATAGCAAACACAAGAGCTTTCTGCACAGTTTGTGTAAATTCACAACTAAATGCTTTATCCTGACTACTTACTATTATTTGCTCTATCAAAGTTTTGTTTTCATGACAAATTTTCATACCATTTTCATGACATTTTTCATACAAACCACTTGAACTAACTGCTCTTCCAAATACTGGTTATGGGTGAGGCCTCCTCCTCTGAGATAGTCCTTCATTGTCCTGTATAACCTCACTGCGTTTCTTCTCATTGTACAAGTCTTGGTTTAATGCTAGAACCATAGCACAGACAGTAAGACTACAGAGTGACTCTCCTAAGGAGATTATGCGAAGTGTCACTTAGCATTAAGTTTCTATTTGAAAATGGAAGTTTTTTTATTCTTAGTTATGCTAACGAGAACCAGAAAAGATACTTCATATTTCTAATACTAAAGTGGAACCCTTAACTGTTTGAGAATCCTTAGTCATGCCCTTCTGCTACTGCATAGTCCTCATAAATTCACACTTACATGTTAACAACTTCTTTTATTTCTGAAAATAGATATCAGTCTGAAATACTTTTGTTTGGTTAGCAGTATCCAGATGCATTAAACTTCTATTATGTAAAGAGGATTTGTACTTTATACTAAAGTTTTCAGGAGAGAGATATTTAAAAGATTATGAAATATGCTTGTAAAAAAAATATGTTAGAACATATCCATCAATATTTCAGTACAAATTGTTGAAGCACCAGAATTACATCATGCAATTATCTTTCAGAATGTATAGCTCCTAGCACTGATCTTTATGTTTAACAGAAAAAATGGTTTAGTACTTAGTAAATGAATGTTAATTGAGGTGCTGGAAAAAATTCTGTCATAATTCAATAATGAAACTAACACACCTTGTGCATTTGTTTAAAAAACGCTATTCTGACTGTATCAAGCATGAGTGGTCTTTTATGTGATATACTTACTGACACAAACCTTTACACAAAGTCTGATGCTTTCTGACTATTGATCAAAGATCAGATCTGGTCTCTCATAGCAAGCAGTGCCATACTGTATATGCAGTAAAGTCAGTGGTGCTTAAGATGAACTAGACAACTGGAGTCTGGCTCCAAGAAAGCATTATGCAAAAGGACTTGGATTTCTCTCAAGGGTTCTGTTTCTTTTACAGAAAAAAACAATTAGAGACAATTCTGTTACGTCACAGAGTCACTCATATTTTGTTTGGGTTTTTTCTTCTTATATACAGCCTTTGCAGAAATATTTCCTAGTTGTCTATCCATTGATCTTCCTATTTTACAAAGTGTTTGACAAATCAGTCTGGGGTTTGATCACAAACTGTGTCAATACGAGGTCTGTTTATGGCATGTATATTTAAGATGATAAACAGGGCAGGTTTTGCAATGGTAATGCGGGACATAAGAAGAGCCCAAACAAAGAATCCCATTGACATATCTGTGTTTTGGATCTGGCCCACTGTGAATTTGAAGACAGAATAAGAAGCAGGATGACTATCCCCTTCCAGTAAATATGCAAAGTTCTCTCCTCACATACAATGGAAACAGTTCTACACTGATGTAGATCATGGTCCATGGATAATCAGCCCACTATTCACTTCCCCAGCTTTGCGGAAGCGTAATCAGGAAAGCATTATGAAGAAAAACCTGCCCTGCAGGGATAGACTTGCTTTAATAATGTTTATGACTTGTTCATATTGTATTTATGCCTGGAAGTTGATTTCTTGGGTTTTCCCACCCTTCCCCCTCTTTCAGCCCCAAAGACAACTTTCAGGCTGATTCCTTCATCAGAACAAACAGGGGAAGCACCAGTGACTGATGGACAGTACTCTCCTCTCTATATGCTCAAGATCACATCTGGAAATAATGCTTGATTTTATCTAACGCACAGGTCAAAGCTCACCTTTTCCTGAAGTTCACAGATTAACAGGTTTGGACTGCAAGTACAACACTCACCCTGGTCAGCTGCTGGCCTCCTGTCGTGCTTGTCTTGAAAACAGTCCAGATTCATGCCACAAACAGCAATAATAAAAGAAAATGATTGAAGACTTCCCCAGTATCTGCCAGGCTCACAATTTTTACCAAGCCTTACAAATGTGTCATCAACACTAGTTCTTTTAAAGCCATCAATCTTAGTCACCCAAATCCATCAGAGGAAACAAATCCCAGAGAGAAACCAATCTGCAGAGCAATTGCAGAAAGACAGGCTGTGAGAAAAAACATGCAGAAATTTGCTTCGTCTATGTACTCTCAGACACGTTCCGCAGGCAGAAATCTGCTGGGTTTGCTTTTGCTGTGTTATTCCACTCTTGATTTCATTGCTTGCTTCTGCAAAATCTGCCTCAGACTTCCCAATTTCCTGATGCTTTCAAAAGCCACCAAACACTGCAACTTGATTTGGCTTGTGTGGCAGTTAAATTTGATGACATTCAAAGGTATGCACCGAAATGAAATTTCCAGGGAAGAAGATATATAGGAATTGATAGGTTATAGGCATTTCTTGGGCTTTTTGTTACATTTCAGTGTTGTCAAAGTGCTTTGACTAATGCTACTGTAAGCTATGAAAATTCCCAGGTACCACTGATTTTGTGGCTGCCTGTTTGCTTAGATGCAAAGCACCTGGGTATCCAGGGGTGACTTCAGTCACTAGAAACAGAACCTTTCAGACACATCTGCTACCCGAAGGGCAACTGGCCTCACCTGGACTTGCAAATGATGAACACTCCTGAAAACAGAGCACAGCCCATTCAAACACAAACACTCCAAAATGAGACAAGGCCATCTTTACCATTTTTTGAACCAACCCATCCTGAAGCATGGAGCATGTTTGGGCTCCTCAAACTCCAGGCTGCACTGTGGCTCCTTCCAAGCCCCGGACCAGGTGCCCCCTTCACATAAACACTGTGAAGACCAGGCAAATTTGATCCAGAGAGGCTGAGCCTGAGACTGCCTTGAACTGCACTGAGCATAGCTGCAGAGCTCATAACCAACATGAGAAAGATGGCTTTTATTCACAGCCTTGGGGCATGCTCTGACTTCTGCAAGGAGATGGAGCAGTAGGTGTCACTTTCAATGGCTCTGATGACCTCTTCTTGGCAGCAAGCGTGTGCATGCAACCAAGGGCAGGTGGAGGGGAGTATCTACGGCTCTCATGCCTCACAGCTGCACTGGACTTAAATCTTTGTTCTGTTTTATAACATTAGGGTTCCTCTAAAAGACATAAAATAAAAAAGTCAGTCATGTTTTCACTCCCCGAGCACCCCTCAGCACCTGTGTCAGCCTACAAGAGAAGCCCCTGAAAACCACGAGGTTTCTTTCTTATTTACCTCCTTCATCTTTGCTTATTTTCTATGAAGAAAAGTAACCCAACCTTGGCTTAGTATAAACCTAGCCAGAAACAAAAACCCTCTTGAATTCCTCTTCATTATAAATGGATTGCCAATGTGTTAAATAAATCAGTGAAAATGGAAATCCAAAAATAAATAGCCATCCTGCTGTTGCTATGACAACTCAAATTTTTTACCTGGACAGAGATTTTATATTTCACAGTTAGTAATCACTGAAAAGGAGGTTAACATTTTTTTAATCCTGTCACATTTCACTACCTACCCCCAACATAAAAAAAAAAGGGGGGGGGGGGGGGATTATTTTTGGTTACTTTTTAGCAAATGAGGGAAGATCAAAGAGAGAAGCTATTTTTCATTCCAGACAGGAGAAAGAAGATACACAATACCATTTACAACAACATAGTTTATAACATCTACTCAGCCCAGAAAGGACAGAGCGCACAAAATGTTACAATGAGATTTCAAAGGCTTTAATGTGGCCCTGCTATGCAAAAAGCATGGCATGTATAGAATATGATTAACATAGCTTAAAACCGTGTTTTGGCTTTTATGTTAAGGCAATTTCACTATGGTTAAAAGCGACAGCATCTCAGAATGTCAGCAGGGAGTAAATATTTTGCAACTTGTGCCATCATTCATGCCAGTGAAATGTGTGTCTGAATGACCCAGCAGGCAAGGCTGCAAAGTTAATACACTGCCTGGTCCTTCAAATGGCAGAAACCAACCCAGTTCCAAAGTCCACAGCTAGGGAAGGCCCAAAGCACTGAAGAATCAGGTCCACACATTACAGAGGAACTAACTTCTGGGTTCCATCTGCCACATGGGGCAGGAAGAAACACTCTTGTCCTCTGGAATGGCAAACAGAGAGAAATTCAGCAGAGGAGAGAGGCAAGAGCCACTAAGGGGACCCCAGGTATCACAGAGCTCTGAGCTGGTATCACCTGGAAATGCCTCAGCCAGCCCAGAAAAATCACATAACGCTATTTTATTCCATTTTACCTGCTGTAAATAGTCTACTTAGTAACTCATTGCCTGGAGGCTGGTGGGTGTATTCACTACAAAATGGGTCAAATCAGAGAGTGCCTTCATCTCTTGGCTGGTACACATTTGCAAGCAAGCCTTTCCCTCACCCCGAGAGGTGACAAAAAAATCTCAAACCTCTAAAATGTTCAGAAATTCAAAACGCAGTTAAAAAAAAAAACAACAAAAAAACTCTTTAAAACAGTGTCACTTCAGTATGTTTCCATTGGCCAATTCTATTGTAAAATGTTTACAGTAACAAGACAAATTTTTAACACAACATTGTTTTGACCAAAATACTTTCTTCAGTTTGAAACTTTGTAACTTGTTTCCAAAGAAACACTTAGAATTTGGGGTAGGGGGGAAGCAGCACAGAATCAAACTGCTTCTTGTGAAAAAATACCTTTTGTCAGAAAATGTCTTGACCTGCATCATCCATAATTAATTAATCCCAGTCAAAATCTAGCCTAATGGCAATAAAATGCTAAATACTCCCCAAATCAGACACAATATCCTCAGCAGCAAAGTGATAAATTCTCACAGAATCATACACAATATATCTGGCCATGTTAGATATGCTTGCATAGTTTTGTTACTAATGTATGCTCCTAGTAGCCCAAGTCTGTATCCAGTTACTCTTACTTTATATAGATAAGTATACACACATATGCATACACACTGTGATTGTGAAAGTGCTCTAAACAAATATGGGTGTTTGCATCCTGACTTGCCTGAAAAGCAAAGCAGACTGTTCAAGCAGCAGCCTGTGAAAGCAAGCATTCAATTCCACTCAGAGGCTCGTTTTCCTCTAAATGGGCCTCTCAGACTCGGTGACAACTCTTAGCTGCCTGAAAAAAAAAAAAAAAACCTGGCATAAAAAAAAAAAAAAAGAATGTATTTTCCAGTGCAAAGTAATCCCTGTTCCATTGCCATGGCACCAGACATCCGTCTCTTTCTTTCATTGACCAGACGAGGTCCTCCTCAGCCCCTAGCTTCTTAAAAAAAAAAAAAATTTTTTTTTTGTTCATGCCTGTGTGTGTGCCTGAATTTGTTTCCTTGGTAAGAAAAGGAGTCACTAAAGTATTAGTTTAGGTTGATTGATTTTTTGGGGACAGAAGAGGTTTCTGGGGCTTTGTAATCTCTGACATGATCTCAAAACAGAGGCTCTTCAGCATGATACAATATTGAAATAATGAAAGGAAGGCACAGCTTGCCCCTCGGAAAGACAAACAGCACAGTTTACAGACTGGAAGTAAAATCCTTTCCAAAAACTGTGATTTCTTCAAGGTAGAGTGAACGTTTTTGAAATATAGGAGGAATACAATGTAATCTCTTTTTCTTTTAACTTTAGAGGAGTTTGTACACATGGCATAGTTCTGAAATACCCTTTATCATGACAGCAGCTGAGAACCTGTCTGTAGAGTGCAGCAAAACATAAAAAGAGAAGAAAAGCAAAACCAGTAACTAAGACAGTTTAACATGAAAAAGACAAGGGGAGAAAAATAAATATAACTATCATCAAAGACATACCAGCGCTAAAAAACATGCAAGTACTGCAGAGGTTACCAGACCCACCTTAGCTCTGCCCCCAGGTTTTTGGGTGCCCTCCTATCCTCTCCTACTTCCCCAGCTAAGGAAAGCCAACCCATTTCCAGCTTCTTCGGGTGAACAGAGTAGTACAGAAGTGCTGGGCCATGACTCAGCATCTCTTGCTTTGTTTCAGTAGATTATTGTATTTGGGTGAGTTTAAAAGACATATCTGATTGCACCTCAGTGGCTCTAGGAAGCTGCAATTCACCTTGTATGCAGGGAATGTTGCAGGTGCTTGGCTTTTTCAGGAATGATTCAGCACCTTGGCAGGATCAGGCTCTTTTGTGGCAAGAAAAAACCCACATGCATGCAACTGGACGTGCTGTGTGTGCTGACTTTTCTTTAAGGGAAAGAGAATCTGTGCTTACTTATGGATTTTGTAGAAAAAACAAAAGAAAATTTCTCTCTCAGACAGAAGGATATACATCTTCAGCTGTGTGTGTGTGTGCGCGCCTTCCCTCCAACAAGAGTCCTGACAAGACAGATGGCTTAGAATTGCCTAATGCCACAGTTCACCTTTTTATTTCATAAAAAAATCAATTTTCTGTGGCATCCGCAGTCCAATGCAGGAGGAAGAAGAGAAAGGGAGCAAATGTATATGCAGTGCACACAGAGACTGTGCTACTGATGGCGCACGCGCCAGCACACACACACACACAAAATTGATTCCCTGTGGCTCCTGCAGCCTATCAATTTTGCATTCAGTGCAGACCTAGAGTGAATTTATTACTCCTCAGAAACTTTCTAGCAGAAAGGGAGATGGATCCATTATGGCAGAGCCCAGGGTTTCAATCAGACATCTCCTGCAGTCCCCCTGCCGATTTTGACTCATCCCTTTCCACAGTACTTTGAAGGTAAGAGGGCACCTGATTTAAGACCAGCAGGTTCAACATTAAGGGTCACATGAGTGTTACTGGCGTTATCGAATTTCCCAGAGGCACTATTTGGCGTGGAGGCCCCATTATACTACAAAAATCTTGATATTTAGAGTGCAAGACACAGCAAGAAAAAAGGGAGAAGGAGAAACAGAGCTGAGGTGACTTAAAACACACTAATGGTATCACTAGCCACCAAACCAAGACACTGAGTCCAAGCCATTTACCAATCTGTAGCCCATAACCAATTCCTGCTACCCAAGGCCAAGGGGACCCTTTTCTTGGACAGGCAGGACAAAGTTACCTTGCAACGTTCTGGATGCTTTGGCATTGACATCTCTCAGAAATAAACTCCCACTCCAGTAAGGAAAATATGTCTCCCACAGTTGGCACAACTGTGAAACAAACTTCTGTCTGACACTTCCATGTGTGATAGGAGCACACACAGAAAGCCAGAAGAAACTTTATTCTATGATAGGGATCCATTTCGGGGTTAGGATTTCTAGGGCCCTAGGAAATAGAGGATATTTTTCTGTTCCAGGAGAATCTGGGCACCGAGAAGATTCTTTGGCTCATTTTATATGCAACACTGGGTTCAACATCCATGTTCAGTCTCTTTTGCCATGTGCAACCAGGAATTACAGTAAATTGAGCCCAGGAGGGACAAAAGAAGAGAGAAGACTGCTCATCTCATCACTCTCCCTGGAAAGGATGGGTAGCAGTAAGAGAATGCTGCTTCCTTAAGCTGGGGGGGGGCGGGGGGGGGGGGGGGGGGGCGGCATTAAGTGATCTCTCTTTGCTTTTAGTTCTTTCTTTCAATTTAACCCAGTTTGTAATTCAATACCTTCCCAAGAATATTTTCCTGCCTCCTTTTAAATTGTCTGGGTGGGAGTCACAAACTCCAATGTGATTACTGCTGCAAAAAGGAAGAGAAACATGATGGAGTGAGATGGGCAGATGTTAGACAATTAGTCAGGAACATGTTTGTAGCTCAATGACCTTTATGATTAGATTCAGTTTCTGGAAGACGAAGCTTGGATATGGATATAAAGTTGGCTGTTTACCCCCACCTCTGCTTTCAGCCAAACAGAATCTTGGTACCTACACCCAGAAATATATTGCAGTACTTCCAGCCCAGAAGTTTCAAACCTGATCTCCCACGTCATTCTCTCACCCTACGTGCTGTAATGGATCTGCTCTTAGCTAGGAAGACTGTTCATGGCAGACAGATCAGGTACCTGATGTGAACATTTTTGCCTGTTGTCTATCCATGCCTCACACAACCAGCCCCTCCTGAGGATGCTCTAGGATTGGCTCAATTGCCTTCTGCCCACCATGATGTCTATCTAGACAAATAAGATTTAAAGTGCTACCAAATTTCATGCCTTGACTTCTCATAGGAACAAACGACAACACCAGCTGCCAGACAGGGGAGAACCAGTCTCCCTCATTGTCACTTCTGCAAGGCGCACTGAACAGAAAGCCACACCAAACGTAGCTGAGCTGCATCCAGCGGCACATACATCCAGTTCAGCTCCCTTATGCAGTGTGCAAATTAACACCAGCAAATGAGTTACGCCAGGGTGAATCTGATACACAGCAAAATTACATCCCGCTGTAGAATTCCAAAAAGGTCTTCCACCAGGATAATGAAAACGATACCTCTGCGATGTAGTTTGCCAAAATCCTATTGTTTGTCCTAGTCTGCAACTTTCCTCCACAGCCAGTTCCACAGGCTACCAGAAGAGGGGGATCACATACAGTACTGACGAAAAGGTGAGTTTACCACCAGAATCCGTTTTCCTTTAATGGATTTTTTAAAATAATTTAATTTTGCCCTTTTCCCCTCCATTTCCCACTGGTGACAGAAAAATAGTACGAAAAAACCCCCTCCTTTCCAAAAATCCCTGTGCCGTGTGAACAAAGCTGCAGTGAGTGAGGTCAGGTGATAACATAGTAGTTTATTGTGGTTTTCGTAGGAAAAAGCGTGGTTGTAAGTTAAATCACATCCAAAAAATTAAAAAAAGTTAGAAATATTTAGTTCCTGAGACAAAGTAATAATGGAACAAAAAGGAATAATGATAGAAAATAACGGGCCTCTGAGCAGCTTTTATGGACCTGATTCAGGCTCCACACATAAAGCTGCAATGAAGTAGTACAATGCTGAAAAACAGAGCCTGGCTGCAGTAAGCTGGTGCAGAAATCAGACCTACTGGTTTCTTTCTTCATTTTTTGGAGAGAAAAGGCCTTCCAGCACACAGAAGGAACTGAGCAGAAACCTTACCAGTACTACCTGAAGTGGGGAAGAACCCAATCTCTGGATTGGCTCAGACTTCATGTACCCCACTAGCAGTGAAAGTCTTAAAATATACTGTTAGAGCCAAAGAGAAATCTTAGAATTCAAGGAAAAATCTGGAACTCTAAAAGCCATTAGCAGCCAATGAAGAATTTATCAGCTTTTCCTGCCTAAGGTTGCAGTCTCGTTAGCCAAACTTTAGGTAGTGAGTTGGCTGAAATGAGTTCTCACTCCTTTTCTGCTGCCCATCACCTGACCCTATGCCTGCTTTCCTAACTCAGGCATGCCAGGACACTGCACAGCAGTCAGATCCCTGCCTTTTCAAACATCCCAAAATGCTCACTGTAGCAGTGCACCCACAAGGTACTCCAGTGCCTTAAAGGCACCTGAAGAATTGCAGTCACAATGACAGAGTGGGCTTTCACTTTGGTTTACAGTTATTTATTTGTTTTGATTTGAGGAGCAGGAATGCCTAATTTAGCAGACGATGGAATAATACAGAAGTGGATCAGGCACCCAAATCCTATAGGATGCCAACCAAATCCCTGTCATAGTCTTTTTCCCCATCCCTTCTAGCATGGCGATGCAATGCATTACCATGCAACAAATGAAAAAAAACCCCACAATCTCTTTAGATATTGTGGGCCAGATTCTCTACTGATCCAAATCAGAACCAAGGAGGGATGTATGCTGATTTAGTCAAGGTGGAGCCCAGGTGCTTCCCCAAAAACCCTAACAAAAAAATGAAACATATTTTCACTGGCTTACTTTCACAGAAGAGAGAAGCCAACTTCAGAAATAATCCAGCCAGACCCCTAGGGAGAAGGAGACAAAAGCAAAAGCAAACCAGGCTCCTTCTGGTGTTCGATGCAGCCGAAGTACAGCCTGGGGGCAGGGGAGTGAGTCTGGCCCAGGAAGGGCTGGGATCTGGGACCCCAGGCTGGACAGGGCACACCCGCTAACCTCTGAACAATCGGATGAGCAATCTTTGTCAGGAACAAAAGACATCTGCTGAGTAAAACACAAACTGACTCAGAACAAGGACAAAGCCAGACAGTATCACATGACGCGCCAGTCTGTTCCAGCAAGATGCCAGGGTCAACGGCAACTAATGCACCCAATAAGTCAAGAGGAATCAATAATGCTAAATAACTCGGTGTCTTCTATATGAAGCAAATCAGCGCAAATGCAGTTAAAACAGGCTCTGCGCTCCACACGCTGCAGACTGAAATCTGATTGAAGTCCATCATGTGACACATCGGCATTGGCAGTCTGAGGTTCCCACAGCTGCAGTAAAATGTCTTTTCAAGCTTGATACATGCATAAGGCAGGTTTGAATATGGATGTTTGTTACCCATCTTTTTTTAGAGACCTAAAATGGGAGGAGAGCAAGGAGACACTGGATTTTTAGAAACAGATACATATTAAACATGCAAAGAGGCTGTTTAATAACAAATCCCACTTCCAAATCACCCCCTCACCATTAAAGTGTATTCCAGCTTCTAAATGCTGTCTGTGCATTTATATGTGTACACTCACACATATGCATACAAGAAATACATGCCTACCTAAATCATCTGTCAATAACCAAGCCAACAATACAGATGTCGCAAGCATAATGGACTGTGCCATGAGAAAGGTGCGAGCCTAAAATTTGGAAGGATCATCGTTAGGGTCCCTAAAATGCCATTCTGCTCTGTTTAACCTTGGGTCATGTTACTTAGCCCTTCTGTGCCTCAGTTTCCCTTTTGTAAGACAGGGCACCATCACTGCATTCTGCCGCTGGAATGTTATGACATTAGCAAAATAGGACATGCCCTGATGTTACAGTAATGTAGGCCAGGTGAGAACCTACATTGTTGGTGTGAGACAATTATTATTTGGTTTAACCCAATTATTAACAAATCCTTTACTCAAAGTTAATGACAACTCAAGAAAGTATCAAACTCATATTAGCTAATATTTCAACACGTCCTTCTTTTTCTCCATGGCAGACTTGGCATGCAGATGATTTTTCCATCATCCTTACACAAAATGGCTCACTCATTTCAACCTATCTTTCTGAATTGGCAGGTGATATCCTAACTATTGTCCTTAAAGATAACACTAAGAACAAATATCCCTTCCTTATTTGGATTCAAACTCAGATTATATCCCTCAGGGAAGCAAGCTCAGCTCCTCACTTAGTAACTTGTCTGACCACCTGTAATTCAACGCAATAATTCTATCAGCATATACTGAAAAAAAATGAACATTGATTTTTCCCTTAATAAATCTCACAAAGCTGTGGAAAGATTACATGCTCCTTGGAAACACACTAAAAATTCTAAAAATTATTGTGTTCATACTATGGGATTTTTTTAAAACTAATTTTCCTTCTGAAACCATTTGTACCAGTTGAGAAAGAATACAGTATTTAAAAGTTCAATTTTTGATGTTTTAATATCTCATCTTTTATTACTAAAGATGACTATGTGCATCTATCTGTATACATTCAATGGTTCAGTCCACCTTGGCAATTCCTGGAACTATAATGGGAATTTTATTGTTAGATGGCACAGCACTGTAGGCAAAACCACAGTCCAAAATGCATGAATGAATTCTAACCAATTCAAACCAAGAAATACAGCAAAGGGAGGAAATGCAGAGGGAGGCGCTACTCAGGAACCTACATGTAAGAATAACTGAATAGAAGTAATCTGAATCAAGGAGTAACAAAACAGCAGAGCAGCACACATTACTGCTTTCCCTGGTATTACTCTCTCAATCATCTAAAGGGTTCATTTAACCTGTGCCTAAGTGCCTCTGTGGAAGAAAATGCAGATTTTTATGCAAGTACAAATGACTCATCACTTAAGCAGGAGGATCATAACCCAAGTCAGCAATTAAGTTAAAAGTAAAACTGGTAACTTAGATAAGCTGCAAAACATGAGCAAAGATGAGCGTACATCAAAGAGTGAGTGGAAAACACATCCGAAATATGTTAACAAGCACTAGAAAGTCATGTCTTGGCCTGAAAAAGTGTACAGTTCAACACAGAGGCCTGTTAATACCACAGCAACCAAATACAGAAAAACAGATTTCTGCAATCTGCAGTAAAAAACCCTATGGGAGAAAGCATGCAAATGGTGGAGTACTGCTGTCCAGAGGACAAGGCAGGAAGTGTTGAGATTTCCTCCATTTGATTTCCCACTTCCTCATCAGTTCTGCTCTCAAATATCATGGAGCATGGCTGGCCTTGGTCATTCATACACATTTCTCTAACCCACAAGCAACTAAAATACAGAGCTTTCAGGTAGAGAAAGGCAGACAAACGCTTCTCTATGCTCTAGGCATAATAATGGACAAAATACCACACAGTGGCTTTTATAGAGTAGGAGAAGAGAAGGAATTAGGAAAGCTAACACCAAAGAGGCCCCAACACTCCTCTGAGCTTCGTAAAGCAGCTGGGTGAAGTATTGCAGGATGAACAGCAGTAAGCATAGATATTATTGTTATTATTGATTATATAACATCCCATATTGCTGCATTTTCAATTCACCCACAACCACCTCCTGAAGCACTTGCACTGTCACTCTGTTCTTATGTTGCCCTAGTTTCCCAGCTTCCTTCTATCTAGGTAAATATAGAGGCCCCATCTCTGAAGCAGCTGAGTACCTATTATATCCTGCTGTTTCTCCCTCGCACTTATCCTATTATGCTATTACAGCTGGTGTAGGGTTGTGTGTTTTCTATTTTGTGACATAATATTGTGGACCCAATTCCACCATCACTAACACACCAGCACACAAGAGTGCTGGTAAGAGCACTTCATGTGGTAGAAGTGAGGGCTACAAATGGTTAGACTGCTATCACTTGGTGGGAATCAGGATCAGCTCATTCCCTCAGATACTGTTACGCCTTCCATTTATGTATAGATTACCATTGTATATATAAAGACAGTACCAGCCTAAAATAACAACCATAGCAAATACAGCCACTTAATATGTGCAAATAGAGACAACCTGGATGCATGTCAGAATGAATGACCTCTCTCTCTGCCTTTTAAGCAGAGGAATGTATTGGGACTACTGTTCTTCTCGGCTCCTTCCACCTTCTGCAGCTGAAGGTACTGGAGCCCTGACCAGCAAAATGGGAAGTGTGTGGTGCCAGTGGTATATGGGTTTTCCCCTTCTCCTGGACTCTTTGTGCAGGGGAATTTTTGTGACCTTTTTTCCTTAAAATCTCCGCTGACATTTTCGTTCTTGAAATGAAGTGAAAGTGACCCTCTGGGATGCTCTGCAGTGGTCACTGTGTCCAGCAGCAGTTTGTTGCACCATTTTGAGCCGGTGTTCAAGAGGGGTTTGAGCCTATGTACATCGGGCCCAGTACACTGTGGATGGAGAACAGCTGATCAGGAGGAGCTCCAAGCCAGATTTAAAAGCTTTGAAAAGAGATGGGATTTAGCAATTCAGAGAGAGTTCTCCACTACAATAGCAATGTAATTTTTAAGCCCAAGCTGCTGTTTCCTTGACATCAGGTCATATAGAACAAAAAAGTAACTCACAGCACACTGGATACCTGGATGTAGCAGCTACAAAAGCAAACAATGGAAAACCAAAGAAGGTTGTATACCTGTGAGCACAGGTACAATATGCAACAGGGGAGGAGGACTGAGCAGAGATGCAGGATCTGGTGACAGAGAAGGCTTTAGCCTGTCATCTCTGCCTGAACAAAATACAGTGCAAGCAATGAGTATGGCCTGCAAAATTACCACACAGTCCCTGTGACCCACTCCATAAATATACAGGGCTTATTATTTCTATTACTACACATGTAGAAGGTACCAAGCATGACTGGGTGGTAATTTAATAAATGCAGTATCAACAAAGAGTGAAAACTTTGAAAGCAACGGGAATGAATCCCCTCAAATTAACAACATCTTCTGAGCCTGAGCTGAAGCGTACATCATTTTTTAAGAACAGAGTAGGTTCCTAAATCTCTTTTCAAATCGCTGCTTTCAGGGAGGTCACAGAAAAGCCACTGCAGTGCTACCACACCCAGGTCTCAGCTGCTTCGATTCCAAGCCTTGGCAACAAGAACAAAGTTCCCGGACCAAGACTGACAACATAGGGACAAGGAATTATAAGCACAATTCTATCCAATTCAGAACTATCAAATGATTGCAAAAGTAGTACAATTATCAATTAGTTAAGGTCTTTTGTCAAAATCTTCATTTTTTTAATAAGGACTACAATGAGAATCTCATTTGTATTGCAAATCTTATGTTGTATCCATTATTTCCTGTTATGGTTATAGCTAACCTGCTTATCAGAAAAAAAAATTAAAAATATGCAAGTAGATTAAGAGCAAATTCTGCTTTTGGGTTCCTTCTCCTTCTCTGGCTTTTAAAACCAGTTGCTCTCATCTGTCTCCAGTGCCACTGAAACAGGGAAGTTGATCAACAAGGCTAGTTCTTAATTCTGAGGAATATGGAAGCTACTCAGCCAAAGGGGATCAGGAGAGCATTAGAAAAAACATAAAGAGGAAGAAGGGACATTTGTGATACTCAGGTGCTTTTGCCCAAATCAGCACCATCCCTGAGCTCTGAGGATTATCTGCACTGAGATCATTCTGTAAACTAAATAAAACAATAAGAAAGTCCTTCACCATTTCAGTTAAGTGAATTAACTACCATCTGTCTGGACCAGACTAACTCAGGGAACAAGCTAAGGTATTCCTGTATCTCTTCCTATGAATGGTCTTGAGGACTAAACCAAAATGGGCTCAACTCTGTAGGAAAACTCAATAGGAAATGAATGCTGTTGACCTGACAATGACTTCCCTGGCACAGCTGAAGTAGGCTCACTAAGTAACAGTGATGCAAAATGCAGTATCACTTTACTGAGAAATATTCCAAAGAGTCCAGTGCATGTTAAAGTAATGAGATTATCGCAGGGAGGTCACTTTTGTCTACTGTACCATTTTGGTGGCTAATTTCAGCCAGCAGCTTCTTGTTTAGAGGGGTGAAAACCCCACTCTAAATAAGTAGATATAGGATAATCCACATATTAGGAAGAATTTGATTCAAAATCCATTGGAGCTCCCTGAAAGACTCCTACCAGCTTGTTGGCTGTTGAACCAACTTCCATGAAGTTAAAGCTTTCTCAGATAAGACTCTTTAAGAGGGATATATTTTTTTTTAGTAAAGACTGCCTTGATTTGACCAAGATTCAACTGATGCAGAAGATGTTAAATCTCGTGTTATTTTATTCAGAACAGTCCTATTGGCACCAGTGACACATACGGAAAGCAGAGTCATTCCCCTCAATCATCCCATAAACCAGAATGTCAGCTGTGTTCAGTCATGATTTTCAACCATGCCATCCTGGGTGAGGATCCAGCCCAACACTCTTATGGTGTAATGCTGCTGAATTTTTGACACAAACTATGTAATCCTACTGAGACATCACAGCTTAACAACTTGTACCTTTACAGAGATCTTGACATAAATTTCCCACTCTCTGCTTTCGGTTTGCACTTCTTGCCAGAGTCAGTCAACCATTCACTAAAGCCAAAATCAGTTCCCAACAAACACACCAAGCTTTGGACTTCACTGAATCAAGAACAGACTCATAACTTACAGTAATTTCATAACCTGAGCATCTTGTGTTGTGTTCAACAGTTCCTGTGGCAAGCACAGACATGTCAACTGAGGAGCAAACTTTGCACTTCATTTTAACTGAAAGATTCAGTAATAGTACAATGAAGAATGTATTTATAAAACTCCTGCTTGTTGAAAGAGCAGAGATTTTAAACCTACTAAGGCAAATGCCAGTTTGCACATCTATCCCGTCTCTTTTTAATTCTTTCTTTATTTTCAAATTCCCTACAACTTTTAAGGGGGTGGGGGGGATGTTGTGTGTTACTGTGATCCACTGTCCACAATATCATGCATTCCTTTGCAACCACTCTAACATCCTTGGTTTACAGCCTGTAGTGGAGAATCCCACTGAATTGAAATGATGTTACAATGAGAGACAAAGCAGTCAGAGATGAGAATTAGGTTTACTGTTTCTATTTCTCTTGTAATAAAACCAGTTATCATCATAATCAATGCCCATCTTTATAGTGGGTTAGTCCATGAAGACATCTAAAGGCACCTCTTCTTTTCTTACAGTCAGCCTGTAATGTCACAGAAACAAAATTATACATAGAGTTCACAAGCTTTCACCTACAAACATGTAGCCTAAGGCTTTTTTGCTTGCTAGTTTGTCATAGCTACCTGGACTGCACCCAGGACCTCTGAAGTTACAGCAACAATTCTTTACAGCCTGAGCTGTGGAATCAAAGTCTAAGTGCCAAGACAGACCCAGTTCCTCTGCGATCTGGACACTCCAGGGATGCACAACAGACACTGACCGGCAAACTATACCCTTTTCTGAACAGCAGAGACTGGCCTGGGGCATGTCTGTTGAGCTCCCACTAATTATGATGACAACAGTGTTGTCTAGAACACACTAGCTTGACCTAGAGTTGGGAGGCTTCAAGAAAGTCTCCATTAGCAGCATTGTGTCACATATCTGAGCTAAGTCTGAAAGACCTATTATCCCTCTATATCTCTGCATTGCTCCAGGGACAGAGATCAGCTCAGGACCTAAAAAATATAATGCCACATTAACCTGGCATAATTAGCTTCTGCATCAGCCAGGCTGGTCCTGCTCTAAGCATCTGAACTAACCCATCTGCAGTTTGTTCTCTATACATCACAAATACCCACTGAGTGGAACAGCCAGCTGGTGAGTTCAGGGGCCAGATCCAGTTCACAAGGCAGAAAATCTGGTCTCTGGGGAGGCTGGCTGATCAACAGGCCAGACAAACTAGTATTTCTGTGTGCCTGCTTAAGTGCGTGAAAGGGCAAGACGCAGGTCAGCAGCACTTACTAAGCTGCCAGTAAAACGAGGCACACATCAGATGCATACCAGTGGGTTACACAAACATGTGTTCACTCACATGTAGTTTCAATGACTTTAACCAGACCATTCACGTAAGCACAGTCACACACGTGCAGAAGTACCTGTAGGATTACAGAACAATTCTGTGCATAGCCGGCGCCTATATGATCTGTACATTAAGGGAAAGATTAGCATTTGATGTCTGTTTCAAATTGTAAGCAGCCCTGCTGCAATTAATCCCAGCTTGGTTGATAAATCATACTACTACACTGAAATGACAACATGCATTCTGGGAAACTAACACTGTCATCTTTAGCCACAACAAGTTTATTTTAAACCTCAGAACAATGAAGGTTTGTCACTGAGTCCCTTGTCTGATTTACTCTTTGGAATGCAGCTTTCTAAAAAGTAAGAAGCAGACAGCCCAACAGATCATTTACCAAGGTTTAGATTTTTCTAAACCAGCCTTCTGGTTGGAGGCTTCCAAAACAGTGATCTGTGTCCTCAGAAACAACATATTGTGTTAACGACTAAAACTATCAGGTCGATATAGGGAATGTAAATATTAAAGAACACTCATTCATCAGCACTCAAGGAAGAGGGTATATGCCTTGTGATGAGTTACCTTTCCATACATATTTAACTGCTGAACACTTAAAACATGATTTTACTAATCGCTGAATTAAAATATATACTGGATTAATTACTGCCTTTGAAGTAATGCTGGCATTTCTTCAAATCTCTCTCTCCCCATTCAGTTTTTCCTTTTATAGTATTTTACCCACTTTACCCACAATAGTTAAGTCCGTCCTGGAAAGTATATAAACCTAAGTAATCATCTTAAATCAAGTGAAATGACACATAAATACTTATTTTTATTCCAGCATTTTTTAAAACTTTATCAAAACTGAACCCTTTCTCCCTTTCTTTGCAAGAAGATGTATATATATATATATATATATATATCTCCCCCAGGATTTAACTAACCTATTATAGCTTTAAACAGATTAATATATTACTGAAAAACTCCTGATCAGATTTTGCTTTAAATTAAGGTCTTAGTTTTTATCACAGGCTTATACCAAATCCACTGCTAAAAACTGGCAAATAATATTTCCTTTCACACAGTTTCTTCAGGTTTAAAAGGAAAAAAAAAAGGCTATAAGGACAGCTATTACAATGAAGAAATGTTCCATGATCTAGACTTATTCCTAAAGCCTGTCTTTATGTCAGAAACATGAGATTTGTACAGCTGAATTCTCCCAGAAAGCTAGATCCAAACACTTTGCTCAAGAAGCATAGGCCTATCATCAAAGACAGACTGAGGGGTGTGACTTACACCAGCTGCAGCTCGGAAAAAAAAAGTCAGTCTGACAGATGCAGTCTTGTTGTGAGATCCCTTCTTCTTCCCCATCACAGGTTTGTCACATGTAGGCACTGTGAGGACTGTGCCCCTATATTGTGTGGGAAAAAAGCAGTAGTCCCACCAGCCAGAGAAGTATGGGCAGAAGGCAGCTTCTGCAGCTCCAGGTATTGGGAATTTAGTAGATATGGATAATGATATGGATCATGTAAAATCATGTAAGAGAAAGACTAAGCAAGTTTCTTCCTGTAGGAGCCACAAACCTGCAACTTGTCCTATAAGATCTTTAACAGAGATTCTTTCAGACATTCAGTGTTTGGTAGATTATTTATTCTACCAGATATTAATATGTTGCCTGATAATTCAAAGATGGAACACATGCAGTAATTAAAAAGAAAAAAAATCCAAAAAACAAACAATAAAATATGTAAATAGAAAATGCATATTTCTCAGATAGGCAGATGGAGCAGTGTGACATTTGCACACAAGGCAGATTTCAGGACCTTTAGTTATGAGAATACTCTCCAAGGAGAAAAAAAGAAATTTGATTGAACAGGTATATTACTCCACCCAATGTTCTGACCCCTTCTTGGCTTGGCCTCAGTCTATGGTATCTCCACAGCCCTGCCCCAGCCAGCCTCCCACGACAGAGCCCATGACAGCATCAGCTGGTCATCCATCTACCATGTTCCATCAACCTGGAGCCTAAGGAATGGCAGACCTCCACAACAATTTTGCCTCACTTCTGCAGGTGCAGCTGGGGAGTTACCCTCTACCCAGATCCCACCTCAGCATGCCCCAGTAGTTGGTAAGTATTAGTCTGAATTACTCTCTTATACCAGAGATGAGGCTGCTTCTAATGGATTTGCCTGACATCACGCACAGCAATAACAAGCTGCCAGTAGAAAAGGTGGCACTACATACAAGTTCAGTGCTGATGGGTAAAAACTTTAACAGGCCACATTTCCTGCTCCTTCCACTGGCCTGAGTTAATGGGTTTTGATGTTCATAATTCCCCGGCATCAGGCCACCTACATCCACCAAATCATAGGATAATTCAGGTTGGAAAGGACCTTGGGAGGTCTCTAGTCCAACCTCCTGCTCAATGCAGGTTAGCTCTGACATCAAACCAAGTTACGCAGGGCTTTATCCAGTCCCTCATCGACTTTGTTGCTTTCAGCAAGACATAATCCTCTACCGGTAATCACCACCACTATTTGATTCCCATTGCCCACTGTGTCTTGCAGAATCTTAATGCCAACTGGGCATTTTTCAGAGCTGCAGCTTGTACCTATAGCTTACCTATTATTTATACAGAATTCAAAATTTATAACAAGAATAAATTAAATCACTTGATATGATGTCCTGACTCAAGCAGTTTATCAGCTTCTTTCACAAAAAAACCAAGCAAAACAAGAAAGTTAAACAAATGAGGGAAGAACTACCATGGTTACAGTGAAAATACCACACAGTTCATTAGATACGTGCCCACAGACTAGCTAATCTCTCTACGGCCTTGACAAATATGCAGATACATTAGAAGAATAAATCATTTCAAGGTGTCAATACTGAAGAAGTGAGGGTTTAGGAGGGATTTGCATGTTGAGAAGGTGATGACTTGGCAAAGACTGGAAGAATTTTCTATACACAGGCAGGAATATGAACCAGAGATGGATATCAAGGTAGGTATCATCAGCAGACTGGAGGGAGATACAACCAGAACCAAATTCTGAGGTAAATTCTGTAGGAAGAACATGACTTTATGCAACTGGTTTATGGCACTCTCAGCATTTAAACCTAATGTTGACACATTTCTTAGGTATCCGGGGCCAGATCACTCCTGCATTCAGTGTCCTCTCAGCTAATTATACGTTCTCTCTGCACAACATATTATCAAGCTTCTTAATCTCATCCCTTTATCATTTCACCAAGTGATACAGGATGAAGCTGGACAACACAATGAAAACCTGTGAGGGACAGGAAAATTAACTGGCAGAGCTTGATTTTTGCTTTGATAAAAGCCTGAACAGGCCTCCAAACTTACAGAAATGAGTGCACATTCTGTAGCAACTGAAAAAGTAGACCAGGACCTACAAGGTGACAAGTGCCTTCCATTAGACTTCAGTCCCCTCTTAAAGCGTGGAAAAAAATGTTGGAAAACCAAAGGAACAAGTGGCAGGTGGAAACATAATCTGTGTATGTCCTCTTCAAACCTGTAACTCAGACCCAGGTTAAGTTCTTCATCATAGTCAAAGTCAATATAAAGAAATAAAATAACGTCCACGATTTTCAGCACAATGCACAGCACTTCCACACTTGACTACACTGGTTCATAAATAAATGAAAGTGGAAATCCCACACACATGTTGGAGAAAGCAGTTGCGTAGATTTCAAGCATATGAATAAAACTGAAGTTACACCACACATAGTTTTCCTACTGAAATCATCTTGTGGCAAACTGAAACCCTGCAAAGTTGAAATGATGTTCTGAAATCTGAATTAAGACTGATGTTTGAGCACATGAGGCACATCAAAATACAGCAATTGCCCTGAGTTAGAAAGAAATCAACAATTATGAAAAAAATATTTTTTCTTTCTTGCCAATATTGTTGAACAAGAAAACATGCAAGTTTTCTGTTGTGCTAACATACTAATGGCTTTCAAAGTTCTGTTTTTGTTAAAGTATGTCACCTGTTTTGAATAATGAAGAATGAAAGCTGCCAGCATAAAACTGTCTCAGCCTCAGGGAAGATCAGACCAAGCAGGACAGAGTCCCTGACAGTTTTACACAACTTCAATCTGCCTCACATCCTGCAGTTGAAGCAGATCTCCAATTGATGCTGAACATTGCAGCAGTTTTCATCAGGAAAGGGTCTGTCCCCTTACACTCTCTGTATTCAGAATCTTTCAACAGACATAGTTAACCACAGATTTGCACTGATTTACTGAAAACCAACATAATCTTACCTATTAGAAGAATAATTGCCTGGCTAGTCTTTCACTCCACACTTCCTTCCCAGCTTCCCATGGCTAAACGAGTCCCTCCAAGCAGGCTTTTCCCAGTGGAAGATAATGTGTTCTTCCATGTCTTATTTCAGATGTTTTCACTTTTAACAGGGATGTAACCATCCTATTTTCTGCCTGTCAAGCTGAAATCGCTTTGCTCCTATTGAATAATACCTAACTCTATAAAGAAGCATATGGAAACCAGCGACAAACCCTGGGAAACATGCCGCCCATGGCATGCAAAGCCTACCTGGATACAAAATTCATTGCAATGGCTTGGTTCTGGTGTTTTGTAAACATAAAAGACCAGTAAATGCAGTGGGTTACCTAATCAGTGATTTAAAGTGATACTGCTCTACCTATGTGCACCTCAGGTGGTAACAGGATATGGATTTGGAATTAGTAAAAGGTCAATAATCCAATGGTTCAGCTTTTCCTGACATGACTCGCTAAAGGGTAGTTCTTGCATTTTGGACTATATAAACCCGCCATATTCATAAGCGTGTAATGTCACACAGGCCAGTGGCAGGGTGTGAAAGAACACACTGGGGGGTACAAGAACCTGCCTTCTGATTCATTAGAAAACTGTAATGAGAAAATTTATATGTGTGAGAAGCAAGCACTTCTAAGGACTCACCAGCGAAGCTCCAGCCAGGGAAAAAGTGATACTTGCCTGAAACCTCAACGTGGGATGGAATCTCTGGAGAAGAGGCAGTAGGTGAGATCCTCTGCTTGTGTCTTGCATGGGTATTTCATGGAGACTCCTGGCCCTGACACTTACCTTCAGAAGAATCCAGATGACCCTTTCCCTTTGTTGTTTATATGCAATTCCCACTGAAGTCATCAAGTTACTCCTATAGGGGCAGGTGGGGAAAGAAAGAGAAATTTATTCCTATGTAGAGCCGGACTATAATGGTTGTGCTTCACTGAAATCCCCCAGGGAAAAGTTAAATAGGTGCCTGAGTCTTAAGATGATACTGTACACAGAGCACTTCAACCTCAGATTACAGAATGGATGTGGCAGGAAAAAAAAAGCCTTTTTATTTTCTAATATTAAAAACCACATGAACATAAGTTGTCTTGATAAATAAGGAGATAAAATTCATTTTAGAAATTAAACACCAAGTGAAGTTTTCCCTTTGCTACCTGAAACAGTTCTCTCTTAATCCAAAGGCTGTAACAGTTCTCCAGTCAATCCCCCTGAATCACTCTTTTTGCTCTGATGCAGCAAAATACATACATCTGTGGGGCCAACCATTTCTGTCTTTGCTCTGAATAAACTTCTTTTTCCTCTCAGGTAGACCTAATGTTGCAGCTACCACCACCACATTCTGACTGACACTGTGGAATGTCCAGACATGCAAAATTCCACCCCAGTTTTTTTGGAGAGATTAATATTTCCCTATCCAGACCTACCTAAAGCAAGCACATGAAGTTATTAAAATATTTATTACCAAATTCTGGAAGGTCAGGCTGATATCACTCCTACAAGCATGGGTCCAGAGTAATGACTGAAAGTCAGGATTTAACCCATATGTTTGCAATCAGCATAAAGTCACTCAATGGGCATCTATCATCAGAAGTGTAAAATGAGAGCTTTGCATGCATAGCTCTCACTGTAAGATAAGGCCACAGTCTCAAAAAGCAAAGAAGTGAGCCAGGCCTGATTCTGATGCTGCATCAGTATTCAGCTGTGGTTTCAGTGGGACAGCTCAGTATTTACACTGGAGTAAGGAAAATCAGGATTAGGCACGATCTGTCTCAGAGAGTCAAGCGACCAGAATTGCTCTACACATGTGAGTCCTCTTCCCCATTTCTTTAATCTCTTACACATTCCAGGTTTTCCATTCAGCTCCAATGACAAAAGATTTTACAAAATGACAGTCCAGATTGAGAGAACAGAAATGACAACCTATGACAAAAGAAATACCAAACTTTTATCAACGATAAGTGCTCCTTCCACACAGACACTGGTCTGCAATGGTAAATACAAGGCAGATGTTGAATGGAAATTAAACATTGTGCTCCCAGGGTGGCCTCAGATGCATTCAGAGTTTGACTTAAAACAAGGCCAGAGTTCTTTCATCATTTCTTCAAAAAGTTTCAATTCTAAAGATATTCCAAACAAACACATAATTGACCTAGAACTTGACAATGCTAGACAATATATATGTGTAAAAGGACTAATGCAAAGAATAAAAGGCAAAGCAAGTTGTCTTGTAGGAGGGACTAAGAGAATTTGTTCATTAAATCACTTCTATTCCAGTGTTCTGGGAGTTAGAAGTGAATTCAGGTGAAATACCTTTTCCTGTATCTTTCAAAGTAAATTCACAACAAACATTTATCATTTGGAAGACTCTGACAACTAGATATTCCTAAACATAACCTAAACAGGACCCTAACTATTCAGCAGCTTAAGGAGTTTTTCTCTGCAAGCTTTTTTAAGACTTAAGCCGTATATAAGTCTGTGAAAGCATTCTGCCTGTTATTATTAGACATGATAAAATAGCAGTAGATTTTTGCAATGACTTAGATATTCAGACTCAAGAAGCACATATTTGAACAGTCTGTAGTGTTTTCTTTTTATAATTTCTGATAAGATAATAGCTCAGTCAAAATAATGTAATACTAGACTTTTGAAAATTAAATCCCCAAACTGCTAAATATCCTGTACAGTTAGGAGAATAAGCATAAACTTCAGAGTTGAAAAAACATATTTACAAAAACAGTTGAAAGCATAAACCAAATTGCATTTGCTCGTCTTTTACTTTGTTAGATTTTTTAAAAACAAAAAAATATTGAAAGTGAAATTACTAGATTATTTACAACTTGAATATGTAAATATCTTTGCACTCTTCTTGGAAGCCATGTTTTAGAAATAATTTCCTTTTCTAAACAATTTAATCTCAAACACAGTAAAACAAAAAAAACTTTTGAGGCCATAACTTTGTAACCTCCCTAAAGTTTTGAACACCGGAAAAGCTGGCCTGTTCACACAAGACAATCAAACACATACCTAAATGTCAAGTAAAGTCTTGTATATATATATTTTTCCCCCATGAAAGGAAGAAATTGTGACAAGATTTTACTTTTAGATGACCTGGCGAACTAGCACTTTCTGGCACAAGCAGGACAGTCATTACCCCTTCATTTCCCAGTACAAGATTCAATCGTCTGAAACAGAAACCTCATTCTACCCTGAGATATTTTCAAATAAAACCAAGGTGCAAACAGTCTCTCTGGCCTTTTTAAAAATCATTTTCAATTGCTTTAAACCATAAAAAGATGGATGGATGGATGAATGAATGGACAGCTAGAGAAATGCTTTCAGTCATGCTTCCCCCCCACCCCCCCCACCCCGCCTTAAAATTGAAAAGCATCAGTATCCAAATAGCAACAGGAAATTTTTACCTTGTGGCTAAATAGCTCACTGTTCATTTTGCAGCTGCCTCTATTTTTTGCTGGGCAAAACACCAATACAAAAGTCTTTCCTAAGAAACCAAGCTTTTGACATAAGGGCAGCGACAAACGCAAACCTACAAAGAATTTTTCCCCCATCCCGTCGTTATAATTCCTAATTTTGTGGGATGTATTGCTGGGCTGTTTATCATAACAGTGTGCAATAAAAAGGACGACTAACTCTTGCAATTTTCTCCCTACTCCTCCCCTTGACAGGGGCCACTGATAGGGAAAGAGGCTCGGAAAAGCAGAGCAGTGAAAGGCTAAGAAACAATAGGCAACCATGGCTTTGACAATGCAGCCCTGAACCCTTTTTGCTCCTGCTGTGACACTTGCATTCAAGAGCAAGGGCGGCTGCCATCATAAGAATGGACAATGGCATGAGGAATACAAGCGAGAGGGGGGATAAAAAAAAAAGGAAATCAGATGAATTCAGAGCTAAGATGGCAGAGCTCTCACCTTTTCCGCTTTTTTCGAGTAATCTGGATGGAGACGTCCCGCAGAGAAGAGATAAAAAGGGTGTGCTGAACTGTTGGATGGTTCTGAAGACTTCTGCATTTGCAAACGCATTTTAGAACTATTTGTAGGGGTATATATGCTGCATGCCATCTCTCTGTCTCTGTCTCTCTCTCTCTCTCTGTGTCTCTCTCTCTTCTGTTTTATGTCCTGCTATCTCCATCACACACCTCTAATAGTATGAAGACTTTCTGCCCATGTAAGTAAGTGAGAGTGTGTGTTCCTTAATGTTTGAATCAAGACACACGTCTGCATGCATTTCTAATCTAAGGAGCCTATAGCAGTTACTACAACTATCAATTAGTCAGCAATAGCTTGAGATCCCCATGTGTCTGGATGAACAAAGGTGAGAAACACAGGCAAATAGTACTACAGCACCTGGGTCACGTACAGTAACTTAGCTAGCAACAAATAATTGCATCTGTTTCTGCCTTTTTGATGCTTCTTGCTCATTGTTATGTAAAGTTACAGGTTATTAATGTGAATAGTAACACAATTAGACATGGCATTGTATATTTTCATTTGAACAACACAATAAAAGGAAATTAAGCTTAACTAGATGGAAATAAATGGTGACTTAAAGGCTTTAAATGAAAATATTCTCGGATCTGTAGCAGTGCTTCCATTTTTTGATCAATTGTTCCTGAAGTAAAGATGCAAATTATGTAGATGTATTTGGTCATTTCATATATATTAGGTAAGAAACTGATTATTCCGGAGGAGACAGAGTGGATGCCTAGTTTCCTGAAGTTATGTCCCTAAAGAGGGTAAGCTAAATCTGTTATTATTTTTTTTACTTCAACGACTGTTACTTTTAAGATAATTTTAAGGATGTTTTCTCAGATGTTTTAGACTTAAGGCAAACAAGAAGAAAGATACAGTACCTTTTACTTTCTCCTTCTTCTTAACCTCACAAAATGAGCCTTACCTTTAAAAACTGTCAGAGTCAGAATGGACTAAACAAAATTAAAAATGCCCTGAACAAAATCAAAAACAATAAAAGGAAAAAGCTCCAAAATCCAGCACCACCCTGACTCCACCACAAGACAGAGCTAGGTTGCTATCCATGAGCAGAGAGCATTTCAAAGGTGACAACACAGTCTGTGGACAATGTTATTTACACAGATTTTGTAAGAGCAACTACGGCTCCAAACTGTAATTTAATTTGCAGAAATTATACCCCACGTTTCAAAGTGCAGGAAGCTCTAAAAATCAAGCAGTCTGACAGAAAGAGTTTGTTGCTGAGAAGTAAGCATTTCTTCCTCATGTATAATATGCTTAGAGTCCTGCAAGGATGTACGCTGCATAACCCTCTATCGTTAGCTCTCTTTCTACTTATATCGGTTTCTATGGGAGGTTAATTAGTGACACCAAAGGAAAAACATTCATCCCAATTTTGGGTGCCAAGAAACTATCAATTTTATTTAGCTTTAGACAGCATAAAGAACAAAAAATCTTAAATTTAAAACAACAGAAATATCTCCTTAAAGAAATAACTCCCCATCTCCCTCACCTTTTAAGAACAGCCTAGCAGCTAGAAGATTACAGCCAGCCACTGCTAACAACATAGAAGGTGCTCGCAATGAAGCAAAATTAAAGAAAAGCTGCAGTAAAACAACGTTTTTGCCCAGAGAAGCCCTGAATGCAAGCGTCCCAGAGCTGACAGTACAGCATAAAACAAAGCAATAACGGGCTTTAAAAGAAACGGTGCTAAATGGGTGTTGTGCTGACCCACCATGCAGTTTCATTTCAAAACTTAGCTGTTGGGAATTGCAGGCGCTATGGAGACAGAAGATTTCCAATATGCCAAGCGCAGAGTTTATCGTAGGCTCTTTGCTCCCTGAAAGAAAGACATCGCATAGAGGACCAGCACAACACCGAGAGCAGTGGCTGGCTCTGCAACTCCACCAGAAACAACCACACTCACAGTCCCTTTGCGAGAGGTCCTATCAGGCAGACAAAAGCATAACAAAACCTACAAAATAATCTCACCCTTCGCCAAACAATGAGACCTTAAAATATATGTACGCGAGGGTATTACATGCAGAATAGGCAGGGGGAGGGGCGGGGGGATGAGAACAACATTTCCCATCAATGCGTTTTATTTCTTAGTATCTGAAAAGGCTGTTTCCCACTTTAATGTGAATTACTCATCTCTTTTATTGGGCCAGTCTGTTGCCTGCAAATGTACATCTCAGGTGAAAAAGGGCATTTATTTAGGAGTTCAAACAGAAACTAATCGCTCGATACTTATCTGCAGTTGAAAAGTAGTTAAATAGAACAGTAAGACTGTAATCATTCCCATGGCTATCTATCTACTAACACCACTTGGGCATGCAGATCTGGAAGACAGTAAGGTAGCTAAGGGAGGAAGGCAGTTAAACCAGAGAGTTGGGTACTTTTACTACTGCAGTTTATGTCCGTCTAGCTCCTAGTCTGAGTCCTGATACCGTCGCTTCTTCAAACATAGCACATTCCAATAAAATAAGTCAGCTTTCTAAAAAACAAAACAACAAAAAACCAAAACCAAAAAACCGCCACAAACAACAGATGAATAGACACCACTAATCAGATGTAATGTAATCAAATGCTCTTCTTCATCTGATCTGTCTCCTCTGTGTAATCTAGCTATTCTACCAGCTCCAGCATTTGTAATAGACATCACTGATTCAGATCTCGTATAACGTTATTTCAGTATTTTATTCTTAAATGAAACTACAAGTTGGGTGGCTACTTTGCATTCAAAACTCTTCCTTGACTTTGTAAATGATATCATGTATGAAGCAAGGCTGTTCTGCACCTTTCTTCTACTTTTTAATTGTTACATTTCGTAATGTTGCGGGTATTTCTCAGAGCATAGCACAAATTTTTAAACAGACAAAACAGCAACAGGAATTTAACAACAGAACTGCCTAGGATCAACAGCAAAAAATGAAGACCACAAAACTATTTGATAAGATCTGCCTTCAGACACAAGCTGGAAAAAGATGAAATCTTGTCACCATACAGCACTGATACATTTTTATGTCTTCTAAAATGCAGAATGATTTCCTTAAAAACAAGCATTTAAATAACATCCGCCTAGATTTCCCCCAAAGAAAAACCTCCTTTTATTTTACAGGACAAGCAGGATACACAGATTAACGGACAAATCAGTCTGCTAGGTAAATGACAACAGTGGAAAGAACAAACAAACCCTCTCGTACAAACAAATATATTTGAATGTAATAAAAATGTTGACAACAGTTATGTGATTAAAGCAATTATTTTTTTCATTTAAGGCCTTACCATTGGTATAATTTAAGTGAGAAATATCAGCCCCTTGGGTTTTGCAAACGAGATTTAATTTGTAGAAATAGTTGTGGGTTTTTTAGCTATTTTCAATGTTGCAAGATAAAGCTCTCTTTTCTTTTTTTTTTTTTTTTTTCCTAATTTTATTTTAAGACTAGACCCCATTTAGGATTTCACATTGTAAATCTCCCTATGTCTGAATGCTGTTACAAGGTTTGACAATGAAAGAATAATTCATGTCAGACAAAAAGAGCCCTTCAATCAGCTTCATGCAGCTTTTCTCCTGCAGGGCTATGCCAAAACGAATGTGGAATCCTGAACTGAACCATCCATCACATTTCCCGAGTCTTTCAATTAATGACACTGCAATCAGATCGATGGCGTGTAATAAGAAAAGAGCTTTGCATTTCTATACCTATTAATTCGCTGAGTAACTCCAGTGGTAAAACGTGACCAGAAAGGGAAAAGAAAAGAAAATTTCATCCTCCTAGCAAGATTTTTGGGGATGTTTAAGCCACTCCACACAAGCCTTGGTTCTACATTCCCATATCACCCCAAGTCCCAAATGCTCAAAGCAAAAATCACATAGGATATTTTTTGTTTAAAAGCAGGACAGTCTCCCTTCCAGACAGGTATTTTCTCTTCTGCTGCTAAGCACATGGAGCACTAAGTGTTTTCTAGGTAGACACTCTAGATTATAAAGGAGTCCATTTTTCTTCCAGGCTCAGACTGGTCAAACCAACCCCAGCAGATTCCTGTTCGCCAGAAATGTCCTCTCTGCAACGTGAGCCATGGAGAAGTGCAGTCACTTACAGGGCAAGACTCTGCAGACTTGTTCTCCGGTGCAAAGGCAGTAATTAGCGACAAAATTTCCAGATCACAGAACATGCCAAGGATGGAGTTACCTCACGCAGTGATTAACCTCCAACAAAATGAGGTAGGGGAGAGAGCTGGGCAGGGGGTGAGGGCAGCAGGGACAAAAAAAAGTCTACCAGCAACCATGGGATGAAATTAGAGTGACCTCACGTCAGTGAACTGGCATAAGATTTTGGATCAATGACAAAAATCATCGAGGCTTTGCAGAATGGAGCTGCCAAGCACATTTCAATTCCCTTACTGCAAACATTGTGGGTATTGTTTAGAGAAGCCGAACACCACAGGAAAGAGAAAACTGCAATTAAGCAGAACATTGCAATTATTAAAAGGATTTAATTTGGAATGGTCTTTTCTTTTAAAAGGTAGCTTTTTGGCATTAAAATGCCTGGCTTAAAAACCACCCTCTCTTTAAATGTTATGCAGCTGCACATTTCCTAAAAAGCTACCCAGTCTCTCCTTTCTGGGTCATGCAGGGTAACACAAGCTCAGACCAAAGGCTTTACCACCTTGCAGCTGATGAGCAGCTTAGAAAGCAGTGATTTGGAGGACCTCGTGGGAGACAAGGCTGGGTCACAGGCAATGAGATTCACATCTGGCCTTCAGAAAGATCGTGTTGTGTTGCCTTGGACAGGAAGCTGGACTTGAACTGCTCTTGCCAACATTAACCCCTTCCTCTGGATCAGATGAAGCCTTCAATCTCCAGCGCTGACACTTATTTCAGCAGCTTTGGCTTTACCTCAAAGGAAAGAAGCTGCAGCTGTGACAGGAGATGGACCCAGGTCAAAACCTACAAAAAGACTGTCTTTTGGGAGCAATAGACTTCCCGTGAGGTTGTGTATTTTGGAAGTCTTCAGAAAGGGAAAAGAAATCCTTAGGAGACAAAACAAGAAATGGAGCAACAGAAAACAAGGGAGGTTTTTAAGGGTTACTTCACAATCCTTTTAAATATCAAAGGGCGCTTTTAAAGGATCATTTCTCACTTTGCCTCTTAGCATCTTTTATAATCCAATTTCAGCAATTCTGAATTTCAGCAGCACCTCAAAAAAAAGGCCTGTTAACGCTGTATCTGAATGTACCCATCCATGTCACACAAGGAGTCAGAATCTTTAAGTTTGCAGGCCTAGGATGGGAACTGAAAACACCATGGCAGTAAGTGAAATGGGACAATGCCCATGAGCTGACTTGCAAAATAATTGCAACTAAAGCACAGTGAGAGATGCCCACTTACTGGCAGACAAAAAAAACAATAAACAAATAAATCAAGTAGAAGCAAAGCCAGTCCATGTACAAACAAAACCTGAGAGTTGAATGCAGGCTAAAGAAATAGGAAGAAAGAAATCTAGAATGGGAAACCTTTAAAACCAAAAGGAACTTTGACTAGGAAGCCAAATGCAAAATATTTATATTGCATGTGACTTTATCTTGCCCTTTCTCTACAGAGCACATAAATACACACAATCATAGGTGTCTCAGGACCCCACCACATCTCAGACAAGCAGGTTTCAGAGCGCGGTTGCAACACACATACCTCAGTGACCTCCAAAGTACAACCAGCCACTCAGGCTAGAAGTCAGCCCAGATCACCTCTCCTGACTTACATGTTACACCGACAACAACCCCAACTCCTTTTTGTGCGTATGTCACCATTTATACACAGGGAGGTGTCTTTAAGCCCAGGAAGGCTGCAGGAGTTGGGGGGGATATTTCTGACATAATACAAGATTCTCACAGCGAATACGTGACTGGAGATTTACAACTCTGAACATTCAGTGCCCTGCACTGTCCAGTTGCAAAGCACAGTATGTGCTCCACAGCTTAATAATGTACGAATGTCTTGCCTGCTAGTAGGTCAGGGAGAGAGGAGAAAAGGGTGCCGCCTCGAGCCATTATTTCAGCACTGGCTGCCTTCCAGGAACTAACAGAGCTTCAGAAGGCACAGGCAGGCTTGCTTACATCTGCTTCCCTCTGCCGCGGCTGCAGACAGACTTACACATTGATATTTTCTTTTTCTCTCTCTCTCTTTTTTTTTCTTTTTTCTTTTAATGGGTTTGGACAAGCTTTCGGTAGGTATTCTCATGGTTCTTTTCCTCATTTCTCTCAAAGGAGCTTTGGGAGCAACCACTGCAAATGAATTTGATAAAGAGAAGGCTTCTATAATTGTTTGTCTTGTTAGGCGGCTGGGGCAATGGCAGCACCTGGCCTTGTGGTAACGCGTCTGTCTACAAAAGCTGTGGAGCCTGTTAGCCCTTGTCAACAGAAGAAGTCAGCTACCTGTCTTGTTGCCATATACAAAAATCCACCTGGACTGTTCAAAGTCATGATCAATTCTCAGCTTTGGGAGTCAGACCTTGTCCCATGTGGTGGGATGCATTCCTGCAAATTTAGCTGCAGAAATACGGAGCTTCAGCTACCAAGGTCGTGGGTTCAGTCCCTACTGAACATAACAGTTAAACAGTCATCATTGTTCAATTTCCTTCTTTCCACTGAAATAGTAACTAAAAAGACACCTTCACAATGCACCTGGTGCTCTAGCACATGATTAATACTGTAATACAATTACATATCATCATTAAAACAATCAATTCAACAAGGACACTGCAAGTCAGCCACCGCCTATAACCCCACACACACACACCCACACCCACACCCACAGACCGTGTCTCCTTATCTAAGGATCCTATCCTTAGCTTTCTTCAAATCCCCATTCAAACCGTAGCACTGCAATCACTCCTTTCCATCAAAATAAAAGCAGGTATATTTCAGTACCTGCATTTCACAAATAATTACCTGACAACACAATATTATGAAAAGGTAGATAAGAAAATTAAAGAAAAACCTGAAAGTAAGTGAGATTATAGAATCAAAGAATGGTTTGGGTTGGAAGGGACCTTTGAAGATCATCTAGGTGCTAAAATATTCTGAGGATGTGTATGGGATTACAAGGCTGGAAGAGGTCAGACATGGTTTAAGTTCTCAGGTAAGGGTGGGGGTTTCCTAAAGAGGCAGGGACCTATTTCAGGACAGTTTTACGTTTCCTAGTCACCTAAATGAGATAAGGAGGCACTGGGTCCTTTTGAAAGGACAGTATGCTGCCGCTGGAATGCAAAAAGTTTGAGGAGCACTAGTTTAGGAGTCATAAAGATGAGGGTGGGGTGGGGGATGATCCCAGCTTCACATTCCCTCATGATGCCATGTTCTGGGCTCTCTCCACCGGCTGATCTCATCCTCAGATAAAACAATAGAATCACATATACAAATATTGGCAGGGTTCAGCCTTGTTTTTCACTGCAGGCCCAAAGGGCACATGGCAGTGCAATTGCAAGCTCTTCTGAGCATGTCTAATCAGCTCTGTCTGCCAGATTTTCAATCTCTGGTGGCCAGTTCTGTTCCCAATTTATAAAAAAATGCAGCTTCTGGTATGCGTGGTGTTCTGCGGACAAGCTCCGGTCCTCAGGCCCATCTGAAACAGGAGAACGCCACACACAGAGGGAATGGGCACAGAAAGGAGCTTAATTGGCCTCTCTTGATCTGCCTGCTGGGATCTCTACTCAGAGCCATGGGGCTTGGTAAAAACAGCTCTCCAATGGATTTATTTTTTCACTGCGCCTCCTGGAGATATAACCTTGGAGGTATAGCACAGAAAGGGGAAGACTAACCACACCAGGACTCCCAGCTGCTCTGCAAGTCAGTGAAATTTGAAGGCTGCTCCACAGCAGAGAGCAAGAACTACCCTACACACTCATCAGTCCCACCCAGCTCAGAGAGGAGTGGACAATAGTCCATCCTCAACCAGACAGAAGCAATTAGCTCTTGTTCCCTCATCAGGACTGTTTTTTTTTCAGTCAATTAATTAATGCCAACAAGTCAGTAGTGCCAATTTGTTTTTAAAGAACAAGAAGAGCATTTTTCTTTTTTTTTTTCTTTCAAGAATTCTGTAAGTGCCTACAGGTGCTATAAAGATTTTCAGAAATATCCAATAAATGGCCCTTTACCTGCACCTTTCAACAACTAAATCAACTTTTAAAATATCAACATTACATGTTTAGGGCTGATGCTATACTCATATCATTTTGATGTAAAAAATCAGTTGCCAAAACTTATTCACGTAGTCTCCCTCTGCAGTGAATGGAAAAAGCAACACTTCCAATAGGCAATTCACTTCTTCCTAACACAGGAGTCAAAATAGCCAACATCATTTACTCTGTCGAAGTGCCCTCTTCTCTCCTCTGATTAGAAAGAGATACTGACTGATCAGCATAGCCCTAAACTACTAATTTTTAGACAAGATTAATTCTCTCCAAAGTGCCTGACCCTTGTATGACTAACATTGGGATTTCCTACAGGGACATAGCAGCCTAAAACTGAGAAAACCCTTGAATACCCCATGTCATTTGGAAACAACACATTTCAAAAGCCCTAGCCAGTATCTCAACTGTCCCACACAACTTTTTGACATACAGACTGATATGTCTCATGATTCCTCTAGTATCTTAGGAGTGGAAATGTGTGAGAAAGAGGTTATGGATGTTATTTATGCTACTTAAGCAAATATCTTCTTAATTTCAAGTGCCTAACAATTTTCTTTTGTCTGTTACCTTGGTTCTCACCTTCATATTGTTCTATCTCTACTATACTTACTTATGTACAACACACACACACATATACATATATATTTGGTCTTGACAGATATGGAGATAACTCTTACAAAAAGGAGTTTGATGTTAAATAATGCCAGGACAGAGAAAATAATTAAAAAATCTGTTTACATTTCTGTGGGCTCAGAAATGTCTTATTCACTCAAAAGCTGAGAAGTGATATAATTTGAGGCGCTGTCGAATGCTTATCAGATTTATGCCAATGGTTAGTAAGCCTTAACTGCAAACACAGACATTATCAGTGTGCTTGTAAGTCAGCTGCTGCATGTTTTAAAGGGAAGTCACCTCTTCTCCAAGAGTACATTAGTCACATGTAAACTGTTGAACCTAGAGAAATAACTTTCCTGATGGTCACAGTAATTGCCTTATGGAGGACTTTATTAGCCTTACATTAGCCTATAAAATTACCATTCTTTTTGAACTCAAAACAAACCACCAGTGTTGACTCAGCAGCCCTCTGCACCGGAATACAACAGGCTGACCATGCACTGTAGGTATGATTCATACCTTCAAAGGCAGAACACAGGGATTATATACTGCTTTAGCTCACTGGAGCATGAGTTGAAATACCTGCTCAAGAGTAACGGACTTTTTTGTTCTCCCCGAAGTATTCTGAGACCAACCACATCTCGTCTGAAGTGGGTTTATCAAAATGTTATATTCTAGTGGAAATCTGATGAAACTAATATTCTCTAAACAGTTTTTGGCATCTAAGCCCCCATGCAGAAAAGATGACCCTACTGAACACAGTGAGTCTGAATTCTTCAGTTTACCTTCAGCCCTTACACAGATCTCAGAGGCCAACTACACTACAGAAGTTTGATATAACTCCACCGTCTGATTTCTGGACACTTTCAGCTATTTATACAAGCACTAAAACTGTCTGCTGGGCCATGGTACAATTTTCCAGGTTTTACCATCCAGTTTCATTTAGAAATTCACCTTCAGAATGTGTGGTGAGAAGCTGGTACTGTAAAAACAGCATTACTACTCTTGTATTACCTAGGAGCTTGCTCAGACTTCAAAGAAAATGCCTGAAGAACCCCTTGTAAGCCAAGTTTAGCCTGGTGTAAGTAGGTGGTTTCACTACTAGTTGTGAAGTTTCGGTCCATTTTTTCAATTGAAAATCTGGTACAGTGAAGTCTGCAGAACTGAAAAAACATATACAAACCATGATCAGAGACTTAGGTTTCTAAACTGTCTTGGGTTGCAAAAACAAATTGACATCAACATATGGGGAAAGTCTGAAGTTGCAGCAAACATTCACATATGTGAGACACTTTGGCATGCAAGAGTCCCCATTAAATTCAAATATACAATGCACAAGATTAAAGTTATTCAGAGGCATTAGTGTTTGCAAGATCAGACCCTGAAATTTCTCTGTGTAGTAACAGTTACTTTAGGTTTAATCTGTTATTGCATTAATATCTATAAAGAGCATATATAAATACAAATCAGATGGCAGCTGCAGTCTTACTGAAGGAAAACAAAAAGATTTGAGGGCTAGGGGGGAACTAAAATTTCCATGACGGCCATTTCCACTGTGACGTATTTTGGGATTATCATCTTGCCCAAACTGCAGCTAATTTTTTTTCCATACACAATATATACACACATATGTATATATATGAGAACAAAAAAAGCAAACAAATTAATTTGGGAAAGAAGAGAAGGGCAACACTGATGAGGAAAATTGCTTCAAAATGGACAGACTAACCTTTCACAGGAGCAAGTGATAGCGTTAAGTCTAGCAACCCCCCTCAAACTCCTGTGAAAAGCCTGATGTGCTCTACTTAACATTTAAGAAAATTCACTAGGGAATAATGACCTCTGATTTATTTTGGCTACAGTGATCTTCATCTGTGTTTCTGTTAATCTCACTCTAAAGATTTCAGGGTACTTTTTAACTAGAGACTGACTCATTCTCTAGCCGCCTAGTAGTTAATCTGCTTAGATATTTCCCCAAATAACCATCTGCTCTACCTTGTATTTGTTTCAGTCTCTATCTTAGTTCTTGGTCTGTCCTGCTGGCTTATTCAGCACTCTTTAAATTTCTCTTCCGGCCTTATGTCTGGTTGCTTATGTTTTGGACAGACAATAGAGGTGATACAGGCCATTATTCATGAGAAGCTTCAAGTGTAACGTGAGAAACATCTCATCTCCTGACCCCTGTTAGCATAAGAATTGCTGATAAAATTCTGGACTGAAAGAGAAGAATCTTCTGGGAAATATATAGGCAAAAGTTTCACTTGAGAGATGGGTTTTCTAAGAAGAATCCAGATTCTCTTGCCTAAGGACCAGATCTAACTCCTAGCGCAGTTACTGGGAATCTAGAGAGATAGCGCAGGAGAGACCTTACATGCTTGTGAGATTTGGAAGAGAAGGATATTCTTTACCACTCCTACAGCTCTGTGCTCTTGCATTTTATATTTTTTATCCAAGGATCATGAAGTGATTTGCACACTTCAGTGAATTAAGCCTCACAACACTCCTGGAGAGGGTGTAAATGTAATTCTATTGATTCCACATCTGGATTAAAGTTAAAGATTAAAGAGAGCTCCTTGGACCATGCATCATCAAGTTGCCAAGTTTTAACCAGTTTCAATTGATTTTAACAGAGTTACATCTGAAAGAATTTGGGGTGATGCAGTAGAAAAGTCACACATATTGAAAACAGTGTCTGTCAAAGGATCATCAGACACTAAGACTATGTTTGATCATAGAAAGTAAATTTTGGTAACAGTAGAGCATATATCTACAGGTTAGAAGCAAAGGTAGGAACTGACCCACCCTGCTGTCTGCTGACACACCTACGGAAAACCCATAAGACAGACAGATGCATTTGTCCTGAAGCAACAAATGCCATGCTACAATATAGAACACAGCATACTGAGGGCCAAATCCTTTCTAACAAAGCTTTTCAAAGCCTACTGACTTTATCCCAAGTCATTCTGTTTACAGATGTATCAGTGGCTTCCAGCAGTTTTGCATTACATTTACTACAGAAAAAGCACTGTTAACACTGCCCACGTGGAGAGCAGCAGAACACAATATTGAACTGGAACTCCAGTGGAGTGGCATGCACCTTAACCATAAGGGTATCTGATAGCACGGACAGGCAGCCACATCCATAGGATAATTTTCATTAGAAAGAAGTTCTGTCCTGCTTGCTGGGACAGGATGAGACAAAGTGTTTAGGAAACCAATTCTATCGTGTGTTCTCTGCAATTGGGATAAATTATGTGGCTGAAGTTTCTCCACACCTAGCTTCGATGATCCTAACCACAGTTACTTTGCTTCTTCCTTTTCCTTGTTTGCTTTGAGACACTCTGTCAGTCCCAAGTAGACTCACAAGCAAAGTATTGATGCTGTTTGTACTTCCACTGGGTATTATTTCACACCAAAGTTGGCACACACAACTGGCATCAACAGCGTTGCCTTAGCAGAAGTAGAGCACCAGAGATAACAACTTCATTTTATTTATATGACATATATAGACAAAATAATGTGCCAATTGTCGAAGTGGCAGAGAGATGTCTGGTTTGTCAATTCTCACCCTCAACTTTAGCTAGTGGAACTGCACAAACCAAAACTGAGATGCACTATGTGCTGATTCACCATACGGTAACAGACTACAGGACTTGCACATGAACCTTGCTGAAGCTCGTTAGCTGAATGCTTGTCACATCAGAGCACAACCTTTCAACCCATTTCTGCCCTCAACCAATACTTAAAGGTTGATCATGCATCCAAATTCAACAAGGTAAGACCTGGCACAGATGTAAGGGATGCTGACTCAAAGCAACTTGCAACAGATGGTCCCACTTGGTCTATCTGGAGCCCAAAGTGTTTGTCATTCAGTCGCAGGGCCAGGCATGGGATTCAAAAGGCAGGTGCACTCCCAAGACAGTCTCTATCTCTCCACTGGATGATCCCACAGATGAATCTGGGATGGTTAGCTCAAATTTGAGGTGAACATGGGCCAGCAACAGAAGGGGATCACTACCCCTTTGCAGATTTGCAGATGCATTGGAGCCCAAATCTGACAAGCAATTTAACTGTTTAGCAGCACAAAGCTGTGGATAATAATTCACATATTTGAGAACCTACACAAGATCACCTCTTAAATGCACTAAGCTCTGCCATTAATAAAATGGAACCACTACAATTTTAATATCATATTGTACCAATACTACTAAAATCTTACCACATTCATGAGGGAGAGATGTTACTTTCATCCTATTACAGTTGGGTGAAGTGAGATGCAGAGGTGCATGATTTGACCCAGGATATAAATCATATCCGTGTCAGTCACAGACCACAATAGTTCACAGCTTTCAGGTGAGTTTTCAGTGCACTAGATCTTACTGCCTTTCACCAGTGCACCTGATTCAGCACAAATGAATCCAATACTACTTTAAAGGAAAAGTCTTAATGGCAAACAGCAAACCAAATGGGCAATTAATATTCTCGGATGGATTAAAGGAAAAATCTACATGCACATATTCAAACTATTAAAAAAAAAATCTAAACCAACTGGTAAATGTTTATAGATGTTCAAACTGCTAACAACATGCAAGAGGCTCATCTTTCAAATATCGTAGGTCAATAAAAAGGAATATGCGAATTTCCAAATGTTCCTTGCTTGGATGATCCATCACTATGATAACTAATACATACTTAAACTCCTCAATGTACTCCCTGAAATTAAAACAACCAGATACCAAAGAAAGAGCTTAAATAACCATTATCAATGGATTTCAGATAAAAATCAAGAAATAATTTCAGAAAGATCACCCAACACAATCAAATGAAACAGCTTTGGAAATGGGTCAGGGAAGTGTGAGCTGGCAACCAATTACATTTTGTATGCAGAGGCAGTTCAGCAACAAAAAGTCTCCCCAGATTAAAAGCTTGACAAAGTTGGTCCAAGCTATGCTTCTCACTAATTGATATGGAAAAGGCCTTTGATAAATAACTTTCTATTTACCAATAGTGTTCACAATAGAGTGGATGTTTGCTCAGAGACATGGTTTGGGTAGAGGCTGCACATTTTCCCTCCTTGTTTTGGGAAATCGGGAGGGGGCTATTAGTGGTCCCCACTGCCTCCCAACCCATGCATCGCACACAAGCAGGGAAGGACACACTCCCCTCCTCAACCCATAACATGTCCCCAAATGACATCACTGGAGGCAGGATTGCTGGGCATCCTTGTGCCAAGTACAGGCTAACAGGAGCTCACAGTGCCTGTACCATTGTGTTGCCTGTGCAACCAGCACAGCTCATGGCACAACTAGGGCACTCCTGATGTAGGATATTTTGACATATGTGTTGAGTTAGGCAAGCTGACTACCTCTGTATTAAAGCTTAAGGGAGAAAACAGAAAAAGCCTGGAATGCCTACATAGGTGCCATGGTTTAATGCCAGCCAGCAGCCCAGTCCCACACAGCCACTTGCTTACTCCCTCCCCAGTGGGATGGGGGAGAGATTCGGCAAAGTAAAAGTGAGAAAAATAGTGGGTTCAAAAAGACAGTTTAATAGATAAAACAAAAGCCACACAAGAAAAAAGTAAAACAAGGAATTCATTTGCTATTTCCCACTGGCAGCAGGTGTTCAGCCATCTCCAGGAAAGCAGTGTTCCATCACACTTAACAGTGACTTGGGAAGACAAACACCATCCCTCTGAACATCCCCCCATTCCTTCTTCTTCTCCTAGCTTTATATGCTGAGCATGATGTCATATGGTTTGGAATATCCCTCAGGTCATTCAGGGTCAGATGTCCCAGCTGTGTCCCCTCCCAGCTTCTGGTGTACCCCCAGCTTGCTCGCTGGTGGGGTGGTGTGAGTGGAATAAAAAACCTTGACTCTGTGTAAGCACTGCTCAGCAGTAAAAAAAACATCTTTGAATCATCAACACTGTTTTCAGCACAAATCCAAGACATAGCCCCATATCAGCTACTACGAAGAAAATTAACTCTATCCCAGCCAAAACCAGCACAATAGGTTTAGTCACCAGAATTTTAAAGGCATTTCAGGTGCTAAACATAGCTAGGAACTTCACTGAGGCTTCTGCAACACTGAAACACTAAATTCTTGTTTATTTCAAGAGACACTAGAAACCATGCCTTTCTTTGTTGTTTGATTTTATCTCATTTTCAACCTATCTTTGTCATTATCAAACTGAGTACCTTTCAAATTCTGGCCTTAAAAGTGCTTAAGGCACTTTTTTGTTGTTGTTTGTTTGAAATAGGACTTGGAGGTCCAAGTAATTTAAATGATCTTGTAAGTGTTACTCTGCTCTCAGTAAAGTAAGAGGAGAGTCCTAGAAGACTACAGTATGGAAAAGGAACTCACAATATGGGAAACAAAGGAACACCATAGAGGAATTAACGTGTCGTCTGCATGACAACACTTTACAGTTTTCATGTGTGGAAGTGTGGAAACACTTCCATCTTCCTTTATAAATGGTGTTGTTATGTTAACTTCAGTATGATTCAGAGGTTCCAAAGTAAATTAGGGCACCTCAATGCTACTGACATGCTCCTCTCACTGTACAGTCCAGGTCCTTCAGAAAAATATCAAGCATTACCCAATTCACCACAAAAACATGCAACTTAGGAGCACTGGAAGAGCAGTCTGACTAATTTGTTCAAGGGAGGGCATTTCAAAACAAGGCAATCAAAACATGGGTCAAGGTTAGCACTGAATTCGCACACATGAAATTTGAGAGGAAAAATGCTCTCTGGGCGTCTCTTCCTGTTAATCTTGTTTTGGTGCTGGCCGGCCCAGCTGCCTCGTGTGCTCTACTCTCTCCTGGGCGGAACCCTGCAGTTCTTTGATTTCCTTTCATATTTGCAGCTATGTCATTTCTGGCTGACCCTTCCCAAACCTCAGATGTTTTCCTCTTGGAGCTGCAGGAGCATTATGTATGCTTATCAAGAGACCAGCCTGGAGCTGGGATAGCCTTAGGATTTTCAGGGCACTTAGCAAATCTTTGACAGTTCTGAGAGGTTGGGGAAACCAGGAGGAAAGATGGGAGCCGTTTCCCTGATAACTTTAGCCTTTATTTTGCTTTCCCCCAACATGCACCCAGAAATATAACACCACATATTTTTCTGGCTGTAGAGCCATTACTGGATAATAGGACAGCTGCTTACAGACATCAGTTACTGGAAATCGTGTACAAAATTGTCCTGTCTCCACTTCCTGCTCCTCTCTCCTCCTCCACACAGTCTCTTCTAAAAAGAGCACAAATTACTATCATTAAAGATGAAGCCTGTGGGTTGTTAAATTTTGGCTGCTTTAGAAATCAGACAGACCAAGTCAGCTCAGTCCAACTTAAACTACAGAATCACAAGAGATGGCCAGACCACCATGGACTTTCACAGAGAGGAGCCCAAGCCACACATCTGTGCTACAGTTTGAAACCTCAGTGTTTCATTTTGGGCTGCTCAGATATAGACTACATGATTTAGCCTCTTATCCCACACAAAATTTGACTCCTATACGGGTATTGTATTGGTGGGTTTATGGGAGCTATCTGGATACTTTTTGGTTACTGAGCAAGAAACCACTGTTAATTAGTATTCCCACAGGATGTTTCTTATCATTCCTGATTCCCAGCACATCAGAAGTACCATCTTAGCAGCTACTCCTTAAGCACTGCAGCAACTCACTCTGCTTGTGCCTGTGCATGACTGGTCAACAGTACCACACAAAAATCTCAACTGGAAACACTATGCACACCAGAAGACAGCTCACGCACAGACCCTATAAATGCCACCCATAAAAGCCTAGAGCACAACTCGTTTAATAAAAATGAATGCCCTTTGTTAATGTTACTAAAGCTTACTCATTTAAACACAGCATCATACATATTGCACTCAGAAGCCTATCAATACAATGCAAACCCACCAATTTTAGGTGGTAGCTTCTTTGAAGGGGCTGGAGCAACATAAATTAGTCCTAAATGTCTTGGACTTTCCGAGGATAAATATTTCCATGAACAAATGAAGAAAACAGACTCCCAAGGCCACTCATAAATTCTGGCACAGAAAGGCATGTGCTTCCATTGAGTACATTTCAGAACAGTATTTCCTGAGGCATTTCTGAATGGTATTGACTTACATGCAAAAGTTTATGTCTGGAGCCATGCAAAAGGACTGGACAACAAAGGTGAAAGAACAATGCATCAAGAAACAAACGTAGACCTTTTTTCTTCAAGTTAATTAAAAGAAACAAGGTCTCATTCCCTTTGTTTGACATCAGTAGGATACCATCCACTGCTCAGGAGTTAATCCTGATTTACTGCAGCAAATCAGAGTGATACACGCTCAGCATATGAGCCATTCTAAGTTGCACTCAGACAGAAGCTTCAGCACAATGCTCCCCACATCTGCAACAAACTCAGATCAAATTTTAGTAATCACCTACCTCTTTTCAATCCATTATGTTGACCATTAAGATAATCATATGAATTTGTAAGTCTGAGATGGGGAAGCCATGTGAGCCTCCATGGTTGTGTTTCTATGGAAACAATTCCCCTAGCATCTTCAGTCCACATTCGGTATTCTTGTCTCACTGTTCATCTCATTCACACACTCAAAATCCCTGTTTTCCAAACACTGGTTTCAGGAGGGCTATATTTTCTTCCTTTTTCTATTCATCCATTGAGCTGGATATCACAGGGACGATGAGGTGTCTGGCAGGTCCCTGTGTGCCAGTCCTGACCCACAGAAATCAGGATGAAGGCAACAGGGCAGCACAGCCTCCACAGACCCTTTTAGCACTTTTGCTTTTCTGGTGCAACTGGAAAGACTGAAAATTAGTCCTTAATTATGT
The DNA here is from genome assembly GCF_963210335.1 of Falco punctatus. Lineage (NCBI taxonomy): Eukaryota > Metazoa > Chordata > Aves > Falconiformes > Falconidae > Falco > Falco punctatus. Next base: position 8,072,560 of record NC_137596.1, read on the forward strand.
TTTAGAGGTTTGGCCACTTTCATCCCACAGTGAAGATCATACAGGAATGACAATGGAAACTGCTACCTATAGCAACTTCTATCCAGAAGCGACTGCACTCCCACCTCCTTTCTCTGCTCTGTGGCAGCTTCACCCATCTCCTAAAAGTAATCACGTATGGGAAAGATGGCAGCTTATGAATCCACGCGCAGCCAAGCCACACCACACTTCAGCCCTGGGACAGAACAACTCCTTACTCAGCTGGAACAAGGAGCATGCAAGGGAGCTAGAAATTAATTTCTCAGTTAATATTTGGCTCTAATGATTCAATTAACACTCCATCCTTATGAAGAGTACCACATCCCAAGCAACTGGGCCTCCATCACTTCCCTTCTGAGAGTACTTTGCAGTACAATGGGCTTCACACTTAGTTCTCCTAAGTCAGCCCGTTTGTAATTGCTCCGTCTCACTGGAATTCAATCCCCATGGACCACCAGGAACAATTCATTCCTTGTGTCTGCTAGAGTGCCTACCATCTCAATCAACTCAGCAAGGACAGAACTAAGGGTTTTTTAAGGCTGAAAACATCAGCTGCTATACCCTACTCCAACTAGCTACACTCACTAACTGGAATATTTATAGACTGCTCCTCTTTGCAAATGTTGCACAGGAGGAGACTTGTCACATACATCCAGTAGCGGATTGTACCTGCAGCTTCTCAGTACATCTCAGGGCAACATCCCTCCATTTTCTGGGTCTATGTCAGACTTCTCTCCACTGGCTTAAAAGCTCTCTGTATTTCTGCAAGAGCATGTGAAGAAAAAAGTAATAAAAGTGTCCTTTCCATCCATCCTTTTGCCAATATTCAGCTGAAGCATTAAACAAAATTATTAACCTTCTGGTACCAGCTCTGCTTATTAGCACTCTTGCCCCAGAACCGGCATCAGCAAAGGCAGGGGTGCTACAGAGGGAAGATGGCCAAATCTCTTCTGCATTCAACCACTCTGTATTCTGAATATACCAAGAATTAACTTGCAGGAGTTTAAACACCAGTTGCCTCCCTAAACTACTGGTTCCACTCCTGCATTGCCAGTTTTAAAAAAGCACAAGGGCCACGTTTTTAGACAGTGTAATTTGGCACAAATCCCTTAGCTCCATTGTTTTCACTGGAACTATGGTAAGTTACAGGTCAGGATATAGCTCTAAAAAGATTTTGCTTTAAAACAAACACATAAACAAGAACAGGTTTAGACAAGACTGGGGATTTTGAAGCTGCACTTCTGTCTCCAGAAAATTCCAATGGCTTGCAGTAGTCTTTGCTCCACGAAGCCACTAATTTGTAACGCCTTTAATCTTTCCATGTAAGTCTGTTCCTCTACTCCCGTAATCACTTTTGTTGCTCTTCTCTGAATTCTGTCCAATTTACCACACAGTACAGACTACATTACATCTGAAAGGCCAGAAGTATGGTGTACAGAAGCTCATTTTCAAATTCTATGACCTCAGTTCTTGGGAGGATTTCAGAGACCAGACACCATGCTATAAATGAAGAATGTGTGCCCATATAGCTAGGTAATTTAAATGCATTTTCTGTGAATAAATCTACTCAGTACTTTCTTGATCTGCACAATCCTCTGCCATAGGGGCGTAACGTAAAAATACTTCAAAGGCTCTAACAAATTCCCTCAAGATGTGATCTTCACCATTTCAAAAGCTGAAAGACATAGACAAGGTATAAAGCCATCATGATATATTTTCAAGGTAACACTCTTCTGCAACTCCTGTTCACCCATTTCTTGAAAGTGAAATTGCCACTTCTCTCTCTATATATATCCTTTTAACTTATTGACTTTCTTACGAGCAATGCAAAGATGAAGTGAATTTGACTTTTGGTTAGGGTTTACTATACCCTCATTATCTTTAAATGAAGCACAGCAATGCTTCCTTCCTTCAAATACCTCCTAGACAGTTCCAAATGGAAATCCTCTAGCCACAGACCCTCACCACTTCCCTTGCCTCTTGCAGCACCAAGAAAGTCTAGATTTGGATTCAAGTTTCAGCCCTGATCTTTCTCCCCTTGTTGGGCTGAAACAAGACCCTGCATAGCAACAATCTTGTGAAAGATTATTTTTCTGTTACACCTCAGTCCCATCTCTGATATTAATTATACAGTTTGAGCTTTAAGCCAAAAGGTATTTTGGAACCGGTGCTCTTGGCTGAAACCAAGATTCCTCATATCCTCCAAATAGTTTCATAACAAATTCTCCTAGACTGTGGCATATTTAATGAGAATGCAGATGATCAATTGCAGCCTGCCTTGCACGGTTAACTCAATCAACAAACTGCTAATGACTCCAGCATGTTACAGCTTTTTTGGCTAATGAGAACCGTATTGACCAGATTTTTCTCTTTCTCCCAGGATCAAACGCCAATATGGAATGAGTTCTGCTACAACTGTAACATTAGCCTGCAAGGAAAACGCTGACCAGCAATAGCATGGCACAGCCTGCATGTCATTAGGGAGAGAAAGATCTCCCAGGCCTGTAGGACAGCCTTTCCTAACGCTTCCAAGTGTCTTGTCTGGTGAAACCAAAGCCCTGAGAAACAGAGCTGCAGCGCGAGCATGGAGCTTCCACCTTGGTGCATAGCATTGAGTCAGAAAAGCCTTTTGTCCCTGGCATGCTGGCGGCACTGCAGCTGTCCCGCCTCTCCTCCTCTTCCTCCCCACTGCGTTCTGCTGCCATTGTGCAGCAGAATAATCTGTAGCAGGTGATTAGTAAATACACTCTGCTTCCTCTTTCTTTCGCTTTTGTGCTGCCTGCTGCTCCACTTTACCATCACCTCCATTTCTTCTTCCGTCCTTCAAATAGAAGTCAATTGACCATTTTCTGTATGGAAATCTAACACCTGACCATGCTTTTAAGTGAAGAGCAGTATTTATGGTGGAGTCTGAGGACTGAGCTGGGAAACAGTTTGTTGGGTGTTATCCTGCCTGTTATCAACCAGTGTTAAACAAAGATTTGCTTCCATGGAAAGAATTCCCGTGACTTCAGTCATCTTTGGACTAGGCCTTTATTTCCTTACAAAATAACCTCTAGTTTCTGGTATGGTTTGATTTCTAAAATGACAAATTTCTAAAATAGACTTTCTTTTCTGTACCCTGGGGAAAACACTGCAGCCTGACCAATTTCTCTCCATGAAGAGAGCCTGGTTCCAATTTTGTCTACACCATCACTTTGCTGGGTGTTAAGTCACTTTATTTTCCCAGTCCTTCACTTCCCTCTGTCAAACAGGAATAACACAGAATGCTTTGTCCTTGAGGAAGTAAAACTGCTACAGAAAAAAAACCCAAGTATTATTTTGCTTTTGATCAGCTTCATACTGCACCACCTGAGAGCCACACCCTGCCATCCCTAGCTGCAGCCAAACCAAAGAAAAAGTATAACTACAATGGGTAAAAAAGGAGCAAGAGAAGGAGTAATTAGGACTTGTGAATCAACTGGAAAGCATCAATTCTCCAAAGCTTCTTTTCAGACTAAGCTAGTTTGTTAGTATCATTTTGAACAAAAATAATAGAGAATGCACACAGTTCATCAATAAGGATTGTGCTCCTTCCTCTTTAAGAGGTGCTTCTATGCAACTCTCTCCACTTTAAAAGGCTTAAATATTAAATATCATTCAGCCGAGTCATCATGGGGGTCCACACTTGACTTCATTCCTCTCTTAACAATGTCCTCAGGCCAGCTGCCAGGAATTCAGACACTTAATAACTTCCCTGGGCTGAGAACTCTTCACCTCGGGCATGCTCTTCTCTTATCTACAGTGGGAAATGTTCCCGTTCATTTCATGGTCTGCTCTGACCACAGCACTCCTTGCTCCACTGACTATCTCCTGCATTGTTCTTCAGGTTCAAACTTCCCAGCCTCACCTGCAGGTCCACCACACCCTACCCTTTTTCTGTTAGCTTCCAGCTCCCTCTTAATTTAGCCTTAGCTTTCACCCTACAACATTAAAACCCTTTGTCCCTTATTCCTAACTTGACTTCCCTGTCTTCTGTGCCACCATCCCCTCCCTTGCAAAGGCTGAGCCACAGAGCTCTATGACTCTGCTGTGGTGACCAGTTCTGTCAAAGGATCTCTTGCTCAGCCTTGCGTTTTTAATGCTGAAGGGCCTGGTTTCAAAGCCACGTTTCCAACAGCATGCCCATATTCATTCAGCTTTGGAAGAGCAGTTCCAGTAACTTGTGAGCAGAAACTGGAGCTCCATGTTCACAAGCAGGTTACTCTTCCCTGCTCTTCCCTTAGAGCATGCTGGGAGGTCCTGCAAACACTGATCATTATTTCTCTCCTCCAAACACTTCACACACCTTTCCATCCTCCTTTTTTCTCCAAAGGACACAAGCTAGCTAGCTAGAAACCAGGCTAGCCACCAGAAATGTGCTTTCACTGTTTTAATCTCCTTCCTCCCCTTGCCCCGTACAAAAGAAATTCCAAAGAAAAATTCAGAATTGGGTCCAAGTCTGTGTGATTTAAGCCCATTCTTAGTCCACTGGTAGCAGATAGGAGACATTCCCTACCAGCATGGTTTAAGAAATGTCCAAGTCACTCTAGGCTTTAATCTCCTGGGCATCAAAAATCCAGTTCTTGAAATACATGACTGGAAACTTCTGGATTTGGCTGCAGTCTAAACTAAATTAGTTACGGTAAATATAACTTTGCCACTGCTCTTGGTTTTCTTTTGTAAATGGAACAGGGCATTAGCACAGCCACTTTTTCTACTACAGGACTCCTTACTCAGACTGCTTTTAAGTTCACTAAGTTCCAGCTTCAGGAAGAAAATGGTAGCATTTGATTTATTGGTACAGGGGAAGAAGAATGAAGTAAAAAATAAATCTAGTAGCAGCGGTGCTACTCAAGCTCACTGCAAGCCAGTCCCGAGGAGTACCCAGATTCCAGTCCAAGATTAGCATATCTATCTGATACACAGGGCAAGTCCTTCCCTTGCTCTGTGTCTCAGTTTCCCTGCTCATAATCAGATCATGCTAACTGTGAAGCTGAATTCCATTATATTTGACAGAGATATAAAAATATACAATCATGTACTCACAAGCAAATCCATGGAGACAGTGTTATCAAGCAACATCTATATAAAGTATATCTCTAGGATACACACAAAAGAACCAAAGTGAAGGCATTAGAATAATCCTGCAGTTATGACACTGTCTTAGCCCTTGAGGTATTTTGTCCTGTTAGTGGCTCTGCCACAGTCTCCCTGTGTGAGTCTGGGCAAAACATCAAATCTTTCTCCATCTGTACAACAGAAAAGCAGTCCATCCTGTCTTGTTTTCTTTTTCCTCTCAGGGCTACTGGCATTACAAGCTCTTATAGCCAGAAAGTGACTCCTGGATATGTTGGCAAAACTGATCTGACAGAGCCCCAGATTCAGCTGCTGCACTACCAATAAAAATAACGGGTCACCAATGTGTGCAATACTGGATAGATCCAGGCTCGGTGGCAGAAAAGAAGGAAACTGCTTACCTAGAATGGATTATTTGTGACTTCTGAAGCAAATATGAGAAAATTTTAATGAATTTTCAGGCCCCTCCACCCCCCCCCCCCCCTTTTTTTTTTTGCCTTCAAACAATGCAGAGCAATGACTAGAAGGTTCTCTGGACAAATCAATGAAACTAACACCCAACAAATGACCTTTCCTCAGTGTCTTATAAGTACCTGTCAACTTCATGAGTGCCACCACAATTGAATGGAGAGATTTAAAGCCAGACTATTCATTAGAGAGCAAACTATTATTCTAGAGACTTAAATGACTTGGCTAGTGGCCAGCCTTCCTTACTGTTAGGTACCACTAGTAAAATGGAAAGTGGCTGCTATTTGGTTTGCACAAAAGCATAAAAGAGAAAAAAGTCTTTCAAGAGGAACAAGAACCAGGCTGTTCAACTGATGATGGTCTGACATCCTCACAAGATGGCATGAAGGGTAAACAGATATACAGCATAATCAGGGAACAAGCAGAAGTCTGTAAACACCAGAGATAGCCTCTATTTCATGGCATCACTAACAATCAACCAACTAAGTATGCTATAATGAATGCATTAATAAAACAAAGAGGCTAGGAGGGTGTCTCAATAACTACAATTTTCTTTTATGCAGTAGATACTACTGACTTGCCATATGAGGTTCTGAATTAAAAGCCAAATTATTATCTTCTCTGATATAGCTCACATTTGCATTAAATGCTAATATTTCAAAGTAGGAGTTACAAACCTCACCATTAATCATCTGTTTTGTATGAAGTGATATGTCACCTTTATCTCCCTAGAGCCCTTTCCTCAGGACAACCTTACTTCTCAAGTTCCCTTTCTAAAACCGCTCTTTATGATGACTAGGACGAAAGTAAAGGGGACTAACATGAGCTCTGTTATACAACATTGCACGTGTCTGTACAGTAGTACAGCCAGGAACAGCAACTCAGCTAGCAGCAAGCAAGCCAGCCTCTGAACAAGAAGAGCACAGCTGTACTGGTTCTTCATTATTCCCAAGTAATGCCGTTAGTATACCCACACTATATTGAAAGGGAGCTGTTATTATTCTGTTAGTACACAAGAAACAACCTACAGGAGCGTAAGAATTGAAAGTCTACTATGCAGAATGGACAGAAAAATTGGGGCAGCAAGAGTAAGAAGCCTCACACCTCACCTTTTTCCAGTTCCATGCTTTGCCCCTTCCTCATGTTTAGAGCAGCTAGAAAGCCTTGAGATGGTGACACTGAATGTTGCTTACCATGATGAGAAACCCTAAGTTTGTTCTGGGTTACTCTAATCTGCTAATACAACAGAATCTTACAGGTTTACTTTCTTTAGCCTCACTGTGAAGCAATTAAACACAGCAATTAAAACTCTCTGCAAGTCACTTTTCTATCAAAAAGTATCAAGCTACTTGGACAGACATTTGTCTTCTAGTGCTTCTAGTGCACAACAGTGGGACATAATTTTCTTTTTGATTAAAGCTGTCTTTAATACTTGCTAACAGCCCTCGGTGAAATATTTTAACACAAACACAGTCTCCATAACTTCTGACAAATAGCTGTCTAAGATTTACCCTGCTATGGCTCAAGAAGTCGAAAGACCGTCATACTGGGCAAGAAGATGAAAAGTTCTCTCAGAAAGAGAACACTTATACAAGCTAATCTCTCTATTACACTGGTGCTTGTGATGATGGTCAACTTGATCAGGTCCTGTGACTAATGTAGAGAAACAGTATGCAAAATCCTCAGCCAGTTGGATGACTCTGAAACTCCATGTCTTCTAGAAAGTTCTCCTGGGTGAAAGAAGCTCCTTTTGCAGATTGCAAGGTTTGAAAGTTGAAGGAGATCCCATCACTTCATCACTATACCTCTCCAAAGACCTTATCCAGATCCTCAGTATGATCGCTACACAAATCTGCTAAAATATGTCTAAGACGTTCTTGCTATTACACATACAAGTAGCTCAATGTGCATTAAAACACAAATACAGAGAGTTGCCTACCTTTCCATACCCCTTTTCTTTGCCAGTGACACACAAACTGCTGTAAGGCAGCTAGATTTTTCTGCTGCCCTTCTTCTTTCCCCCACACTGCAAGATTTTGCAGATCACAAAGCAAAGAGCACTTTCCATGCTCTGTTCCTAATGTCTTTGAGATGCGTGTGCTTCAAGTCCTGCCCTCCACATTTAAAGTGGCTGACTTTCCTGCATTTGGGTTGTATCACCTCAGGATAGGTATTTTTCAGTTCAGTTAGCTGGGCACGAGGCACTTAGGTTTAAGGTCTCTGACAGATGCCATCTTCCCATTTGTTTTCCAAGAGGTGTCTACTACACTCCTGCCACTCTTATTTACTCATCAGTCCATTTGAAAACTTACTATTCTCCAGCACTTTAGTGGAAGCTCATGGTCACTTGTGGCTTTCAAAATGGAAGGGTGCATTTCAGATGACACACAGTAAAACAGCCTTACCATGTGTAAAAATAAGATTACACCATAAAGCCCATGGTTCCAAGTAGTCCAGTTTTGCCACAGATAAGGCAGTTGGAGGAGGCTTGGGATGCAAATTGAGCACTTTTTCTTCAAAAACTACCTAGCTGCTGAAGGTACAAAAGACAGAGTTTTAGGATAAGCTGTACAGTGCAATTTGTTTTCCATCAAACTGTGCTTATGATGACTTAGCTGAGTGGACCCAGAATCTGTTACAGTAAAACAGGTCAAAGTGGATATGGAAAATTATATTTCCATTCTTAAAAGGCAGAAAAACCATTTTTCATCTTTTCTGACTGGATACAGTTGAAGAAGATTACAGCTGGTATGATTACTTTCAGCAGCCTCCTGTTTGACCTATAATTCTGTAAAGGTGCAACTAACCCTTCATATATTGACTGTCAAGGATTTTCCCCTACATGCTTTTTGTCCTTTTCAGCCTATTTTATATGGAAAATTTGTCATATTATAGTTCTTCATATGAAGATTCCTTGGCTTATTTCATGATCAGACAGAACAAATTAAACTAGAGTATAACCACAGTTATAAAACTATGTCTGGTCATCTTACCTGCCCAAAAGAGTGCACCTTTGAAACAGAAAAGGTAAGGAAAGGACAAAAAAGGAAAGATCATGTCTCTTCCTTGTGTCCAAACAGCTGAGAGAGCACTTCAGTGGCCTGTTTGTGGAAAGATGTCAAACAGCAGTAACTCTGAAGGACTGCAACACACATTCCCCACTTCCAAAAATGAAACCATACTGTAGACACACAAATGGGGAGGCAGCAAATCCATCTGCCTGATCTGTCCTCCAACAGAAGACAGCACTGCTTTTTGAGCTACCACAACATGTCACACAACAGTACCACATTATAGAGCTGTTGCCTTTGCACATGGACTTTGAAACTGAGGGAAACATTTGTGCAGAAGCCCAACCTAGTGTGAATGTGTTGACAAAGCTCAGAGGAAACAGCTATCCCGCACAGAGACTTTCTGCTCACTCTGCAACAAAGAGGGAGGGGAAAAAAATGCAGAGTCTGAAAGCTGTTTCCCAATACTGCTGCTTTGTGTAACTAGTAGCTTTCAGAGAAGTATCTGTAAGCACAGAAAGGTAAATTAACTCTCTCATGTCTGTAATAGAAGTAAGAATATATGAAGTCCAACATTGTCCTGGCACACCACACCCAGACGCAGCCTGTGCTTTGGGGAGTCCCTAAAGTAGGGATCGCTAAGCTTGGGGAGGACACACAAACCCCACTTCTACAGTCTTCCCTGAAGCACGTGTTGCTCACTGCTGCCAGCGACAAGGCACAAGGCAAGAACCCAGTGTAACAGTCCTTACCTTCTTGCTGCTAACACCCCTGCAATGTGGAGCAGCTGCACATCACATCCTGATGTGCCACAAATAGCAAAACTGGATAGTCGTACTTAAAGTGAAGGGAAGCTCTCCAAGCATCTGAGCTGTGCCAGGTCCTTGCTTTCTCCATCACCAGGGAAAAATCCCTCACTTTCCTCAAAAGGCCGTTGTTCACATGCATGTTCACATGTTCACAACCTCAGCTTGGCCAGCTCACCAGAGACCAGAGCTGACGGGAGCTCAAGACCACATGGTAGACACAGGGATTGCCTTGTGATTTTTGGTGGCTTGCTGTTGATGACAGACATCTCAGCATATGATGAAAAAGTGAGGTTAATGCAGCTGAGCACTGAATAGGACCTGTGCAACTCCTTACTTGCCACTTTAACTTTCTGTTTACTTTTTAATTTAATGTATTCTTTTGATCTCTCTTTCTCTCCTTTCTTTCATCTCCCTCAGTTTGCTGACACAGGAGAAGCATGACAAGCACAGACAAGCTAACCTACTTTTTTCTTTTTCTATTCTACATGTTAACGCTCCCTCTCTTCTACCTAGCATATGAAAGCATATTGCAGGTATCATTATAATGATACTTCCAATCCCCCTGTGAAGTAATTCCCCCCAGTGACAGGTGAAGAAACTGAGACACACGGTGCTCTTAAATTACTTGCTCCTCAAGCTTACAGAGGAAGCTAGCAACACAAATGGAAACAAAACCCAACAGACTTCTGTTTTTCTTGGTCCCAATCTGTATAAAATTACTATACCTCCACCAATTGCAGGTCTCTCAAATACATCTGTTTCTAAATACATTAGTAATAGCAAAACTTTAGACATCAAATACACAGAGTTACACATTTCTGTGACCTAATTGCAGCCAAGGAACACTGATTGCCATGCCCTGTGTGCCTTCAGTCTGCACTGCTGCCCGTTAGGCCTGGTGCTAGGGGTCCATGCTGTCTTTGATGCTCAAGGTATGTGTTAATGGGAAGGGGCTACAGCTTACCTGCTTTCTGTGGCCCAAAGCCTGTACAGTGCATGGAACAGAGTTTGTTTACACGTTAAGCCACATAAAGTGCTCCATTTTTTTACTTTTAGCCTGAGCTTTCCAACACTCTGGACTTGGTTCCCTGTGCCTGCTCACATTTGGGAGTTTCAGCTGGACTTGGACAGGTTCAAACTCACACCTAACTGGATTTCATCGTAACCATGGATATCGCTCAGCCAAGGTGTTTTTCCTCTATGTACGGAATAATTCAGTGCTACGCCATGAGCTCAATTTTACAGAGATTAGATTTCCAGTTATGATACTGACTAAAATTCAATATCCATCACTCCCTCCAGAGTACTGAATAATCTTCAGCATTTACAAACCTGAACTTTCAAAAGCAAGTACAGCTTTAAAATTAGTCTAAAATTACTTGAATTCAGATATTGACAACTTTGGGATTAATATTCTCAAAGATGTTCTCTGCAACAAATCGAGCCTTTTTATTTTATGAAAGCTGAAATTACCACATTATCCTGGAGCTCAGTCTTAAAGGGAAAAAATCCAACTACTACAGTAAGTGATTGATAAAATAAAAAGTGGACTTTGGACAAAGCATAGAACATCTGCACCAGAGCACACAAAAAAATTAAACCATATTATTTTTTGAGGTAAGTTAATGGAGCACCATTTAAATCCCTACATAGACTTTCTACTTCACAATCAAAGTGGCTTTATAGGTTTCTCTAACTTTACTTTGGAAGCGAATCAAGTTTAAAAGTAAAAGAAATCACTTTCACCAGGAACAAGAGTGACCACAAAGGGGTTCAGTGCTGTTAAACTAATGCATTTTATGTATGCATCATTAGTTTAATACGAATTAACTTCTGACTATTCCAGTGTAGATAAGCCCACATTTCTTTACATCTAAATGCATAATAATACTCCCTTTGTCTTGTCGGTTTAAACAGTGAATTGCTCTCTGGAGCAATTATACTGAATGCACAAGACATACTACACTTAGGCCAGGATTTCTTGGGATTCAGATGCATACATCTCCTGCACGTAAGCAGTAAGGAGCTTCTTTGGACTACTCTTGTGAGTCAAGTTACTCACACACATACCTGCAGCATCGGATACAAAGGAAAACCTCAAGCCACCTAGCACCACAAGCAGCACGTTCTCACATATGCACTACTTACACCCAAAAGTTTCATCTACAGTGTCTCACTCCAGAACACCAGGGTGAATCTATGCATGTGTTTTTCAGTTCTAATCTTTAATTATCTTGAACACAGCAATATTCACACCACTCTAGAAAGAAATCAATGCTCCCTGTGCTCTGAACTATAAATGCATCTATTCCATAATCAGCTTAACAGAACAGACATATGGGATTGTACATCTGGGAAGCATATGAGAGGCCTTCTCATATATAAAATTATTTTGCAAAGCATCTTTCTCAGACCCAGCTTTATGTATTTTTCCTTCATTTCCACACTGGAAAATTTGATTGATGTTTTTGGTTTATAAGATACTAAAAAATAACCACCTAGTTGCATGACTGGAATGCTTTTCACTCCTAAAGTCTCCCACTACAGCTTATACATCTTATCTGCAGTATTTCTTTGACATACTAGTACTCTCTGTTTCTGCCATTAGCCCTGTGACTCATTTCTCCTATCATTGACATCAGGCTATCTCTGGGGACAAACTGGGCACACAAGTACCTTTCTAGGCTAGACAGTAAAGGATGAAAAATCACAGGACTTCTAGAAGACAAGGACGCAGACATGAAGTGAACAGAAAATGGATTCAGACGTTTTCAGTTCTGATGGCTCTGAGGGGTTTCTAAAACCAAAGGAGGAGAATTCCTACTGCAGGGCAGCTCCTCAGGAAGGCACTGCCACTGCCAGTGACTCAGAAGACAGCAAGCACATTCCTGCACAAAACACAGAGCCGCAAGCAGAGCTGCAGCGCTGCCTGGTGCTAGACTCCAAAATGATGGTGGCCCATCACAGGCTCATAGCAAACCAAAATTCCAGTCATCTTCTCACCTAAGATCTGATTTTCCTTTCATTCCTTCATTGGCAACAAAACAATGTAGAACAGCACCCTGGGCAATCCTTCAACTGCAAACTGTCAGTAACACCATTTCACTTTTGCCACCTCCTGCCTGCCATGTCTTTAGGGTCATGGACTCTTACTCAGTACGTACAGCACTTAACACAATGAGGGGTTAAAACTAATTTGAGGGTATTAGGCATTCTAATTATCAAATTGTAGTTTTTTAATTTCCAAATCTGCCCAGCTGGTGCCATCTGACATGGCAGGGTGAAAATAATGATGCTAAGGTAAAATTGAGCCTCAAATGAAGCCAGACTTGTCCACAGCAGAAACCTTCATCCTGTCCCATGACACCCTCTGCAGTAAGAACTGAAGACCTCTGCCAAAACATGAGTTTCATGGAGGGACAGGCACACACAAGTAACCAAGATGTGCACATTGATTTGTACCTGAAGCACAAAAGCATTTTGATGGTGGCGACACAAGAGTGGAAGAAATGTTGAAATCTGAAGGTTTCCCTCCAAGCTGTAAACTACTCAATATTTTACTATTCAGTTAAAAATGCAGCCCTCGTGGAAAAACTGGGGAAATCACATTTTGGGCAACTCTTCTCCAGTCATCTGCTACCAAAAAAAAGAGGTGGGTTCTAGCGAGAATTAGTCTCTGAATCTCTTACTAGTGAGAGATAAACCAAACCCCAAGGTGTTGTGCTAAATCGCAAGGGTGGCTGCTACCATGTTTCAGTTAAGCATTTGCATTTCTCCTCCTCTCTTTCAGGTTTTCCTTCGAGACCCAAGAAATCATTTACATGAGCACAGGGTCTTTTCTGTGCTGGATCTGCCTTTCTTTTCTTCCTCCCTCTGTTTTGGGAGAGTGGCAATACTATGAAAAGACTGGGTCTTGTTTTATTTTATTGCTATTAGGAGCCAAGGAAAAACAGTGAGACCTATAAATGCAAGGATGCCAAGATACAAGGAGACTACATGCTTGACTGCCCAGCTCTGGCTGCTTTGTTTTATGAGTAATACCCAATATGCTGTCAGAGTCATATATATGTTTGCCATAACACAGGAAGTGGAGGTACAAAAAGATAACACTTTATACCAATGGACCATTTCATTTCCCATGCCAGCGCATCCCTTTTCCCCTTGCAGAAACCATACACCTTCTTTTTATTCACATTTCTCCTCTGAATTGATACCTCCTGTTCCACTTTTCCTCTCTACAGCAGTAGGTGCTACAGAAATGTTTCCAACTGATTCACTGCAGAAAACGTTGCGGGGAAGAAAACCAAATGTTTATGGCTGTGCAATATGGAGCCACTTGGAACTCAAATCACATGGCAAATAACAAGATTTAACTATAAATTTTGAATTCAGGCCAGAGCAGTTGAAGTTTCACTAAATTCAGTAATCCCAGGATAATTTAGTGCTTTCTGTGGCAGCGGCTCCCAGCAAATCACCTGGAAATCTCATATACTTCAACTCCACAGCACTCTGCATTCCTCTGAAGATTGACCTTCCCAGCTGGCCTCATGCCCTGACCCAGAGCAGTAACCCTGGGCCAGGTACTCCTGGGTCAACTGTTCTGAAGCATGAGCCCTAAATTTCCAGGGAAGGCAGTAACTTTGCTTTATGTGCAGCTCGTGTTTTGACAGAACTCCTTAAAGAGCTGCCTCTCCTCTGCTGGAGAACTCCATGAACTCCAAACTGAACAGCAAACTTCAGTCTGAATTGCAGAGTCCAACCAGTCAGTCCAGGAAATCATTCAGTATCATCATCATCTTGGAGATTCAGTGTTCACTACTGTGTGCCTCCAGTTTCAGAGGACTGCGTGGCTACTGATCAAAAACCCAAGTAAGCTGAGAGGAGGGGGTCCATAGAACACTATCCCAGTGCTTGCATGCAGCCCAGGAAAATGCTACCAGTCCAACCAAGTTTTCCAACAAAGTTCACCACAACCCACTGCAGCACACAATGCTCGGCCCTTCCAGGGGGAAACTTGGAAGCAACATGTTTGCCCTAGAGCAATCCTATGCTTTTGATGAACTCATGAGGCAGGAGGGAAAGACTTCAGCTACACCAGCAGGTCATGACAGCAAAACCCACTTGTTTCAATAGAATAATGAAAAGGGCCAGGTGCTTAAGCTCAGTACTTGCAGAGTTTAAGCGTCAGTGCTTACACATCATTTAAGCTTCACACATTATTGTTGTTTATAAAAACTGAAAAGAAAAGAATATGTAATACAATGTAAAATAAAATAAAATTTTAAAATCCGTAACAATCCCCACCACTATGGTCCAAAATGAGTTTCAGCACAAAACCAAAGCCTTTGTCTGTCCACATTCCACAAAGCAATTTTCAATAGATTAAAGCAACAGCATTCAGATCCAAGACACTTCTAGGCCATCAAGGTGAGACTTTTCATTCAGGCTTATAAACTAGGATGTCACTGTAAATGGCTTAGAAGCCTAGCAACATTTTAATATACATGCCAGTATGCGTGACCAAAGGGATTACCCTAGAATGGCTCACCTGATTAGTTATACAAATGCCTTTTTTTTCTTTACTTTTAATCCAAGACCATGCAGAATGGCAAATGGGAGAATGGAGCGGAGTACGACTGGAATGTCTGAAGGCTACAGACTTGGGATTTATATTCCATGTTGAATTCATTGTTCTCTCTCCTATCCCTGCTGCCCTCTAAAATATGCTGCAGCCATGACAGAAATAAATTAGCCTGAGGTACAGGTCACACCTTCAAGGGCAGTAAGCATTCTGGGTAAAATCAATAGAGAAGATCGGAGTCTCTAACAGCTGAAGCAGAAAGAATGACGCATTGATAGCTTTACATATACTCAAACAAAGGCACTTTGGAGAAACCCTTGTCCCTGCTGCCCTGTAAACACAAAGCTCATTTTTTCAAGCACCTGAAGCCGAACAGCAACAGAGGCAATTCAGAAAGGCACCCATTTCTTGGGAGAATTTGCATATCGATGCAGAAAATTCTGTTTGTTTGCATCTCTGCTCAGGAAGGACATCCAGATATTGAATTTGCACCCAGGTTGAAACTCCCACAGACTGGACAGAGACAGGAATCTGCACTGAACTTCAGCTTAAATTTTGTAGCACTCTCTAGCCTCTCAAATAGCAGAAACTGAAGCCTCAAACAAAAAAAAATCCCGTGAACTTTGGTGAACACACAAACGAATCCAGGAGGCACCAACAGACACTAATACTATGGGTTGCACTCAGTATTTCCACTTGTGATTTTAAAGCAATGGATAATATATTCAAAATCATTTACATCTACTGAGAACCTTAAACTCAGGCTTCAGTATTTATGAATCACACTTCCTCTGAAATGAGGTGATATAAGTTTTATAAGGATATGGGATATATGAAGATTCATGCAGAAGTCTGGTGGTTTTTACTAACACCTCTATGGTGACTTAAGTATTAACTCTCAGGGTGAGGCACATAACCAGCTCAGACACTTCACAGATCCCATGGGGTTCCTACCTGCGTTTTCAGGTTCCTAAAAGCTTTAGAGCCTGATTTAAGCTTCCACAATACTTCAAAAAATAGGATTTAGACTCCTCAGTCCCACAGGAGTTTTTGAAATTGCTACCCTGGAGGTTTTTCAATAGACAAAGCTAAAAGCGTTTCTCCTCTTCTGTCCCTCTCAGACTTCTCCAGAGACAAAGGTGGCCCAAATGCAGCAGGATCTAAATTCAAATGAACCCTGATTTTGTGCAAAGCCAGCAAGAGAATGTCAAATATGTAACTTTCCCCTAGCCTCCTTATTTGATCTTTTTTCTTTTATGCCCCCACAACATTAACATGTGTATTGTTCTTTGATTGTTAGACCCACACTTCTACCTATGGTGAAGTATAGTGCAGTTTTGAACTATATTTGTACTTACATTTGTGGCTTCTGTGAACAATACTGTAAATAAAATTGTTTTCATTTCCACTGCTACCTGTAAAAATAAAAGGAGGAATTCACCATTAACACCAGTGCTGCACTAAAGGATTGTCTTTTGCTTACAGTCACTGCCCTATGCAGACACATAGCAACGATGTGGCCATACCTGCAGCATCCCAGCATCTCTCTGCCTTCTAGGAACAGTAAAATCAATACCTTGAGGAAAAGTGTCCTCAGAAGTCATCCATGTTTTGCTGCTTCTGCTCTGAAGGCCTTTGCATCTTTTATGGCTTCTTGAACCCACCAGTACACACAAAGAAATTGCTTCACTTTGGTCAGTGGAGAGGAGGAGGCACTAGTTAAGCTCCTCATCAGAGCAGATCCCTGGCTCTTCAGCTGGCCCTACAGTAGTCCTGGGCACTGATGCTCTATGTGTGGCTGTGATGAGCTCAGGAACAGACCTCAGCAAGAGGTAACTGAGGGGACAGGTTCACATGTGGTCCCTTTAGAGTGGTGGAGCTGTGAAAACACCACTGATGAAAAGGTGTTAATTGTAGATGCGCAGCCTCCACTAAAAATTATAGGTGAGGGAATCAGTTTTACCATGAACTTATAAAGATGCTTTTAGTCAGACCATAGGCTTCCTGCTCCTACACGGCTCATTCCCTGCAGCTACTTTCACATGCTACTCTTGGGGACAGAGAATGTGGGGAAAGAAAGGCACATTCAAGGTCGAATGACCAAGATCTGCCTCAAAATAAACATCAGACAGAACAGCCTACAATGGACTTGCCCTGCTGTTCTTTGGTTCTTCAAGGACAAAAGCACAGGGCAATAATCCACATTACTGCCTGCAATACTCTAAAATACTGCCTGAGGGACCATTATCGGCTTTTGCCTTGCATTTGTGTGTTAGGCACGAAAAAGTACAGTTGCGCATTCTGGCACGTAGTGCAAACTCTGTGCCTCCTCAAAAGACATGCAATGTCATCTAGTACAGCTTTCTCTAAAATAAATCATCCCCTATTTGCTTTATACTTCACTGTGCTTAGCTATAGGGAAAGTCCTGCCCAGTTTTGGAGAACATTCCAATAACCACAAGAGTACATTATCTGAACAGATCACATTTAGCATCTGTAGGTCAAGAATGACCCATTAGAGATACACCCATTTGGGGTCTGGTTTTCTACAGCAGTGCCAGATACCAGCTGGCTTGCTTTCCTGAGTGACTTAGGCAGCGTGTTTCAGGTGGGCCTTGACATCCTGATACTCAAAATGCTCTGAGCAATCACCATCTTCAAAAAAGGCCTTAGCAGGATGTCTCTATGTAAGCACTGAAACAAGGAAACTGCCACAATTAACTGCTCCAGAAACCAAAGATCATTGTGCTTCTGCTCTGCACATCCCAGGACAGGAACAGACTCACAGAAAAGGTAATTACTGCTCAAGGCAATGTGACATATCCCATTCCTGCACCTCCTGCTTTCTCCATTCAAATTTCACCTCTGCCTGTTGATTATGGCTGGTTTCAGAAGATATGCCTCCATTTCAAAGAGCAAGATCATACATGGAACTCAGAGAGGAGATGTGCATTGCTAAGTTTTCCCCCATTTAAATTGTTCAAAAAGCCAGGATTCAACATGCAAATGAAAGACAGACTGAAAACTATGCTACACACATTTGCAACAGCTTGCTCCACTCTGGAGGTAAATGAAGCCTTAGAAAGACCTGGGCCTTTCCAGGAACTATGAATTCCCCTCCCTTGTTTTCAAAACAACCGAGGATTTAAATTCAACCAATGAACAATAGTAGACTTGCCTTGGGAATACCTGGGAAGATGAAGGATGAAAATAAAGATGGGCAAGAGGCTAAATGCTTTATTGGCCAAAATCTGGCTAATTCTCATTTAATGGACTGTACATCACAGGTAGAGTGGTTAAGATCTGAGCTCCATGGCCTAAGAATTGTTTTCCACTTATAATTTTTGTAAACCTAAAGATTGCAAAATCTCAGCCCTGGGAGGGGAAATGAAATAATCCAAAAACATTTCCTGTGCCTAATTATATTTTGCATGTGAGGTGGATTCATACAAAACTGCTGGATTTGGATACCTGAAAATGAAAAATGGCATGGGAGAGGCCATGTTGATTGTGTCTGGACAAGAACGTTTTGCCTTTCCACTGTCACTAAAAGGATCTAATCTAAATCTGTGGACCTGAGGTCCAAAAGTTTGCATTCAAAACTCAAATCAGGATGTGCAGTTTTGCAGGTTGGGCTTATCACTCCTCCGAAAGTACAAGGCGTTTTTCTTCTATAAATATGCAAAGTACCTTACAAAAGACCCTCCCAGTCACTCTCCCCATTTCACAGCAAAGGAAATGGAGGTATCGCATGCAAAGAGGGGAGAGAGGAAGCTGTGGCCACACCGATTCTGTGTCCATCTGCAGCACAACACTGACTGCCTCCATAATCCCCTGCAGTAAGAAGAGGAAAAATGCAAAGAAATTTTCCCAGCCTTCTCTCATCAAAAACTTCCGTGGATCTCTGGGGGTAAATGTAAGGAAAGATCAGAGAGCTTCACATTTGGTCATTTGCAGATTCTTTCTGCTCGGCCTAGCTGTTCCTTGTCCCTCCATATACACGCGGCAGGTAATCCCAGTGGGAATCAACCAAGAGACCTACTGTAACCCAGTCACTTCTACTTTTGCTCTACTCACACCGTTTGCAAAGGAAAGATGCTGACTTTTTTCCTGTAAAGTTTTCAGCTGAGAGGGGTGAGCAGCAGCATAACCTACTGTAGTCTGCAAAGATATTATGCACTTCTAATCCTGTATCTAGGAGTATGGCATCATGACTAAACTGCTACTCTTTTTCTTAATAAATCCTTTGCATGGGAAATCTGCTTCTAGTTTAAAGTAACCAAATAATAAATATATATATTTTAAACACAAGGACTTTACATCTGCATGTACAGGTATTTCTTCAATTATCTCAAGTTTATAAAATTCATATAATTCAAATATTAAAGGCTGAATATAGTCATCACACTTAGAAAATTAAATTATAACTTTTTATAAGCAATATAACCATCCTGAAGAACATCAGAAGACAACATTCAACACTAGAAACTGCAAAATGTTTCTGACCTACTTCAAACAATCATTAACTATAGTTCCTAATTATTTGAGCCCATTTCACTTCTTAGTCAGTGGTCATTTTATTTCTTGACCATTTGGCCTATGTTCAGAAAAAAATCTGCATTAGGCAGCAGAAAGTCTCAAAACAAATTATTGTCCTTCCCCTTTCTAAGGTTGGGAATATTTCAAAACCTCAAGAGACAGGGTTCTAAATATGCCTTTAAAACCAAAAAGTAAAGAGCACTTAATTTTAAAAGCGCAATAGCCTATTACATTAAAAGATGTTGTTATCAAGTAAAATTGCTTTCTCTCACCCCTCTATTAACAGTTTTGCGACTCATTTTCCAGAAAGAACTGCAAACGTATTAAAAGGCAAAACATCTATGCTCAGGCTGGAAATGATCACATGAACAAGCCACAAGATGTGCTTGATAATATACAGAGCTTATTATTCACAAGAACGAGTCTCATTTTCAGCTCTAAGGGAGAGGGCGGGGAGAGAAGGGGGAACAGTCTTTTAAAACACACATACTGGAAGCAAAGGGCTGCATTTATAGGAGCCACTAAAAAGCAGAAAGAAAAGTAAAAGTAAAGAAAACAAACCTCTATGTTACCAGCAACTTGGGTTTTCATAAACTAAGCTCAGCTCCCACAAATCTCGTAAAGTTTTCACTTGAAACAAGTTTACCTTATCAGAGAGGCTGAACAATCAGAAAGCCGCTAAACTTTTCTGAAAGTTCAGCTCTGCTAAAGATGGGAAGGGATACAGGAGAGCAGAAAACAAAAGCATTAGTTAAAAGTCAAAAGCTGCTCAAAAAGTTAGTTTCTCTGCACCCCTCTTACTGACCTAAGAAGTCTTCGTATCACAGGTAGCAAAGTTTGTCTTCCTTCTCCACTGCAAGATTCACACTTGCATGCAGGCACATTGCATTACTGAGAGTGCATTGATCCTCAAAAGAATATTGTTTCCAATCTTCCAGTGACTAAGGAGGGAAGGAAAAATGCAGTCCAGCCAGGTACTGTTTCTTTGTGAAAAGTAAATCCAGCGTTCTGGAATGAGTTCAAACATAGGGCTTGACAGGCAAAGGAGAAATGCTTTTTCACTGAGCATGCTTAGTCCTGCACTGCCTGCACACTTAATGAACATTACTTCCTTCCCAGTGGTTACTCCTAGTAGAAATCCACACCCCCTACTCTTTCAGAAGTCAGGAATGCAGCTGAAACCAAAGTCCAGAAAACATGCCTGACACCCAGACAAGGCCCCACAGATCAATAAACTCAGGTTGTGACCTGCAGGTCAGTTTGTCAAACAGGACATCATGGTGAGTTTTTTCTACACTTGATATAGTTTGCTTTATGCTTCAGCTAATGCTGCTCACTCCCCAGAGATAATAAAACTGCACTGCTTTTAAAGAATGATTAAATGCTTCAATAACAGATGGGAATTCTCTTTCAAATCTTGTATATCCAAACCTGCTTTAAAGTGAGGAAAGAATGCTATATAAAGAAGGTTTTCACACAAAATTAGGTCATTAGATTCCTGAACAGAAATTATTTGAATTTTGAATTTGTCATAGGTAAGGACTATGCGGGGGGTGGGGGGGGGGGGGGGTGGGGGGGTGGGGGTGGGGGTGTAGTGCCTTTTATTTAGCTAGGGCTTAATCCTGTTCCGTTCGCAATCACATGGAATTTTGTCATTACCTTCAATGTGAATAGTGCTTGGGGTTTTAGATTACAAATGTTTTCAGGCAAGAGCTGTGTCTACTTCAGTGACCTGTACAGGACAGACTGGTTTTGGCACTTCAACTTGCAATTTACTGTACTGCTGTGTCTGAGTGTTCAAACTCTGCAGCAGAAGTCCCCCTCCTCAGAAAATCACAAGAGTTGATGAAGAAAAGCAATTCTACAAAATTACATGTGTTATTTTTAAAGCTTTTCATTATAATTCAAGCTTTTCAGTTGCTTTCCAATTTTTCTTTGAGGTTACACTTAGGTCTCACATCTCAATTCTCCTCCACAACAGGACTAGACATTTAGTCTTTCTGTAATGAAGCCTATGCTGGCCCTGACCGCCGTGTCACAGCCTTCATAAAAACATCAAGTCGTGTAAGAATTATAATGAAATAACAATAGCCATAATATTGTCAGAGTAATGCGCACCAATCAGAATTACAACTGGAAGGGCCGTTATTACTCTAAGACTTCTAAGATAATGAATATCGTTCTGTGTTTTAAAATAGGCTAAAACTCAATCATGACCTCAGTGTCTGAGGCACTCCAGGCTTCACAAGGCTGTGGGTCCTGATATGAACAGGACAGAGCACAACAGATGTTAAACCTCTGGATTCCAAATGGCCCAGACCTTTAGAATATATAACAAATTTAGACTGCAAATTTTAATAGTGCATGTTGGGACTGTATTCACATGGATATGTCTCAGAACCACTGTGGTGATTGTTGGTGGTTTGTTTTTTTTTCTCTTAAGTGCTCTTAAGTGCAACCAAAGTTGCGTTTTTAAAAAGTTTGGTTTAAAAAACCTGAAGTTTTTAAAAAAATATTGTTTCATTGCCCCACAACCCTGCTCTTCCTGTTTTTATTCAAGATCATAAAAGGAAAAGTCTCAAAACTGCATGACAAAACCAAGCCATGCTGTATTTCTAGGATGCTGAACTTGAACAGATTTTGGAAATCCCCAGAGAAAGTTTCTTGCAGATTTGGAGAAGCAGCCACGTTAGGCTAATTAAACCCAAGTGAACCAAAAGACTTTTCCCTTTGACATGTTTCCACTTCACAACCCAAAGCTTTTCTTTGGTCAGGAAAATCCCTAACAGGGGACTTTCCTAACAGGCAACTAAATTGGAATTTTATCTCTGGACCATCTCTCAGACACTTTTCTTGGCTGTGCCAAGAATTAAGCCTATTAGGCATTCATTGAGCCAGAGACATTGAAAGCAGGTGGACACTACATCTCACTCATGACTAAAAGGAATTACCTTAAACCTCTGAACTGATGAACCCAAGGCTTAAACACATGTTCGCTTAGAAAACAGTTGTGGTGATTTTAGACATTCTTGTCTCCCTTGGTTGTTCATTATCATTTCTGCAGCCCAGCTGGATGGACAGGGCACGTGCATACTTTGACGTGGCATCCAGGAGCTTGAACTGACATCAGAAGTAGGAGCCAAACCAATGGACACCACACTGAAGCACCTTAGGAGCACATGTGTGCGCTTCATCATCATGGCATGACTCTGGGATGGTAACCTCATAGAGAGACAGTCAGACATGAACACCACAGCTACCCACAAATTGAACATGTGTTTCAGTCCTCCCTGGCCACTTACAAGAGAACTGCTCTCTGAACTGCTTCAGATATTCAAGCTGTAACCGTGCACTGTCACTGCAGTACTTCTCCCCATCATGCTAGTGATTGAGCTGCAGAGTACCTCAAGGCTGCTGTATGCTCAGGATCCATTTTCCTCATGAGTTCCACAGTGCTGAAGCCCTGGAAGCTAAAGGCACATTGCAAATATGCCGTCTCTGTTTCACAATGGAGGGAGCAGACTGCTGATTCCCTTCATGCCCAATTACCCATAAGTGGTTGGCATGGATGATTTATTTAGCACAGCGTTGGCCTAGCTTTCAGAGGAGTCCTGTGTCCAAATGGAAAACACTCCACCAGTTTTCTTCTTGAAAGAAAAATCATGTGGGGCATTCAAGTCCACAAAACTATTCCTTCCTGTGACTTATTTGAAAACTATATGGACCACTGTATGCCAAAGCTACAACACCTGTACCTCAAGATGAGCTTAGCTATATAGATTTTGTCCTGACACAGGATTACTGGTTTCTTTGAGAGAAACTGGGAGCAGTCGTACATGAAACTGTTCAGCTGGGGCTGCAGAGTGACATACAAGGTAACAGTCCAAACTGAATTTAAGTGGGAATGAGGTGTCTAAACACCCTTTAGGCTTTGCAGTTAGGGTTTTTGAAGAGCAAAGAGTTGGGCAGGATCACAAAGCAGCAGAAAAAAAGAGCTGTCCTATGCCTAGAAGTTATTAGGTTACTCCCAGATGGACCATCAGCAACAGACAGAGGAGAAGACAGACTCCTTCAGGCTTCCATGAGTAAGGACAAGGACTGGGGAAAGCCTGGATAAGTCAAAAGCCTGTAGGGAATGGTACAAGCTTTGGACAGAGAAGCTGCTTGGGGTTTGGGACGCTGCCCACATACTCTGTTTAACCATTAAGGTGTGCCCTAAGACACAGACCTGAAACAGACTTTGGCATGGCATCAGTCCTTCTTAGGGTGAACAATAGAGCCCACCAACACACGTTCACAAAGATCCAATAGAGAACTATTGTTACTTCAGATGTTGCCGCTTTTAATGAGAGCCAAATGGCTTCCCCTCCCAGAGCTAACAACTCCAGCTGGGACAGCTTTGCTTCTCTTTTCCCCCTAGGATGCATAAAATGCATTTTTGCTCTCCTTCCTGACACCAGAAAAGCCTGGATTGCTTCCCACTGTACTGTGAGAGCTTGAAATTTGGCCATGCTATTTACAGAATCTTCTTTGCCCAGAGGAATTGAAGACACATCATGATTTTTCCACCATATGCAAGCAGCAGGCACTGCTGCATGTGCCAGCACTACTATATGGCAAACTCAGCCCTACCTGTCGGTGCTTCCTCATGGCCACTTGAAGCACTACAGTGAGAAAGTACAGGATTTCCCAAGGGATGCTTTCTGCTGGCTCTCATCTTCATTGTTCTTCGTGTTCAAATGCATCCATCCTTCAGTTCTTAGTAGGAAAGGACAAATTAAACAAAGACTGTAAAGGGTGGGGCTCTGTTTCTGGTCCTCTTAAGTTTTTGGCTATAGATGCTTTTCAAAAGGACTGAAGTGACTCAAAAGCCTCAAATCTATCGTTTTACAGCAGGAGTAGGGCTCCAACATTCCTGCTAGAATGGCAGAAAAGCGCGTTCTGCCTATGAGTGTCTGCAGAAATATCCAGTCCTTTCTGCCTCTTATTTAACAGCCCCAAGAAAGGGTATGGGCATCGAGGTGTGATCTGGGGTATGACTCAAGGGTGACTTAGAACCTGTCATGGAGGGTTGACCTTGGCCAGCTGCCAGGCACCCACCCAGCTGCTCTCTCACTCACTCTCCTTAGAGGGACATGGGAAGAAAATCAGATTGAAATGCTCATGGGTTCCTAGAGGCTGCAGTCCTTCAGGATAAACCTGATCCAGTGTGTGCTTCCTACCAGAAGACCCTGCCCCGGCATGGGCCATTCCCAGCTTTTACCCTGCTGGTCCCAGCTCTGGAGGAGATACCAGCCAGCACCTGTGAGCACCGAGCTCTGCAGAGAAGCGGTCCTCTGCAAGGTGGTGAGCCCGGGCTGTCACACTGCAACAGCCACGAGGGAAAAGCAGCTAAGGACAGCAGATCACCTCACCTCTGTAAACAATGCGGCCACAGAGCTGGCATCGAGTATGTCTCATGTAACGCAGCCGTGCTGGAAATCTCCCAGACAGCAAACCACAGTGACCTCCATTAGCAGAACAAGCAGATGTGAGTTTCCAAAGGTGTGTTTTTCCCTCGCTTCCCATTTACTTCAGCAAAGTTTATTCCTACATTGTGCTGAGAAAATGTGACCCAGGAGACCTTATTCCTGCAGCTACTCAGCGGGCAAGTGGGCAGCCCACACAGGTGGAAGAACTCAGCCTGGTTTTAGATAATGGTGTGTGCAACATCACCAAGAGAGGTGCCTCCAGGAGATTATGTCACAGGACTAGAGGTACCAGATAATGGAGCAAAGGATGCTGAAGGAGGAAGCTTCAGAGCTGGTACCAGAGGTAAAACAGTCAATCTCAAAGGGAGGGTGATACAATAGTGTGTCTTGGCACTATCTTTCTACTCATGGTAGCCACTGTAACACTTAACCACATTATAGAAGGGAATTGCTTGGAGGTACAGTGAAAGCTCAAATTAATTCAAATTTGGACAAAATGCTAACCAGCTTTGGAACTGTTACTCTTGTTAAAATGTCACAAAATTAAGACCACATATCCTGCTAAAAATATACTTTGATCAAATGCAGGTAGCTGGATTCAGAGGAAAGAAACTGAGTGAAAGTGAAACTGCATGATTGTATACAAAGACGGACCCAATTGTCTAAATATTTCTTCTACCATCAGGATATACTAAAATAGAGGAATTATTGCACATATTTTTTGATTAAATACTAAATATCAGTAGCTGGCATGTTTTCCAGATTGCAGCAGGTAATCTAGGCATATTAAAAGTTAAACCTCAAGAAAATTGAACTTTGAAGATGTTACAAAGTACTTTCTTTGCTGGGACAGGAGGACAAACCAGTTACTGTGAAGCATAGCAGTTTCCAAGACTGTGCTACTGTCTCACAGGTCTTCCACACAACTTTGGGCAAGACACTTCACATCTCTGATTGAAAGTAATCAAAAGGAACTGGACATAATCATTACCAAGATTGGTATGATAAATCTGAGACAGCACTGACAAAAGGCTACAAATAATGCAGGAAAGATCCAGCCACAGCCACAAAATTCCAGGGTAGTCAAACTCAACTTGACATGAATATGCAAAGGAATTACATATCAGAAAGAAAAAATTGGAGCAAGCATGGTGTCATACCACTCAGCCATTGCTTTTGAAGCTCCGGATGAACTGACTACAGGACTTTTTGCAGCAGAAACCTTTTCAAGCAAGTGGTTCAAGCTAAGGGTGAGGGTAGTGACACCTTCAGAGAACCGTCTGCAACACACACACAACAGAGAGCAGAATGCTACCTGCCAGAAATGACACCACTACACATCAGGCTCAGCCTGCTAGAAAGGGATGTAGTTCTTCTGAGGTCAAAGTGACTATAGCTCCATTGCACTAGCTGAACCAACATTGGTCACCGTTCTGTCATCTAGTATTTCACAGGAATTAGGACTGTGGTTCACATTCACTTGCTGACTTTGCTTTTGCATTTCTCAAAAATTTGGAGTGTTTGCTTTCTCCTGACCTGTAATACCTTTCAATTACATGGATTAGATTAATTATGATTTCTCAGAGTCTTATTGTAGGATAATAAATGACAGCAAGCATTTCCTATGACAATCTACAGTTTTATATTCCAAGCAAAATAAAGTTGATTGAGGGAGGAGAAAAGACAAACTGCACGAGCAACAGCATCAAGCTCAAGGAATTCAATTTTTCTCCCCTCACAGGAGAGCTGTCTCAAGGCTAAATGTTTTGTGTGCATAGGTACATATGATAAATACTTGTATAGAGAGGTTGAAGTGCAGTTCTTCTGAAGGAATAGAGCTACATCATTTTTGCTGTGTCTCTAATCTTAAAAAAGCTAAAGTTCAATAAGATATAATACTTAAAAAGAGACAAAAAGAAAAAAAAATCAAGATTTATTAGTAATTTCCGATATAAGGCAAAAAGGTTTAGATTTTTAGTATAACTAAAAGCCATTATATCTTACTGAATGGGTTGGATGTGGTTTTGCTAGCATAAAAATACTCACCATCTAGAAATCCCTACAGGATTAATGAGTTTGCTGGTACCTAATCCCAGCAAAGCCATCAGTCTGGTAAAGATGCCTCAGTTGAGCAGAACATAGTGCACTGAATATCAACATCTGAACAAAAAGCAGTTAAAAGCAGATAATAACCACCAAGAGCATTGCAAAGGACAGGTCAAAAGGCAGGACTTTTCAGACATTACAGTGGTATAAGAATGAGGCTGGACCCTAAATCTAACTGTAGGCCCTACAAGATGTCTACAGGGTCAGCTATTTGCTTTTCTGGTCTCCTTGATCATACAAGCTTAACAAAGACAGAAGATTTCTTTGAAAAGCAATGCTATGTTCCTCTGATGGGCTCTTCCAATATAAATTAAGGACTCTACTATGTGGCTAGCCAGAATTAGAACCTCAGTCTACCAGTACCCACACGCAAACCTCCAGACTTAGCACTTCCTAGGTGCTTTCCAGGAGCTAGCAGCAAAAGCAAGTCCATAAACATCTCAGAGAAAAATGACAACTGTCTACATGCACAACAACAGAGCCAAGACATTAAAAAACAAGGCAATAATATCCATCTCCTTCATCATCTCCCTCAGCTAAAAGCCAGTACAGTCTGCCTTAATTTCCAGCTCCAAGTGCTTTTCACAGCATACGCATCGTCCCCGTGAATCAAATGGATCCATTTCATTTTTTCCACTTAAATTCACTGGTAAATTCAGCTCTGGCACTCCAACAAAAAAAGTCTTCGTTGCCAGCATGCACAGTGCTCTAGAAGCAGAGTGGGGTGAGGAGTGGAAAGTCATTTATAAAGCAAATTTTGCAGCACTGAGAGAATTGCTAAGCTTTACCTCTGGATTTTATATTGCATTTCTTTATGTAACACTGTGTTTAACTTGTAAAAGTCTGTGGTGGAGAGAGGGAGAAAGGTGACCATTTAATTTTCTCACTTCATTTTTGAGATTTACAATAATAGAACCATACCAATTTTTTATGAGATTTTGCTGAAGTTTTCACATATCTAGGATTATAACAGCTCACCTCTGGTGATGTCATTACTTTGCTAAAGGTTCCCCAAGCACTTTGCAAAGACATGGAACAATGTGAAAGTCAACAGACTTTCCCCAAGGAGCACCTGTGTTTTAGGGGGTCCTTAAGTCTTGTAGAGCTACGAGCATCTGGTGGTCCCAGATGCAGTACTTCAAGTGTGACCACCTTGATTTGAAGAACCTTGGTATAATGTAACAGTATTTTATTTGACAAGATTGAGAAAGAGAAAGAATGGCTCTTCATCATCCCATATGACAGAGCTCATGGAAAATGTCATTAAAACTGACACTATGAAAACCTCAGTTTTGGATATATTGACACTTTAGTACGCAAATTTCTTTATCAAGAAATTCCCAAACAGCTTTAGCTTACACCAATTGATTTTTAACTTTTACCTGAAAACATCTGCTCTTTGGTGTGTTTTTTTTTCCATCAAATACACATTCCCTGTTTTTTCAGGCTACTGCCTGATAGCTGATCTATTCCAAGAACTCTCTTTTCTTCTTAATATCTCTCTCATCCTTTCTTTGGCTATTGGGAACTTGTCTTAGCTTATCCTGTTTTAAGTGGAAGATTGCAGGGTCAAAGTGAGTGTCATGGTATATTTGTCTTATGTCCCATGAATTTAGAAGTAGTCTGTCCTGCAAATGCTGTTGTCTATTTATGTGGCTATCATCACCACTTTAACTGTGTGCTACACCACTACAAAAAATACTTTTTCTTTTGACCAGCCTCTTTACTGATTTAGTAGTTTTTGATGTCTCTGGGTGAATTCACGTATCTCCGTATCACTACAGACATTGAAGTAACTACCGTGGTTATAGCTAGGGAAGTGAAAGGCTTTCATTTGTTACAGAGGTAAATGCAATAAATACATACACGTCTCTGTAAAGCTTTCATGCAAGCAGAATTTTGTCTTCTGTTTACTTGGAAACCACTTTAAAATGTACTTCTGCCATAAATACATAATTGTAAAAGTCAGCAGGACTAAAACTCTCAGTATTGAGTGCTTCACCTAGTGGTAAGTGTTTGCAGGATTTGTAGCTTTTTTGACATTTAAACAAATAATTACATTAAAACAACATTTAGAGAAACAAGTCATAATACTAGGAGCAGGAGAGGAAAAACCCAGTCCAGAATGCTTCAGATACTTATGGAGGGGGGCTATTCTTCTATCAGCATGCAAGAAATGTATGCAATTAACTTATAATAATGAATGAAACTCCCCTATAAATATAACCTATACATCAGAAGAAAAAGCCCAGCTACTTAAGGTGCAATTTTAACATAACACAGCAAGAGCAACAGATGGTGTTCTGCTATTCCTGTTCCACGGTACAAGGGATGCTATAGTATACATTCTTGTTTACCTGTCTACTGACCCATCAAAACACTTAAGGTACCTCAGATACAGCAGCCGTGTGAAAGAAAGAACAACTTACGAAGTACACATTATT
This sequence comes from Falco punctatus, assembly GCF_963210335.1. Lineage (NCBI taxonomy): Eukaryota > Metazoa > Chordata > Aves > Falconiformes > Falconidae > Falco > Falco punctatus. Next base: position 8,102,104 of record NC_137596.1, read on the forward strand.
ACACACCTGTGTGGTTTAAAACAGATTTCTATTATGAACTTCAGCAGAAACTGTCAATGAAGAGTGAATGTACATTTTAAATGCAGTGCCTTTAAAAATAGATATTTATCACATATATGTACTTGAAAATGCAGTAGGCTTAATTCAACAATATTTCTTTTTACTTTGCATTAAACAGCCATGGGACAAAACCAAGCCAAAGTGCTTGGAATAGGACTGGCACCTGCATTCCCCTTCACCAGGGGAATGTCACAGCACTTGGCTCAAGAGTTGCATTTCCTCTTGCTGGATTAGCGACCTTTAAAGTCTCTTCTGCAGAGTACACCACCTTCCACAGGCGGGCAGACACTGAGTCAACTCAAATGAAAAGCTCTCATTGCAAATAACTTCTAAAAAAAGAAAAAGAATTGCAGGGAAAAAATCTCTGCCTTCCTTCTTTATTAGCAGCTTATCTTCCTTCTGTTCAAAACTTCCAGGGGAAAACTATTGCCTCCTAAAGAGCCTCCTTCAATCTGAATGCCCCTGTCTGTTTCACAAGATCAGTGCCCACATACTTCACACAGTGAAACAGGAGCTTAAGGGCGGGGGGCTCATACATAATGGAGGGCTGGGGTAGAGAAACAGACAGCTGGGAGCCTTCACTTCAAGACATCCTAAATAGTTCTGCTCCCACTCACAAATGAGAGTTTGCAGTTATGTGTCCAAGCTTATGCATGGGAATTAATGGAAGAGATGAGACTGTAAACCAGGAGTCACAGCTTTCATTGCTAATCAGGCCCAAGGCCTCCACAGTGCATTACGCATGGCAGCACACACCATCAAGATAGGACTCACAGGAAAGGAAGAGGCAGAGAGGTCTGAAGCTTCCCCTCTACTTTCTCTATAGAAAGCAGTACTGCTGAAGAACTCAGCAAGGCAGACCCAGCAGTTATATGGTTAGCACTGTTCACTTGCCAGTTGGAAGGAGACACAAGTTTCAGGGGTCAAAACTCTTAAGCAATGCTCCAGTTTCCAGCTTATGTCTCCTGAGATGCACAAATACTATCCAACTCACTGTGGACATAATTTCCTTTCTGTGTTTCTCTATTTTCAAATTACTGAGTAATACAAATATATTTAACAGTCATTTCCACATGCTTAATGTACTCCACAGTTTCTAAAAGGATTTCCTAATAACACAAACTTAACTAAATCACTTATTGTTGGTGATGTTAACATGCAGAAGTTAAGCAATTGATTAAAGAGGAAACACTGTTTGGTAGCTGATAGGAAATGAGCTTCCAAATCTCAGAGTATTGAGCGAGTTCCTGTGCCTATCAGAAAAGAAGTGAACAGCAGGTTTTTGTGGTCTCCACAGAGGCCACAGCCTGGGTAGATGGGGAGGATCATTTCTGAGTTCTCTGGCCAGTTCAGCTGGGACACTGTACTCCTTTCCTTTTGTGATCTACAGCCAGAGAACAGCTCCATTTATAAAGCTCCATGGACAAAGAGTTAATGCATGATTGGTACATCATCAAATACATAAGCATTTCTGTAATAAGTAGTGAAGAGTTTAGTAGGTCAAGTTGTTGCTTATAACCATTTCTGACATATCCTATATGCTGCTATTACTCCTATTGAATAGTGTCTGTTATCCTACTGTGAGAATTACTCTTCAAATACGGCATTAAAAACAGATTGGAAGTTTTTGGAACAAAGACTACCAGTCATATTCATGTGGTCTCATATCCACTCTCTGTTTAACGTTTCCTCTTGGCTGGCTTCAGGTATTTGGAGGAGCCCGTGCAAAACAGAAGACTCCGGGACTGTGGTGACTAGATATGGCCTTTAGTCTAACCACAAGAAGAACAGGGAGGACAAAAATGACAACATATTTAACAAAGAGTATCTAGTGTAGGGAACAGTCAGTCAAATGCTGCTTCTGAGCCCAGGCTGTATCTTTGTAATGGGCGGTAGGGAAACAGACTCTGACCTTTCCAGTGCAGGGCCATCGCCACAGACTGCAAGCACAGGTGTTCCTGTGTTGTGGCTCCTTCTTGCACCATTAAAAGCCTTTGAACCTGAAACACTCAGCAGAGGCCACTGCCACTTGAGTTACAGGCATAACTCCATCGGCTGCTAACACATAATATACCATTATTCCTCAACCTGACCAGCCATCAAATGCAAATACACTTTTTCAATGCACTGCTTTTTCTTATTGATAAAGAGATTAGGGATTTGACCCAACTTTTTTTTCTTAATCTCACACTCACATGTATTTTGAGAATTAGAGGAAGGTTTAGTGCCAATATTATCCTGACAAATCTCAGCCTAATTTCCAGGTATCCAATATATGAAAGAAACCAGAAATCTTCTAAGATACCATCCCTGGAGACATTTAGACAGCTGACACTTTAACATCCTGAGGAATATACAATGATCATCACTTCAGACAGTCATGCTTTTCAGGCAGTAAACCATGATTTGTCTTGTCCTTCACCTGCAACAGTAATTTAATCTACTTTGCTCAAAATTTAGTGACATTCTAAAAAATTTAAATTCTAAAAAGAAGAGCTGGAAACCCAGGTAGGTAATTAAGAATAGACTTTGAACTTGTACTGGCAAAGGAAAGTAATCCTAATTAGTTATACATTATTATTCAAAATTCAAAGTTTCCAAACTACATGCACTACAATGGTGGTGAAAAAGCCATCTTGTTACAAAGTTCCAGGATAGTGAATATTGTATGCACACACAATGCACATACAAATGTGTATCAAGATTGAGATTAAGCACTCCAGAGTCAAAAACTTCACAAAGAGATGGTTACTCCCACAGTATTAATTCAGCCATATTTTTGTACCTTTATGCCTGATGTTAACTTTACTGACAATTAATATACTACAATTTGCATATCACAAGGCAAAGAGGAATGGGAAGCATTGTACAAATGACATATGGCTGATTTAAAATTGCTAGAGTAACGCTAAAGTTCAGTGAAGTCCCCAGCTCCCATTTTCCTTTGTCAAAAGGTGATATTTCTCTGAAATTTCAGGGGAACTCCAAGAACTTTGCTCATTTGTAATGACTGAAGTGTGGAAATGACATGAATTTCAGGGCAAGCTGTGTGATCGCTCCAGATAAATTATATCAATGCATGGGAGATTTGGACAAGTTTCATATGGAGTTTTGAGGTGTGCCCAGTACCAAGGGTTAACATTTCACTGCCAGCTCACCCTCAGCAAAACAAGCCTTGTAAGCTGAAACAGCGGAGCAAGGTGCTGAGATATCATCTTGAGCAGGTCCATCCCTGCTCCCCCATTACAGATTTCTACCACTCTGCCCTCACCCCAAATGCCTGAAGTGAATACTTGGAAGAAAAATCTGAATTTACTTGCAACCATGGGTTTTTGAAAAGGAAATGCATTCTCTCTCAGTTACTTCAGGTGACAAGGTACCAGTGCTCATGGGTTCTGCAGCGCATACTCAAAACAGCTGGGTAAGAGAAAACAGAGCATATTAACCCAAGCAAAGTGCTGCCACCCTGCTTACTGGGGCTACCACTACAAGGACCCTTCAATGGAAGGCTACACATCATTAAATAAATCCTTATGCAGCACATCTAAGAAGGGTTACTTTAATGACAAAAGGTGTGGTGATGGTAAGCTCTTCAAAGCTGCAGCCATTTCTAGGTACAGCTGTCCATAACAAGCTCTTTCCATAAGGGGCTCTTTCCTCTTTGTGAGAAACTCCTTCATGGCTCAATAGTGTAAATTAATACCTAAATATTTAGGGATACATTTCCACACAGTCACTCCCAGTTTTATACAAGATGATCCTCCAAGTGTGCCATGGAACAGACATCTTGAGCTGGTCCCATACCAGCACTGGTGTCATAGGGTAAAGCCAAACACAGGGCCCAGCACAGGTACGGGGCCAGCTCTGGTGTGCAGTAAATAAACCCTTCTGGAACACAGGGAGCCCAACAGAGGGACAGTTGAGTGGCACCACATTCAGTCCCAGACTGGATCTGGTCAAGGTAGTGGAAAATCTGAACTAATGAGCTCCTCTGCACCTAACTTGCTTCCACACACAGCCATTCAAGTATTTCTGCTCTGCATCCTTTAGCAACCCTATTATCAATGTTTTCCCATTGTCTGCGGTTTCAGTAGCCCCATTATTTTGGACAATGGAAAACAGACTGCACTATGGTACCTTTCTTGACATTTTAACACCTACCCCTTTTCCGTTCTGTTGAAAGAAAGGGCAGAACAAAGTTCAAAAAATAACATTAAATAAAAAGTATATACTGGGTTCTGACCCTGAGCTCTGATCTGCCTGGGCAGTCTGACAGGCTGGCTAACTAAATGATCTGTCAGAGAAAAGAACTAAATACATGCATATATATGAAGTTTTTATTTAACAGTTAATAAATATTTCTATAAACATATACAACTCTCTTTCCAAAGTTCTGTAAGTCAGCGCATTTTTTCACTGCAGACTGTTGTAGCCTCTTTCTTTCCTTCAAACTTTATTATAAAGCCCCAAAAGTTCACATAATGTCTCGCTATTGTTTCTCTAAAGAGGAATTCTCCTCCCCGCCTCCTTCTTTCTCTGTATCTCTGAGGCACCACATGGCACAATAAGAGCCCTTTCATGTTCAAGACTCAAGAGTTGTTGCTGTGGTAACTCACCCAGCTTCACTGAGTATCCAAATAAATAGTTAAAATTAAAAAATAAAATCAGAAACACAGTGGGTCTGACTGCAATTTTATCTGTACCGTTATGGCTTTGAGGGACATTAAAAAGCAAAATAATAACCTTTTGCCCAGATTAGTCACCTAAAAGTGTCGATTATTTAAGACAGAAGAATATTTGTGCTGTTCCAAGAAGTATTTGGCTGAGACAGGAGCACAAAGACAGAGAAGACGCAATGCAGATCACTAGTAGCCATTGGCATAAAAATTGTGGTGTGAACGTTTTAACCATTTGCAGACAGATTTCTCTTCCCTTCCCGTGCCGCCCCGCCCCCCCCCCCCCCCCCCCCCCGCCTGTGTAACAGCTTTGGGATAGACACTGTAAGGAAAGATTTTGAAGGATTTTATCTAACTGGCAATAAGCGGCACAAAATATCATTAATTGCTACCTTGCAGGAAATGCTACTACAAAGAGAAACCCATGTTTTCTGGTAGGAGAGAAAAAAAAGGATTTTTTTTTTCCTTCCTTCTACCGCCCCCCCCCCCCCCCCCCCCAGGTGCTGAGACAAGCCACCGCTTGAGGCCCCAAGTATCTGCTATTATCAGTTAAGTCACGTCTAGTGCCAGGCAAAAGGTCATTTCAGGTCATTCGGGAGATGAAAGGAAGGGGTAATGTATGTGAGAATGCCTGAACTGGCAAGCAAAGAGAAAAAAAGGGCAAGGGGGTGAGAGAGAAAAAAGGGAGGAAAGCAAAAGGATGCGAGAAGAGGAAGAGAATGGTAGAAAGAGGGAGGGAGAAGATCAGAGGATGGTATCAGACTAAAAAGGAATGTTCTTAGCACCAGGAAACAAATAAAAGACCAAATCACAGCAACTCTGCTGACACACTATGAACTTGATTTCTTATCAAATAAAAAGGCTTCCACATTTTCCAGGGTCATTTTTTAAATTAATTCATTCAGTTAGGTTTTCCTGGTTCTTCCCCTCCGCCCCTTTTCTTTTTTTTTTTAACCTTAACTGCTGAGAAAGGCAAATGCCTAAGGGAGAAAGGACTATCCATTTCTTCAGATTCCTTTGACTGGGAATTATGAGAGAGGTAGAGCTTCCTTTTTTATTTTTATGTGTCTAAAAACAATAAATAAATTTTGCATTTAGTGGTGAAAAATAAAATACCGTGATGTGAGAGCAGACAGCTCAGCCTTTCTCCATTTGCCTTTTCTTGCTTCGTAGCCCCACTCCATAAGGTAGTGGTCGAATAAAATTTTCAGTCAATCCCATCAGTCATTCCTGAATCCATTCCAAGGTTCCCCCTCCACCCTGACTCCTTCCACCTCCCCCTCCTCCCAACTCTGGCTATACTTGTCTAACAAATCATTTTTGTAGGACCAGCAACTGGCTTATGCAGAGGCTGCACAAATAACCCAGGCACTGCCGACAAACTGTCAGGGGAGGAAGACCTTTAGTGGATTTGGTGGTGTTTTTTCTTTTGTTTGTTTTTTGTTTTTCTTTTATTTGTAATAACATTTCTGTTCTGGGATGCCCTCCTCTGTGCTTTCCCCCAGCTACTCCAACCTCAAGCTGACCACACTGATTTTGCCTGAAGCTTCAGTGGAGTGCAGACCATGTTGGGAATTGCATCACATAAAGTTATCCTTTTAGCAGTGTGTGGTGGCACGGTGGGATCCCTTCAGTACGCAGCAGCCTCACCCAGCCTCAATAAAACATCTTCTTTTGTGCTTTATGCCTGAGAATGGGTTTTCTGGGCACATGTGCAAAAGGTGCTGCTGTTTGCCCCCTCCACATCTCACTGTGCCCACACAGACTTAGTGCTTCCTAAGGCTGAGGAGAAGGGAAAATTACCTGGGGAATGACTACAGTTTTCTTTGTTAGCCGCAGGATGCTCTGTTTATTGGGTTGGGGAGGGGAGGACAGTCGTTAAACTAACTACCTGCAGGGTTTGGGGGAGGGGGGGGGACGGACTGGGCGGGGGGGGGGGGGGCGTAGCTGCTGAAAGTCTGGCTGGACCCCAACCAAATCAGCAGGTGACACAACTCTCGGCCGAGCCTCACGCTGGAGAAGGCTGTTGCCAACCCAATGCTGGCCACCGGCTGTGCTGAGTGCCAATGAGAGCCCCGTGGCAAACACAGTGCCTGCAGCAGCAGGGACGCCAGGCCACACAGACTGGTTGTCTGCCTCCCACAAGGAAAATGATGGCTATTTTAAACAGCACAAGCTATTTAAAACTGTAGTGCTAAAATAGCTCTGGATGTGCAGAAAAATGCCCAGGTGAAGCCTCTGGAAACTGCTGATAATGGTGACGTTCCTACACAAGGTGTATTCAGAGTTTTTCTCTGAATAACCAAGGTTTTTCTTGGTTATTGTTCTGTTAGACATTTGAACCCATCAATTAAAATTAATTTTAAGATTCTGTAGTCAGAGTCCAAAGTCCTCTGAGGTACCAAGTGATTCTGTGGCTAGAGCTGTGGAAGACCAAGGTTTAAGTCCCATACCTAATTAATTGGGATGAATTAGGTTCACTCTCTCCTGCTGATGATTCTTCATTGACAATAAATTACACTGTGCATTTTTTTTCATTCTGTCATGCTAAGTTTTTAGCAGACACACTATCCTTCCTCCTTTGTCACTTCTATTATAGCACTATCTTAGACACATAGTTGTAGGCTTAATCAATCCTGCTGAGCTGTTATGCCTCTTTGCAACATGCTGCAACTCTGAAGAAGATTCCTACATGATTCAAAATCTTCACTGTAAAACTTTGGGACTCTTGCTTGTCTATGTATTTTCTAATGCTGAAAGTAAAAGCATTTCCTAGTGCCATTTTCCCCCTAAGAACAGCTCTTTGACAAAGAAAAATCACTCCTTACTTTGCTTAGGTGTCAACTCCTGAAATACAGGGACAAAACAAATTCCAGTGTCCCTTCTTCACACAGAAGTCACTCCAAATCCAGAGATCTATTTCTCACATATTGACATTTCTCCAGCTGTGCCCCTCGAAAGGGTTAAATCAATGGCACTTTTGTAGATGAAGAGGACACTGCAGGTGTGAGTGCACTAATTGGATAACTGAACAATGACAGCAAGATTAGAGGATATGGAAAAGTTTTTTTGCAGTAGATTGAACAATTGCAAGTGCAAGATTCTTGAATAAAGATAAAACCACAATGAATTTTCGTGGCTTGACAGTGCCCCACAACAAAGGCACGCAATTCCCACTTGAGCTCAAGGAGAGTTATGCCACCAGCACAGCTAATTCCTTAAATTCCTCATTTGTTTGCCACATCTCTCTAGATATACACAGATAAGAAATCTCCAGATCCGTATTAGGTTCTGCTGACCAGCATTGCTTTGGGCTGTGAGCCCAACCCAAACTCCAACTGAGAAGGGACCTGAATATTGGAGCCATGATGGAACAGCACATCCAAAGTTTTCAGCCAAAACACAGGAGAAAAAAAACCAACAACCAACAACAAAAAAACAAAACAAAAAAAAGTGCCAAGGAAACAAAGGAAAATATTATTATTACAAGCAGGTAGGCAAAAATGACAGTAGTGAAAGATAAAAATAAAGTCCCTGACTATGGTTCAGTCGAAGTTCCTTCCCTGAAGCCTGGCTCTACTAATGTAATAACCACAACAAGAGCAACATAATTCAGAACACTCGTAGTAACCACCAATGGCCCTCTGAGCTTTCAGCAAGGTGTGAAAGAGGCAGGCAAATGCAAAGCAGGAGCTAATGCTACAGCAACACCCTAACTTTAGGCACAAAAAGGAAGAGGACAATTTAGAACAAGAGGTTTCTTATTCTCAGTACAAGGCACACTAAATTTGATCACCAAGGGATTCAGTAGAGCCTCCAACAAAACTCTAAGTAGGAAAACATCCACCAAAGGTCAGTCTGAGCCTTGTGAATCTGAACAGGAGAGTGGGGATGGACTACAGAGCATTCCCCCTACCCTTATGATTATAAAGCAATTTTGATGCCTCCATTCTGCAGAGGTAGCCAGCTTAGGTACAGACAGGTGAAACTGTATGAGACAAAGTCCTGAGAGGGGTCCTCATTACAAAATCAATGTTTTTTAACTTCAGATGAGTATTAAATGGAACAATGCAGACCTCACACAGTATTTGTTTATTATAGCTAACAGGGAATGAATATCAGAGACTTTTAGAGTAGGAATAGCAAAGAACTTCCAGTGAAATGAAAAATGTAAATGTCTTTCTGATATCAATTTCAGATTGTGCTCCCCCCCTCCCCCCCAGCCTTCCTGAAAATTAGTTTATAAGCCTCTGCCACCAGATTTCCAAGATAGCTTCCTGTAAGACGACTGGAGACATATGCCATCAGCACCTGAATATTACTTTGTTGTTAGGGACCAGCCATATGTTTCCTATTTAAAAAAAAATTCTTTATATCACAGGAAGCCACTTTTTATAGCAACAATAGCAGAGGTTCTTGTAACCATTTCACCCATAGAGGGAAAAATAATGACTAACCACCAACTATAGCAGCTTTATCAAAGTCACAAGTGTAACCTGTTTGATTCTTCATATTCAACAACTCTTATGTTCTGATTAATTTATTCAGTGAAATGGTGCTATTGCACAGCAGCCAGGGGAAATTAAAAGACTTCAGGATATGAACAACATGTTGGAATAGCATCAGCTTCCTCAGTCACTGTGCCTCCTGCCTGAAACTAAAACACAGCTTTGCACAGGGACAGAAAACTTCAAACCTGACAGAACATCTGGCTCTGACAAGGGGGCAACTCTCCATCATGAAAACTGAGACCCAGTAACTTGACATAGAGTTTCCAAAATAGTATTAACAATACTTTCTGATACTACACACAACCATAACATGGAGTATCTGGCATGGAAGGCAGAGGGAGTTTGCCAAAACTATTACATTTTTCATTTGAAAAGGAAATTTTCTTTCAAACAACATTATTTGCAATGTCAGTGATTTTCCTCCTGAAAAACATCCAAGGTACATTTCAATTTGATAGACCACTGCATCATGCCATGCCTGAGACAGAAGGCTGGGGAGCATCATGGGAGAGGGACCAAAGTATCTCCCATGTAAAAAGGGACCAAGAAGCAGTGCAATTACAACTCATAAGACACTGTGATGTTATATTTCTGGAACCTAAATCATCTGGGTTTCCAACTACAATATTTAGTGTTTGATTTCCAGCAGGAACAAAAAATTTTTTTTTCTTCCTCAGAAGCTTTTCTGGAAAAGCTCCACATCCCATTCCTCCTTTGCCAGCTGGCCAAGCATACAGAAACATGGCACTAGGCAGCAGTTGCTTGTGGGTATTTATTTCCCTTAGATATTGAGGTAGACATTTGATGCATCTCTTGACAGAAATGGAAAGTGTAAAAGGTTTTAAGAAAAAGTGACAATGATAAGGAAGGCTTTCAAAAAATGGAAGGTTCAATATTTCAGTGTTTTCAAGGTATTCTGGTGGTGGCAGGTGCATCTTCCATCTACTTTATGAGAAGAAATGTATCTGAGTCTCAAAATCTGCTTTGTGCGAAACAACTTTATTTCACTTTTCACTCAATTACAGCTGGGATTTTTCAGTCGCCAACGTCAGAAAATTTCCAGTCAGACATAGCAGAGTGCTAAAGCTGGTTTGTCATTGAATTTCGGTTGTCACAACATGTATTTGAATTTGAGTTGAAATTCTCATGATATTTTTAGGAAAATGAAAATATATGACAAACTCTGCCTTGTTCTGAATGTAAGCATTTTAGGTTTTATACTCCAATCTAAATTTTCTCCTGAGGAGTAAAGTACTGCTCTTTGTGTATTACTCTGGGCACACACTGTCTATTCTGGTCTGGACACACTGTAATTCATAGTGGCTGTCTGAAATCCCCACAAATTCAGAGTTGGACCAAAGATACCCTTTCCCTCAGAGCTTTGGCTGAGCTTCTCTCAAGATATTTTGATGTTTCAAGTCCTAGATGAAATCACACAACTCCCAAATGTGTGAAAAATTAGCAAACAAATACTTAGGGTTTATAAAAAATAAAATTATTTTTCTGCCAAATAGATATTTTGGACAAAGATTCTGGTTGGCTGCGGGTGTGTGTGAAGTGGTTCAAACTCCCATCTGCATTAGAGACAGTAATGGGATGTGATAGGAGTACAGACGCAACACAGCAAAGGCAGCTCTCCCTCGCTCGTGCTATTGTCTTTCAGCCTCTGGGAGCTCTGCCTGCATCTGGCAGAAAAGTTGATCAACTTGGGGTAGCTAATCAGGCTGCTGCAATTTCCGGCCCTTTCTTTCCCAGATTCCTCAGATCAAAGTTCAAGTCCCAGAATTATTATTCCCCGAATGCTTAATGAGCTCCAACTGAGGGACACCAAAGGCAAAGCTAAAACATTGACCATGCACTTCACTGAGTTTGGCCAACGTAGCTAAAAACAAGAGGGTGGGATCCATAGCATGTAAAATCACAATATACAGATTTCTATTTTAATCCAATTAAGATTCCTACGCATGCGCAGGGACAGCAAAGGGCTTCAGTCACTTTGTAAAGAGATGCCTGCTTTCCTCATTGTTTTCCCCATATTAAAATTTTGCAAAGGTAGAATTGGCCTTGCCATCAATCAGTTCTAAAGAGCTCTCTTTTGGGAGAATAGCAGAACCCCACAAGCACAAAAGCTTCCTTTAAGACTGAAGTTCAGGATGTTGAAATGCAAAAGTCAGATTTTGCCAGGAGGCACGATTTCTGAAGCCAGATGAATCCACCTCAGATTAAGTTATTGAGGATCTTTGAATGGAGAAACATTTCTTTGTTCTGACAACACTCCCCGAGTTTTTTATTCACAAATGTGACCCCTAGGAAAGCCAGCCAAGATTCTTTCACATTATCAGGTCAGAATGTTCAGGGCCCAATTATTTTAATAGTTACAAAACCCTGTCCAACAATGTTTCAGTACGCCAGTAAGTATAGTATTCAGGGACTTAACAAGTCACTCTAACATCTGGCATGTTCTTCGAGAAGACTAAACACATGGAGAGTTTTGCTGCAAAAGTCAATGGAAAGGAATGATAATTGCTCATTAGAATGCCTCCTCCACAGGTTATTTTTAACTTCCCCTACTCTTTCTAATCATGGTGCATGCATCAGATGATACTGAAAAGGGTCAGTGCATAGGCTTCTGCTCTCCAAAAACACACTTGTAACAAAGCCTTTTCATGAAGCTGAAGATTCTACACATGCTACACTGGTGGCACCTGTTTTGTTTTTAGACTACAAGCAGGGGCCCAAACAAAATACTCCCAAAGCTCCGTGCCCTCAGCTAGCAATCCAGACTGCAAAGGCAAAGACACTGAATATAAAAATCAAGAGCTTTAATCTATGATGAAGACAATAATTTTATCTCTCCTTCAGCTTTAAGAAGGCTATACATGGGAAGAATCTGGGATACCCAAATGCAAATGCATTAGAAGACATAAGACATGGAGAATAAGGACAGAGTCCTAGTATCAGGAGCCCGGTGTCAACAAAACAGTAAAGCAGAAACCACTAAACGTCAAATGAAGCAAAACAGCTATTCATGTACTTTTGAAGGAAGAAAAATTCTTGCTGAATTTCCACAGTGTATTTCACTTCATGTTTTGAAGATGGGGGGCTGTAGGTCCTTTGAATTCTTAAAATCAGTGTTACCAGAGCATACCCACAAGCAAGTATGCAGAGAAGAGACAGCAAACTTGTCAGGTCTGCACACTGCACTTGAAAGGATGGGCTGTATTAGCCTAGCTTGGCAGGGACACCTTTATATCCCTAGCTGTGTCACCTCTGACTCTCAGCCAGTGCAATGCAAAGACATCTCAGCTCAGCCCTGTCTAAATGAGTTCAGATCTTTTTGCTGAACCCACCACCATAGCATCTAAGCCTTTGTAAGTGACACAAAAACTATTTGCATGGGTCATCCCACTTCCTCTCAGTCTAGTTACATATTTATTTTTTTTTTATGGGGGTTCAGCAGAGCATTAGGAAAAAGGGGAGATTCTTTGTGGTGTAACATCAAAGACTGCATACAAGGAATCTTGCTCTGAAGCCTCTCACCAGGAAAAGCCAAACAAATTAAACCTCACATCAGACAGAAGACAGCAAAGGCAACGGACCTAGAGGCACAAGGAAAGCTTAAATCCAACAGTTTATGGCCAAGACTCAAGAGGCTGTATCCTTATTTAAGGCTTTTTAAAACAGCAAAAGGCTGTTTGAAGAGGAACTGAAGGACATGCTCATAATGAGCTGTAATTTGTTTGTTTATCTGTCTGTTTTTAATGAAGGAACCACAGAGCCTACTGAAGAATATTTGAGTTTCACTTCTGTCATTGTCCCAACCATTCTCTAAAAGCACTGCGACCACATCAAATAACTGCCAGAGCTCCCTAGGAATGGGCCTTAAAACATATTTCAGAGCACTGAGCCCTGGGGGAAGGCAGTGGCTGGACACTCCTGGAATGCAAATCTTTCAGCAAGGAGACACAATCCTGACAGTAGCCCTGCAAGCATCCCTCATGCCTCCTGCACCAACCTGCCCCCGGACCACCCTGGAAGGATAAATTGCAGGCAGAGGAATCGAGATGAGGCATAGAGGGCCTTTCAGCCTTGATAACTGGAGCAAAGCTGCCAACAAGCTGGCCACCTGTGCAGCAGCTGCACGTGCCGGGATGTTGGACACCCTCCACTCCAGCTGGCCCACGTCTGCCAAACCACTTCACCTCGACCAAACAGCTGTCAGAGGCTGCAAGGAAATACTTTGGGCCAAAACCAAGGCAGTGATTTGGAGGTGAAAGCCTGCAGCTCTTCGGATCAATCCAGACCTGAGCCATCTAGCGTCTGTTCCCAGCTGCCTGCCTGCACAAAGGCATGCAAGCCGGGTTGCGCTCCTTTTGCAATTTTTCTTTCACACTTGCAACAAATTCCCGTTCCTCCCAGGAACATATTCTTTACTAGCACCTTGTTTTGTGGAACACAGAAGTAAACCAGGGTGGCAAACTACCCAGAAGTGCCCAAGACGAATTAACCCTCCCTCCTGGGTCAGGTTTTCCTCCAAGGCCGTGCTGACTTTTTGCAGCTACATTCGAGGTGCAACACTGACCTCCTGTGGCTGCTGCTCCTCAGCCACCACCCAGAGCAGCGAGCAGGAGGCTCTTACTTCCCTTCTCCTCCGGCCAGCTGACTGTTCATGCTACCTGGGCAAAAAAGGGTGAAAAACTCCTTCTGTGCACATCTCTCTACTTGTATTATCTTCCATGTGCCTATCACTCGAGAGAGGATGAAGGAAAGCTTGCCTTCACTCAACTCCTGGCATCAGTCCCAAAAGAAAAACTACCTTTAGGACATAAACCTACTCCCTGACAGAGGAACAAAGACATGTATTTCTACACAATAAGGCTTGCACTGTACAGAGCCCTGGTACAGTCATCTACAAACAGAATTCCATCCATATTTCAGTGGCAATGTTAAAGTAATTTCTGTTTTTTCTCACGACTGCCTAAACTGAAGAAGAAATGGCAACTTGCCTGTGTTAGAAGGGGGTCTTGGGGAAGCCAGTAAAATTGTGATTTTACAGTCATTCCCATAGATACTGCTCTTCTTAGCAATAGAGTGGGAAGGAGCTTGTTCGGGTTTTTATGGTTGTCACAGCTACCAGCTGTTGAAACAACGTCCACGGTGTGTTTTCCCTTCCTGTAAGCTTATGCTCTTATACCACAGGCAATATGAAAATCTCTTCTGGGAGAGAAATGCAGATTGTCCATGAGTTTCCACCTGAAAAATCATGCTGACCTGCTGTACAGCTGAGAAATCACAGAAACAAGGAATCCCACAGCAAATTCAAGTGCTTTTTAAAAGGTCACCATGGTAAAGACTGTCAAGATCTGTCCTACTCAAAAAATGTCTGGCCTGCGTTCATGGTATTACCTGCCTTAGTTTGGCAAGCAGGCTTGTTTTCTGTTTTCTGGCTGGTATTATCACAGAGCGCATTGGGAGAGGGGACAACCTCTTGGCAGAAGACTAATACCCCATACAACAGTCACAAGACACATGCCTCGACTCTTCAAGAGCCCAAGATGAGGAGGGCTCTGGGATCACCTTGCGGGAGGAAGATGACAGCAGATGCCCCAGGGAATTTCTTCATTTGGGGCTATGGTAAACCTGGCTACACAATCGAGCCATGCACAAGCAGGTGATGCTGGCCTCAGCCACACACTTGGATACCCTCTGGGATGCTCAGCAGTACCCAGCCTTGTACTGTCTGACTCTCATGCACACAGGAGCCACACATATGTTCCAAGCAACCACAGTTTGACTATACACAGCATACCATTTCCAGATATCACCAGACACCTTTTGTTGTTGCTGTTCCTGCCTTGTTTCAAATATTTTAGGATCCTCTTTAAAATGGCCTGGCATTAGAAGACTTTTACACTGAACAGCAGCCACACACCACTCAAAGACAAAGAGTTGCCTCCTAGATGCAATGGGAAATCATCAGGGACCACTGTGTCTCACAGAACAAAATTATATCTGTTGGGTTGTGTTGCTCTGGGTGACCCCAAAACCTGCCAAAGTGCTGCAGATATGCCTGAGAAGCTGTGCAGAGGGTACACTCAGCTGAGTGGTAACTTGCCATAGTGAAATGACACTTTCTCTGCTGTGCCAGCAGGAAGTGAGAGCGAACAGAACCGCTGCCCTTGCCAGAAGCTGTTAATCAATTGGGTTTTGCCTCTGTTCAGAGCAGTGGCTCCTGCTGAGCTGAGAATTATAAACCTACTTTTTCACTCCCACCTGTCCCCAGCCTGCTCCTCATTTTGAACATTGGGTTGTAAATGATGCATAACCCTTCTGGGCCTTCTGCCTGGGCACAGAAACCTTCCCACATCAAGGGAATTAAAAACTAGGTTAAACACACTCGTCACTCCAGTAAGTTCCATAAAGCAGATGCAAAAGACTTTTTTTTGGTCACTCATTACAACTTCTCTGACAAGATACCCTGCAAAGGCTGAAGGTGTTCTAACACCGCTGAAACACAGCAGAGAGGGGCTTGTGGTGCCCCATCCAGACAGCCACCTCCACATGTTCTTGTTGGCTTGTTCTCCAACAGCTATCAGCCCTTCCAGAATTTATCAGGGTAAAGCCATAAAAGTCACATAAGAGATTAAACTGACAGTATACCTGAGTGCACACATTCATTACCCTGAATGCTTGATCCTTAACTGAAGATATTGTAGCTCTATCATCCCTAAGGAAAGCTGGATGGCAATACTGATGTTCAGATACAAAGCATCCCAAAGTACAAAGGATCAGGTTACTACATGGCGCATCTTCTCTGGCAGCTCCACATTATTTAAAGACATGGTAGAAGCATTCAGAAGATTCTTTTTTAAAGCTCTGATCTCAAAACGTGGTATACATGTCATTGATACACAATTAACTGCATGTGTGCAATGATGGAGACATTGGCAGAATAAATGTACGTCTAAAGGAAAAGAAAAGAGACATGCCGTGACATGTTATCATTAGGGAGTCATAATTTGCTTCCTGTAGTCACACAACAGCTGTCACTAACATCTTGAACACAGACCATGTATTAGAATACCATAGCAAATGCCTTTTCAGGCAAAAGAAAGAGAGGGCATGTTAACTGGGTGAACAGCAGGAAGAATATTTTGACAGCTTGAATGCATTAACCTCCCCGTAGAACGCCCACAATCTTTGCTAGAACCTGGCTTGGTAGATACCTTCCACATGCTGGGTGAGGAGTGTAGACTCCAGTAGCTCTGCCGCAGGCACACCTAGAGGCCTCCGCTGGCCAGGGTCTTGTTTTGGTAGGCAGGGGAGATGCATTCACCCATAGACACCTCTAGGATCCACCTCTCCATGTCCACTCTCCCCGCTTTTACACTTTTAGCTTGCATTCAGAAGGGCCAAAGTGGATGTCTGAGAATGTGAGGATCCTAGACAGGGGGAAGGCTAGCACAGGTTGACCTTAGGCTTAAGAACATATCCTCTAGCCTTGTGTTCAGGAGGAAAGAAGGCATTTTTTACCTTCTAGCTATGACTGTTAACCAACATAGAGGTCTCACCAAAGATGCCTTTTCATTTCATAGTTGCCATTTCAATACAGAAGTAATTAAGCCTAAGTAACTACATTCCTTATGGTTTCTGCCTCAGTCTTGTGACTTCTGAGAAAGCTACACACTACCATCTTCACCAGGAATCCACCTTCTCTTAGCAATAATATGTCAGCCAATACATTTTAAGAACACGGTTTTCTCACATGGATGAGGTCCTCAAGGGTTACCATGATAGGGCCATGTTCAGGCACCTTGAATGTTTGCCATAAGTAATTTATCTAAGGCAGACTGATTATTAAAACTTTCAGTGCAGCTTTTCCAGGAGTAGTTCTCATTACAAGGCAGGCTGCAACAACTCATCAATCTTGGGCAAAAGATAATTAATCAGCACCCAGAGCCATTTTTGCAAAAGCAAAGCCTGGTTGAAACAACCCAAAACAAAAGAGGGAAAAAAACCCAAAACAACATGACAGAGCTGTTGGCACTTGCCAGCTCCTCTTGATTAAACTTATTTTCACCTCCAGGTGCATGCACTGGATGAGTTTTGTTAATTAAACCTGCCAGTCAACTCATTATGCATTCAATTTAAAAAGCCTGATGCCTTGATTTTATGCAGCTGGTGGGCTGCACAGTGACAGGCTGTGTTACAGTGCATAAGTCCTAATAGGGAAGGGGGAAGAGATGCTCCAAAATATGGTTAAGTGCGATATTTGCTAATTGGACAGCCTCTTCATGTTTTGTCTGTTTGGTTGGTGGGTTTTTTTGTTTGTTTGTTTTTGTTTTAAATATATTATATGGGGTTGTTTATCAGACATATAACCTGGCTGTGTAAAGTGAGAGTTGAAGTAGAGAGTGGAAGAGTGTGTTCATCTCATTTGGAAATCCATATAGATGCTCATAATATTCATGATAGACTCTGGCAAGGTTAAGAGATGACAAGAGTGGCACCTAGATGCCATGGTAGTGAATGCTGTGTGAATAGATTAGACAGAGGCCCTGAAGCTTCTACAAAATTGTGGGGTTTTAATTTAGATGAAAGATAGCCTTTATTTTTAAGGCATCACGCAGAGCTGACAGATCTGGATGCATGCCCTGGCTCTGCTACAAACTCCTTTCATGACCTTGAATAAATCCTAGAGCACCATGCTTTAAAGGTATCTACAGCTATATCTTTCAAATGGCAGCCCTTAGCTACCTCCATGTTCCTCATCCATCCATCAGTAACTGAAGGCTATTGCTTCTGCTATGCTTACCACTTGCTGAGCTATTTATATTCACCTTCCTGAGAAGAGACAGTATCTTTTGTTACACACTGCAAGGAAACCTGTTACAATGGATCTCCAATCTCAGATAACAGAGTGAAAACCTGTAACATTTGTGAAAAAAAAAATTGTGGTTGCATGCAACAGTTTTGCAGGTACCTCACACTGACATTTCTAAGGCTGCTTCATGCTGGCCACAAATGTGAGAAATGATCTACAACAGAGGTGACCCATCTGCCATGCTCTGAAGCACAGAATTAATTTCCACCATTTCTGTTGTTTTCTTCAAGTTCACAGGCTTTCAATATAGCTGGTTGTACAGACCATAGGTATACTATTTCAGTATTGTGTTAATGACATCTCTTTATTTAAGACCATGCTCCAGTACTTGTGATAATCTGGGAACTTTATTTAATGCATACACAATCAACGGAAAGACCTTAGGACATTGGCAATAGCATTGATTTCCTCCTTTTTCTTTTTCTTTTTTTTGTGTGCAGTGCTTTATGATTGTGATTTTTCACATCTTTACTGAAATTCTTCAGTTTGTTAGGAATATTTTGTGACTGATGAGGAATGAACCAGAAATTCTGTGGAGCCTTCTGAACTACACCTCTGTCCTAGAGTTGACTATAAGTGTAAGGAACTGAACTTTGATCAAGGAGATCCCTTGAATCTTGTATGTTTTATCAGACCATGAAACAAAGAGAGTTTTGTAATTATTATTGTAACCTTCTTTGCTGTTTGATTTTATGCCCCCTGCAACTGCCCAGATTCAAAAGAATGTCTACGGACAAAAAAAGATACACCAAATACTTTGTAAATCCAAAACCATATCTCTAGTGACCTGAATGCCATTGTCCACCAACATATGAGAATTGGTTCAAATCCAGAATGACAGTTCCAGACTCCAGTAATGTAAATGAACAGTCAAGCCTCTGTGGATTTTTTTTTTGTTTGTTTTCTGTTAGCAGCTGTGTCCCTATCATCAAAACTAGCAAGGCAATACACAGTTGGCAGTAGCTGTTGCAGCTGGTATGGATTTTTTTATTACAGCTTTCATTGAGAAATACTAGTTTGTCAGAAAAAAAAAATATAATTGTGAAGAACGTTGAGTTGGATATGCTCTATTGGGACCAAATCATGGGATGGAGCATAGTCTCAGGGAGACACTGACCCCTAACCAGCCAAACATCCCTGTGATTGAGTCTTTTATTTGGAAAATGCAACACTCAACTTCAGATCTGTTTTCTGACCCAGACTTGGAGCCTTTTGCATCCCAGGTGAGAACCTGGCCCACTGGGCCAGCAGCTGCTTTGTTTGAGGAGTCTCATTTCCCTATGATAGTTTTCTAAAAATCATGGCTTAGTCACATCTGGATGGAAGAAAGTGATAAAACCTCAGGATTTTTTAAGCAACCTGTCATTCTTTGATTCCAGACAACCATAGATGTTTATCACCTTTTCCAATAGATGATGTTCACAATAGACATGTGAACAGTTTGTAACACATTCTAACAGACACCACCAGCTACTGCTAAGCAATCTTAAGACAGCATAAATTTTTCCTCCTCAAACTTCCAGTACAGGAAAAAGAGTTAGGTTTACATGGAAGATATCTGACCAAAGAATTATGGTTGTTTCATCTGAAGGCAGCCCAGATCAGATGCTGCATCTGCCCCTCCCAAGAGACAGAATACAGGCAAATGTGTGCTGGTGTGTACATGGAAGAGATACTATGCACATCAGATCAATAGCCCATCTAGTCCAAGTATCCTGTATGACCATGGTGTCAGGGAAAAATAGAAGAACAGGATATGTACAGAGAGATCCTTCCATGCTTTGTCTTTCCAGCTGTGGATGCAGACACTTCAGGGATTTTCTCAGACAGAGGTTACACCAGGTTAAAACTGAACTTGCAACCACAAAGGAAATTCAAAGTGAATATATAATGAAGATAACAGATAGTCCAAGAGAAGTTGGAAAGACTTTTTCCATCCCATCAATGTAATTGCTGCTGTCTTCTGTTCACATTCATTTGCAAGGATAAAATAGAAAAAGAAAATTACTTGTCTACAATAATATAAATATTTTTATATTATTGTGTATATATGTATATATATAAGAAAATAATAATAGTTTGCATGTCTATAGTTCCTTCCATCCAGAGATCTCAAAGCACTTTGCAATCACTTATTAATCATCACTCTCAGACCCCTGCAAGGTAGGTAACCAAAGTACAAAGTACTTTGTACATACCTGGAGATGCATGGAAAACACATGGCACAGTCACAAATAAGCATATAAGGAATCTGACAAAGTCCCTCTCACCAAGTAAGAAACTATATGCCATCAAATGGAAGCAGTCCCACTCTCCTTTACTCCACTGCCAACTAACACCACAATGGGAGGTATATGTCACCTCCTCCAAGCTGGAGCAGCTCAGGGCATGGTCCAGGAGAATGGTTTTTCAAGGCTGTTCCTGAGGTCCCTGTAAAACACAACACTTCTCTCTGTGCTGCTCATCTCTCATTTGATCTTGTTCTCCACCCTATCAAGTAGAAAGCTGGATGCTGTGCAAGTTTTATGTCACTTTTGCAGTGAATGGGGGGGGTGGGGGTGGGAAACACTCTGGCTATATGTTCAGCATGCCTTCCCAACAATCAGCCTTTGGGCAACTGAAAATTGAGCACAGGGTCTGAGAAGGGAAAAGCAGGACATGTCCAGCATCTACGTATAAATTTGTCTCGCCCTCTAAAGACCTAACATTGTTATTTCCATTCCCTATTCCTGTTGGCAACAATTGAAAATACTAGTTTTAGGACAGATCATTGTTTTGAAACAGTTTCAGATTTTTTTTTTTTTTAGAAAGCAGAAAAATTGCAGCTTTCTAAAGCTGAGAAGGCAGTGACCTAAGCAGCAAGGAATGATTAACATAACCAGAACAAATTCAGAGTTACTGCATTTTATAATGGTAAATTCTCATTCCTCCAGCTTTTTCCTGTTGAAACACTGTTATTACCCTTATGGTGTATTGTGTCCAATACGTAACCAGATTAAAAGTGAGCCTGGAAGAAAACTTATCTCTTTTAGCATATTAGAGTAAATGAAATAATAATTGTTCCCTTACTATTCTGACTTGTAAATCCAAGAACTGTAATAATAATTTACATGTATTAAATTAGGACTCAATATCTACCAGGTAGGAGATATTCCCACTCGGAGTCAAGAGACAAAGAGTTGGCCACTGTACACAATACTACAGCCTCTATGCACTCTGCTGGGTAGGAAATATGCCAAATTTGCAAGTGTTACTGAACCATTAGCAGAGCAGAGACACTTTGGAAAGCACACAGCTGAACTAGGAGCTTCAGTTCTGTTCTCAGAATGTCTTGAGACCTTGCAGTTCATGTTACTATCCAGTGATAGTGGTGTCCTTAACATGCATTTCGAAGTGAAGCTGTACTCCTAACCCACAGCCACCTATAAGACAGTCACTACCCTCAACTCTTGCACCACACTGATTATGCAGTTTCTTCTATCTAAACCCTTCTACTGATCCTCAAACCAGATGTCCCTTTACTACAAACTGCCTTCTTTGGCCTAGTAGCTAAACGTGTTAACAAAATTTCTTACAAAATATCTTGCTCTCTACTGAGGTCTGAAATTTATTTCTCCCTCCTGGCAGATGGCAGAGCTGCCATACAATTCACATCTTGGCACTGCTACAGGCTGGCCCTGCCAGGGGTTTCCTGGAGCACAGGACCATTACAAGCTTCACAGAGAAGTTTGGAGGGAGTCAGTGATGCGGAAGATAAGGAGGAGCCTTCAGGTCTCAGATGTCAGTTCCATAATGGTATTGAAAAATACCAATAAATGTTGAAGTCAGATAGGTATTTCAGACATTAAGCACAGTTGTGGCACCCCCAAGAAAGCAAGGCTGATTTTGTGCCAGCATTTTAATACCTTTTGTCAGATCCAAGTGAATTTGCTTAACAATTAAGAAAACCATTTTATTCTTAGTTATTCTCATATATGCCATAGAATCTGCTATATCACATCCTGAAGAGTCCCCTTGTGCCATTTAAAACTGCAACATTAATAAGACCTTAGCATTAGCTTTTCAAGGAAGGGAGCTTCTCCATGTGAGAAATTGTTGTCCTGGCAAAGGGGCGAGGAAGGGGAAAGACCTCCAATCCATCACACTAGGGAGAACATGCAGCACTGATACAAAAACCAGCCCAGGAACAGTTACCTTGTCCTCTCCCCTTTCTGTCCTTCACTAGGGTCTCCTGGGACTTACTAGCTCCTCCTCAACAAGCCGCATACTTGTAGTAAATAAACAGGACTGTTATGTCACACATGACATCTACCAAGGCCAAGGGAGCATCAGAGCTCAGCTGCACTTCTTTCACAGTTGGGCAGAGGTCAGCAACATGGAAAGGTTTCCATACACCCTGCTTGTTCACCCTCTTGGCCAAAATCCAGGAGTCTTGGCCTCATGGTTGCAGTTCGCATCTCCCCTGCAAGCAGGAGGGCAGGGAAAGACATGTAATACGCTTTTCATGTCTACAGTAAGTCCCTGTTTTCCTCACCTTGTCTTGCCTTCCACTCTGAGGCACAGCAAACCCTTATTTCTTCAAAAGCAGAACACATACAAATGTGGTACACACCAGAGTGTTGCCACCCTGGCAAGGTTATAACCACAGCCACCAAGAATTTGCCATTTGAACATTCTTGATTAAAAAATCCACCCGAGAGAACTCTTCCTTAGAAATGTGTTGGGTTTCAGATTGACATGTTTTCTATTCTTTAAGTTTTGTTTTGTTCTTTCCCATTGCTGAATGCCTATCCTTTTAACCCCGTGCTCTCACCTAGAAAACCTTGACATTTTCCAAGCTGCTCTTTTTGTAATCTCATTCTGCAAAAAATGTGTCCTATTCACTCACTGCTTCCTTTCAATAACTAATGTTTAAGCTATTTCTCTGTGTGAGAAGTAACTTTCTCTGTGTATTTAACATGTACAAGTATTGCTCAAACAGCCAGAAGGCAAAACTAAGATCAGGGGCCGAGAGCTGCACTAGGTAAGTTGAATGCTAGAATTAAAACACAACTTCAGGCTCAATACATAGCATACCCACTAGATGGGGCAAAAAGCTATATTATCTTTAAAAAAGCTCTCCAGGTGCTCCTTTCACCACAGTCTCACCTGCCCATAAGACTAAGGAGAAGGCCAGGGCAGAAAGAGCTCTGGGTGCTAAACTGCTTTTTGTGCTTCTAAAACTGCTCCAGGCTGAGGCAGCCCAGTGCCTTGGCTGTGCTCCCGTACCCCCCACATCCATGCTGACCTGCCAGGCCTGAACGACTACAGCTTGGAATTAAATAACCTGGCCAAACCCAGCCTCCATGTTAAAGCTGTCACTTAGGAAAGGGATCCTCCGATGAGGCTGATGCGTGGGGGCTCCTTTGCACTGCTGTGACATTGCCGAGGAAGGAAGGACATGATCTTTTGAAGAAGTGTAGGTCCACAACAAATTGCTGCCCCAACTGACAACTTTGTTATAAATGCCATGAACACCACCCAAACCCTTGGCTCCAAAGAAGCTGAAAGTAGCTGGGGGAAACTAAAGGACCTCAACTCATCCCCTGCCTAACATTTCCCTCCCTCACAAACATTTTACATAGCTTGATGTGGCAAGTCATTTGCTGAGCTTGGACTGCTGCCTTCATTTTAAGGCCCTGCTGCTTTGGTAATATGAAAGCCTTTTGTCTAGAAAATGTTGGTGTTGGGAAATGTTTTTAGGCTGGGCTTCATGCTCAGCTGCAGCGTGTATGGAGTAACTCTCTTCGTGCCCAGGGGAACTATACTGATGACCCTGGTTGAGGGTCTCAGTGTGATCTGCTTCATAAGCAATTGCTCCGGAAGCTGCATTTCTCCCCCTTCAGCATCACAGCTGTCCTATACTTGCCTTTCACAGACTGACCACGATACTCTAGTCAGAGCAACTTCAGGTACAGAATAGGAACAGGTTACATATATTCACTAACACGCTGCCAAAGCAAGCAACCTCCTCCAGGTTTCATACTTGTAGGACACAGGAATTCACACACAACAATGTCAACAAATGATGCAATGACTCAGTGAGGCCACAAAACAGAGCACACAATCCTGATCCAAAGCCTGTTAGAAATGAGTAAGAATTATGGATAAGCTTTCACTGATCTCCCATGGACCATCCAGAAAGAAACTCAAGATTGCTGACACACTGGGAGGGTCCTTTCTCCCAAAATCTTTCTGGAGAACACTTGGAAGATGACGATTAGGTAGGTTTTGCAAGCTGAAATCCCATTACCAGTTGCACTGTAACTCCAAACCCTACTGTCCCAGACCAGTAATCAAGCCTTCACAGGCACACTCATCCCATCTCTCTCTCCTCCTAGCAATTCCTGCAACACCTAGAGTGGCCATTGACCCCCAGTCTGTACATAATTAAATAACATAACCACATACTATAAATGAGCTTTTCAATTACCATAGTCTCCTTTCCAATGGAAAGGCCATCAAGCCACATCCAGAATTAGCAGCTGATTAATGAAATTTTCACACCTCAAAATGCTTCTTTTCTTCTTCTTGCTTTAACAAGACCACGTTAAAAGAAATGAAATAAATTTGACAAATCTCTATGAACAAACCCTCAGTTTGAGTGACTGTGAACTTCCACTCTCCAAAGCCAAAAAGATCTGATTTACTAAAACATTTGCTGTGTCCCTGAAGCTCTTTTTATAGCAAAGCTCTGGTCTCTGCTGGATGCCTGATTGCTCATTATTGTTATACTGAACACCTGTGCAAAACCTGGCACCACAGTTAACTTTTTACTTCCTTCAACTTGCTTTGTGCCTTCACCCCCCTTCTGCAGTGACTCATCACTTCAAACAGACTTTTTGAAAACGATGCACTCACATACAAAATAGAACAAATTGACTCACTGTAATCCTGTACATCTCACTACTGAAATGCAGCTGCTCCTAGTCAGAAGTACGCTAACTTTTTATTAAGGATAAATTTAAGGCAGGGAATAAGAATCTTCAGTCCAAACAGTGGGACTGACAAACAGACTGAATGCTTACTCCCAGGACTGAATCAGAGCACAGATGGATGAAGCCAGTTAATTTAGTTTGCCTTGCCTGTGGCTCAGACTGGCTTGGTTTCCTTATTTCTATGCTGAAAGCTCTCATGTACCTCCAAGGATGGCAATTCATTGCTAACAAGCTGCAGCTCTCTCTCCCCCACTACCAAAGCACCTTGTAGTACTCTGAGAGGCAGCATGTGGCTTATGATCCACTCCAGCTAAATATACTAATGGAATCGCATTAAAAGTCTCATGTCATGTCTGAAAACCTCATCTTCAGTCACACACTTGGCCTGCAGATACTGTACCTCGATTCATTTTTTCCCTTCCTTGTTTTGTAATAAATAATTGCCAAGCATTCAAGGAGAAGGATAAATGGAAACTAGTCATTTGAGGCCAGCATTAAAATCAAATTATCTCATCTCTCTTTACCTGACCTGCTGGAAAATTACTCTTCGGCCCTTCTCCAAATCAATAGCTGAGAGCAGAATGGTGCACACTAAACAGCATCAAGCAAATCTACTTTGTGTGGGAAGATGTTCCAGTGTGGGAAGACTCAAGCCAGGAAGATTCTTTGTTATGCCCAAAGTGAGACTGAAACACAAATGAGGTCAAATGCCACTAATTAAGTAAATTTATTGTACGCTTATATAAACAAAACATCCATGTGTTGTGGTAAGAAAATAGTGATAGGAAGGAGAGGGAAAGATAGGAAAGAAGGAAATCTAGCAAGCAGTTGGGATAGAGTTGCAAGAGATAGTCACCACCATGGATCCTGCGGCATCACTCTGGTCCTCAATCGCCCTTCATGTCAGTGGTGGGGGTCTCTGGATCACCACTTAGTGTTTGGTGGCACAGTCTTTTATAGGGTGTTCAGGAGGGTCATTTCCCAGACAATGGCATGTACTGCATCCCTCCATGGGGCACATGTGATTACTGCATAGGTAGGGGTGATCATCCATGTCTAGGCACATCCCTCACAGTGGCATGGCCTTTCCTTGACCCTGGTCGAAAACTGATGTCAGGCAGCTGTTGGCTCCTTATCTGTTCACAACTGTTAAGTCTTGCAGGAGCTCAGCAAACAAGCTTTGAGACAGTCAGTTTGAGATATGGTCTCTCACAGAAGAACAGAAAGAAAGTCCATACCTGAAAGCCCTAGAGGAACATTTGCTGAACAGGTAACTGCATCTCAGCACAGAGATAGATAAATTTCAGCAGTGCAACTCCCAGTCTTTTAAAGACATGACTGGAAAATATTTCCATACAATATTCAGTGTCAGAAGTCCCTTTCAGCATAGTTAAGTAAGGGAAGCTGATCCCAGCTCTTATGTCTGCCTTCCTTATGGTGTCAAATCCAGAGCTGAGAGAGGAAGACAGGCATCTGCCTGCATATAGTATAAGGATGTCTGATCTCGTGCACCTCATCTGCTATAAAACCATGTGTTTGGATTTGTGGGGTTTTTTATTTGTCAAAAAAGTACCCAAATATTATGCAGTATGCAGTACAATCTTCCAGAAATAAAGCAGACCTTCCATAAATACTATGGTAGCTCTCCGCTTCAAGATACCTCATTTTCCCACTCTGAAGGAGCCTGTTGGCCACATTGGAAATGTCCAGCCACTTCTCCCCGAGAGAGGGTGCCAGGAAGGAACTTTCTTGCTGGCTCTTACCATGCCCTGGTAGCCGTAGGAGGGACCCAGGGAAACTTGGGCTACCTGCTTTCTGAGCTGAGGGAATGGCCCCAGTGTGTTCTCGCCTCTACCAGGGGCACAGATGGGAATGTCTGTCCCCTGGTCCTGCAGGTGAGGCACCAGGCAGGTGTTGTGCCGAGGCTGTTCCCTTGGCCCAGAAAGAAGGTAGCTCAAGCCCTGTTGTGCAACACTTAGGTTTGGGGTTGTTGTTAAGGTTAGTTACAGAGGAGGAAGGGAGGGGAGAAGAAGTCCTCTGAACTGTCAAATTCTCTCAGCTGTGCCAAGAGTAAGATTTGCAGTGAGTCCTGGGTCCTTGGAGCCCTGTATCTCCTCCTGTGTGTCCTAGGCCTTCCCTGCCCCTCCTTTGGCCCCTTCTCTTTCCTGTGTTGCTGTGAGGTTTATTTTGGTGTTGTTGGTTGACCCTGGCTGGACCAATGCTGTTCTAATCACTCTTCTGGACAGGGGAGAGAAAATATAATGAAAATCTAATGAGTTGAGGTAAGGATGGGGAAGATCACTCAGCAATTACTGTAATGGGGAAAACAGGCTGAACTTGAGAAATCATTTCAACTGTTTAGCAGTCAAATCAGAGTAGGAGAATGCAGGAGGGGGCCTGGGAAGCAGGACCACAAGTAACAAACAGTTAGTTGAAAGGAATGTGCTCCAGCTTGTGGGCCACAAGCCCTGTTGATAAGGGACATGAGAAATTACTGAAGGGTATAGAAACAGGGACTAAGTATCAAGTTGAGACTATACAAGGAATAAGGCAGTCGATTTGTCAGCTTGCTCAAGGATGTGGTGCAAGAGCTACTATTGCTGAATTGCTAAATAGCTAGCGTGAGATCTTTGTGGGAGTTGCCACATAGTTATAGCATAAGTAAGTTTTTGGACCAATCAGAATAAGATGTAACAATTGCTCATGTGTATATAATCATGCTATTAGGCTAATTAAGTGACATTTGCTTGCATCAAGCTGCGTCCCGTCTCTCAATCATGGCAAATTGGTGACCATGATGTGATGGGTTTATGAACCGCCTAGCTGAGCGGCATGCTGCGACTCCCGCAGAACTGTTGAATGAGCCGCTGAAAGGAGGCTGGAGCTGGCCAGCAATACATCCCTCCGAAGTAGAGAGGTGAGCTGTGGGAAAGATGTGGAATCAAGCGTCTTCCCCAGAAAGTGACGCATATGGACTAATAAAGGGTCTTCTGATCAGATTCGGGAGTCCGTGCCTCAATCTCCTCAAATGGTGACCCCTATGGTGGTGTTCCGAAGCCTTGGAAGAATAAGGATGGAACTGGTCGATAAAAACAACAGCTCGTGGAAGAGGGCTGCATTCTGGAGGAGACATCTTGGCTGAATGATTGTCTTGCTGGCTGGACCAGGTGGACAACCTATACCCCGGAGATAACACCTGTATGCATCGAGACAGGTGAGCAGCCAAGAAACTTTAGAGATTTTAAATATTTGAAGAAATGTTAAGAAGCTTTAGAAACCTGTACTCATTGAGACAGGCGAGCAGTGAAGAAACTTTAGAGACTTTGAAAGAAATTAAAGCGGTCAGCAGACAATTGTATGATGCTGCTGCAGAGGGGAACTCCACATCGGGAATGCATTTAGCACCTTGGTGGCAAATTCTGACTACTCTTTGCCAAGTGTGGACTGATTCTACTAACAAGTGCTAAACCAGAGGAAGCTGTAAATTCCACTAACAGTATAAGCACTGAACCAGAGGAGGCTGTAAATTGCACTGACAGCGCAACTCTTCTCAATACACTGTCAATGATGGCTATTCTGTCCACACCTCCTCTACCTCCGAAGCTTTTGTCACTGATTGCAGCAACCCCACACCACAAGACCAAGTGCAGGAACAGGACACCTCAGACAATGATTCCATTAACACTGATAAACCTTTTGATCCAGGTCCTATAAATCTGGAAAAGGAGTTAGACTTTTTTCCTCCCTCCCCCAGTGCATTGACTGTATTTTTGGGGAGGGTGAAAGGAGGTCTGAAGGATTGGTGGCAGGAAGGCAAGTGGGAAGCGCTTAAGCAAGGGAATTTGGGAGTTGCTATGGCATGTTCAGTACTTTGTCAGATGAGAGTGGCGGCCTGTGCAATACGAGGCTGTTAAAAAGTTAAGTAAAGCAGTGCGGGAAGGGAGGATTCATAATACATTTGCTATGTCCCTTACTGAAGTGATGACAGAGCCTTATACACTCACACTGCATGATTGGGAGTCATTGCTTTGTATGGTACTAACTCTGATACAGTATATGATGTGGTTATTTGATCTTTGTGAGCTATGTGTAGTGGCCTTGATTGAAAACCATAATCGGGGAAGTGCTGTTAACTATGAGCAGTTGGCTGGAGAAAATAACTGTGCCGATTCTGTGACCCAGGCAAGGTATCCCAGGGACAACTGTTTGGAAATGAAGAGATGGCTATTAAGGCAGTCCAGATGCGGGGGTCTTGCCACAGTCTTGCAGGGTCCTAGGGAGTCATATACTAACTTTATTGATTGGCTTCAGAGTATTTTGCAACAACAAGTCAAGCATGAGGAAGCTCAAGGGTTGCTTTTAAAACAACTAGCTGTGATAATGTCAATGAAAATTGTAAATGGGCAACTTTCACAATCGCAACCCCAACATGTGTCAAATGATTATAACACAGAACTCACAGCAGACTGTAACTCTCAGGCTGAGTTCTGGAATGCAGTGCAGCGCATTTTTGCTTCTCTAATCTCTTCTGTAGAATAGTACACACTCTTAACTTGCTTAGTAAATTAGGCTGCTAGCTTGCTAAAGAAAGTAATACTACAAATACTATTTCTTGTTTTCTGGCTTATTAACAGATGTTGATTCTGTCTGTCATATGTTGCTACAGAACTGAGTTGCAATTGATTTTTATTATTAGCACAGGGACATGAGTGTGAAGACTTCGATAAGATGTGTTACGTGAATCTGAGTGACCATTCTGAATTAAGTCACAAAAGTATACAAAACTTAAAAGCCTTAAACAAAGATCTGCAACAGAGCCAGGGGCGGGATGCCTTTGGTCTCTTCTTACATCTGGGAAACTTTGGGCCGTGGATCAAAGGTGTTACACGATTTATTACAATTGTCTTAACCAGCTTATTGATGTTTGCCTTATATCTCACATGCCTTTTTCCTGTATTCAGCATTTAGTTGATTGTAACATGAATCAGGTCATGGTCACCCAGCTACACACCTTTGCCTTGTCACAATTAACAAGCAAAAACGAGGAGGATAGAGAATGTCTGAAGAGAGATATAGGAGAGGAAGATAGAGAATATTTGACCTAACAAGAGATGAGAGAACAGCTAGGTATTGTGAAGGAGAATAGGAAAGATAAACATGGTTATCTAGTGTTTAATAGGTGTCTGCATGCTTGTAGCGATATATAGCTACGTAACTACATGAATGATTCCTGCCCTGAGCCTGGTGGCGCATACAGCTGCGGTTTGTGTCCGGGCTCAGAGGTGTAAATATGGGCTTCTCTGTTACGGTAAAGTGTCTCTGGTTGCATATATATATATATATATATATAAAGAATGAAGGGAATGACCCCAGAGGTACGTTCAGAGAAAGCATGCTATGTTTCAAACTTTTTGAAAATCTCTGCTGACCATGCGGTGCCTCCCATTGTGTGACATTTTGTGTCAATTGGTGACAAGCAGAAAAAGCACGAAGGTGTATTAGTACGCATGGAAGACCCTCATACCAGGCATTGGTCGAGACCTATGAATTGTTAACTTGGGGGAGAGGTGATGCTTCAGTTTCTGCAAATGAAGGTCCGCGATGGATACCTGCTTGCTGTGTGCGGCCGGAGCTTAGTGTGCCAGATTGTGGGAGCACTGCTGCCGCCAGTCAACCCAACAACTAATGTGTGGCCTCCTTACTGAACCAGTCCTTGTTTGGTGTGCCCTTCCTTGAAACTGATTTGCAGACATTGTTGCAAAAAAGTGAATGTACGTGGGGAATGAAGAATGTTACTGAAAGCCTTGATACTTGGGATAATTGATTACCTCTGTATAATGTTAATCCAAAAGAAGTTGACATTGTTTGCACTTTGAATGTCGATAGCTGTTTTTATGTAGATGCTAGTGTAGTAGGAGGCTATGATGGGACCATATTGCAGTGGTTCTTCTCTTATCCTGAGTAACAGCAGGGAAAGCATTAAAGAGTTAAATCACCTTGTTTGTTAGGCAGTTAAGAATGTGAGTCAAATTTGCCACTGTGACATACAAAACAGAGCAAGTATTGGCTTTTTGTTGTTGGTTCAAGGACATGGCTGTGAGGATTTGGATGGTATGTGCTGCGTGGATTTTAGGCGCCCCATTGCAGCAACATGTTATCAAAATCTGAGAAAATGTCAGCCTTTTTGGCATCCATTCACTCAATTTGCAGTATTGTTTGTTTGCTGTTACCTTGGTTGCTGTCATGTTTGCAAGGGCCCTGCAGAACATGGCAAACCTGGTGCTAGCTGTTCAAAAACAAAAAGGGGAAATCGTAAAATTGTATGGAACAGAGACAGTGGGTTGTTTTGACTTTGATTATGTGCAGTTTTGGCCTTGCTTTGATGATGTGGAGCTGAGATCCTGCAGCAAAGAGTTAAATAACTTTGAGGGAGTATGAGAAGAAACTAGGATGAGACAGAAACAAAGAAGGAATGTGACCTCACCTCTAGAAGATAAGGAAACAGCATGAACAGTAGAGAGTAGCCTATAGTGAACAGCGCTAAGGAAAGTGTTACATGAATTTGTCTGATCACTCAAAAAGCATAGCTCAGCAATTATCAGCACTGTGCAAGAATATGAAGCATGTTACTGAAGGACATGATCCTTTTTCTGACTGGCTTTCAAGTCTTGGGCTAGGGGGCTGGTTACAAACCATAATTAAAGGAGCATTGATGGTATTGACAGTATTATTAGTCTTAGTATTATGTGTTTCTTGTTTGTTTCAATGTTTACAATGAGTGATGAGTAACTAGATCAAATGCATATTTAAAACAAACTATATTTGGACTGCTCAAAAACAAGAAGGGGGAGATGCAGGAGGAGGCCTGGGAAGCAGGACCACACGTAACAGTTAGTTGAAAGGAATGTGCTCCAGCTTGTGGGCCACAAGCCCTGTTGATAAGGGACATGAGAAATTACTGAAGGGTATAGAAACAGGGACTAAGTATCAAGTTGAGACTATACAAGGAATAAGGCAGTCGATTTGTCAGCTTGCTCAAGGATGTGGTGCAAGAGCTACTATTGCTGAATTGCTAAATAGCCAGTGTGAGCTCTTTGCGGGAGTTGCCACATAGTTATAGCATAAGTAAGTTTTTGGACCAATCAGAATAAGATGTAACAATTGCTCATGTGTATATAATCATGCTATTAGGCTAATTAAGTGACATTTGCTTGCATCAAGCTGTGTCCCATCTCTCAATCGTGGCAGAAGAATAAGAACTAAAACCAAATCTTCAAAACATCTTATCCTCAGCCCTCACTTCTGTTGGGCTTAACTTTACTCCCATTTTCCCTGTCTCCCTCCACCCCCAGCATACGGGGAATGACAGTTACAATCAGTTGATGACACATTGTTTCTTCTTCTTCCTCAGCAGGAGGCCTCCTCACACTCTTCCCTGCCTCCAGTGTGAGTCCCTTCCACAGGATGCAGTCCTTCAGGAACAGACTGCTCCAGCATGGGATCCCCATGGTGTCCCAAGTCCTGCCAGGAAATCTGCTCCAGTATGGGGTCCCCTCTCCATGGGTCCCCCGATCCTGTCAGTAAAATGACCATGTAATGCACTATGGAAATTACTGCAGTAATTATAATAAAATAAGATACACTTACTGCATATAATGCATACCCGTGACCAGCTCAGTGGGTTGCTCAAGTGCAATACAGTGCATGTTGGGTGGAGTGATTCCCCCGTGCATCCAGCGCTGCAATAAAGAGAAAGCCTGCTTCTTAATGGTATGTTAGAGTTAAAGGGTTTATTCCCAACATCAGCGAAGGTCCTGCATAAAGCATGTGGTCACCCTGGAACAGTGAAAGGTAAGTTTTTGAAGTGGCTCCAAGAGAGGAGCTGGGCTGCTGAGGCTTTGGTGCATCCTGGTGAACCCGGTGGACACCAGCACCGTGACGGAGGAGGGTGGATGAGCACTGTCACCATTGGCTCGATAGCTGTTTTGCTCAGACAAAGCAAGCTCTGCATGCAGAACATGCACAAGTTACGAGTTACAGATTGCCAGGTATGAATTGGATAAGCTGTGAATTCAAAATCTAATGAATTAAGTGATGACACAGTGAACTCACATGTTAGACTAGTGTGTGTGAAGGGGCTTGAGTCCTTGTTTGCCAGGTGTTTTTCTGTGGTTTCCCTTTGTGTTTTTAAAAGATAGTTGAATTTATTGAGTATGTTGTCCAGTGAATGTGAGAGATTGAAACAGACCTCAACACTGCTCAGTCCAGAAGAGCTTTCCTCTTGCCTTGCATGGTCTGCAGGACAGGATGAGTGCTGTTTACTATTTTGAGCAGCTCCATAGGAAATATTCTTCATCTTTAAGTTAAAAGACCTGCCTTAATGTATAAAATTTTGATGATTTTATTTCTGCAAATGAAACATGGAACATGGTAATCACACCTTTACACATTAATTGTCAGCTGCCGTAGTTAAAAGTTACATGCAGAGCAAATTTGCACTCAGTCTATGTGGGCAGTGTAGCACCTCTGCGGGTTTTTTGTACATGGCTGGTCCAAAGCGGTGTGCTGGTTCTGGTGCATTAGGGTCAGAGTCCCCAACATCTTGCAGGTACAGTATGAGAATGAAGCTGCTCTTCATCCTCCAACACTGCCTTCAGAGAACCACAATCCTCTTGGCGCACCTGCCCAGGCAGGGAACAAGGCCATTCCTGTGAAGAAAAGGGGAGATGGGAGCTGCCCTGCGTGGCTGAACCAGCCAGGGTTCAGGCGCTGCGTTCTCACTCCAGACTTGTTGCAGTCTGAACTCCTCTTGCTATCTGGATCCTCTGAGGTATCCTCCGTTAGTGATGCTTTACTCTGACAGGCGTCCTGCTGTGCATTGCAGCAGTTCAGAGCAAAAAAAATTGATTTTGGAAGCATGTTTTGTACATGAAGTACAAAACAGAAGAGAAGAGGAATATTGCAATACTGAACCGTGGGGTGGAAAAGTATGTTGTGCCCTGTAGTTATAAGCATTACACTCTGCTGTCCATTGTTTCAGAACTGCTTTCCCTCTCATAATTATCTTCAAAAGAGAAAGCTGATCCAAAGTGGGGTTGGGGGGGGGGGGGGGGGGGGCGGGGGCTGTGTGTGTTTTTTTTGTTCCCCCCCCCTTCCCCCCACGAGTGGTTCATCGATTTCCATTTTTAATAATAAAGGTGAATAAACAAAAGAAAAAAAGCATGGCAATATATTACCTAGCATCTGAAATAGAGAGAATGCACGTGTGCTGCAGCACGCTGTTCCTGCACCCACCTGCAGCCAGGGCAGACCAGCTTAGTGCCTGATGCAGCGAGACCTGCAGGTGCTGGATGGCTTGTGGGTGCATATGTAACTCCCTGCTAATCTAGCCTAAATGCTTAAGGTAGGCATTAAGAAACTTGCTCTTTCTACCCCAAAATTTGGGTATCAGAGCACTGTGGACCCTCTTTGCAGCCAGCAAAAGGAACAGGCACCTGGAGAAACATATTATTCTCATCCCAAGAGGTCTCTGACATCAACAGCACTTTAAAAAGCCTTATTTTTTTCTCCCATTTATAAGAACGTGGCCACTTTCAGACACATGCATCAGGATGCGCGAATCCTGTCTTTCAAGCTAAGCTCTTTCACACAGCACATTCAATTTATCCCACCCAACCTCAGCCAGCTTCTCCTCCTCTCCCACTCACAGCTGGTCCTGCAGGCACCCTCGCTTGCTCATGCCTTGGGCTGCTGCCACGGCACTGACAGCAGAGACAGCAAGGAAAGCAGGCAGAGGAAACGAGGAAAGAGCGACTGCCTCTAATACAGAGCAGTCTGGCAGGGGAACCGGGGAAGACGAGCAAAGTGATGGATGATACAGGGCAAAGAAACTGCAGCTCCTCCAGGACTCCCAGGCAGAAGGGAAATAAACCAGCACCATTGATTTAGTTGGAGTTCCTAACAAGCTACCACCAAGGTTTTCTGCTGTTGTGAGATAATATTCCATAGCGAATGGAAAAACAAGCAGCGTTATTGCAAGCAGAAATATGTTTATACTTGTAATGAGCATTTTCCAGCAGGAGGCTTCTGGGACCTGCTGTTTTCCTCCAAATTTTTACTTGATAAAGTAAGGAAATAAATATATTTCAACTAAAGACAATTCAGTGACAATCTAGCAACTGGTTTCCATTTTGGTGTCTTCTGAGGGTATCTAATGACTTTCAATAGGCCATAAAATATTCCTAAAGGAATTCCTGTGGCTTCAGTGAAGCACAGCCAGGACCTTGAGCACTCAAGAAGAAGTAGCCTGAAGGACTACAGCAAAACTCCTCCTTGCCGAGCCCACGTGGGAAGCGGAAGCTGAGAGATCCGTACCTGAAGCGGGGTCCCCAGCTGAGCTCTGGAGCAAGAGGTTTGTTGATGACAATTGTGCCAGTGCCGACAGCCTGGATGGGGATGATGTAGGTGTGGCTGTTTTCTATGAACACCTTCACCTCATCCTTGAATTTCTCAGCATTGTCCAAGTTTGCTATGACGGCCACAGACACCTTGCTCTCAGGGGGGATCACTCCTTTACTGTGTTCAATCCTCCAGCACGAGCATTTGCCAGCCTGTAAGATGAGCCAAAGAGTAACTTAGGATGGAAACCATGGACCCTGGTCTCTTGTGGGATGCAGAAAGGACTAAAGAGACAAGGGTAAAACCATAAAGGCTTAATTTCCCTAACTCTAAGCTGCAGTGCCTGGTAACAGCACCCGTGCAGGAGCTCATACAGCCTCTATTTTACCCTCCCTCAACAGACTCACTTCGTTAACCCAGCTTTGTCTGACCCAAGGGATGCTCACCCCCAGGAGAATGCTATTGTCCCTCCAGCCTCCCTCTTGGAGCACACACCAAGGGAAGCTACTTTATATCCCCTGGCTTCCCGACAACGGTGGCCGGCTCTGCCATAAAGGCTCAAGGCCAGAGGAAGTCAGGACTGCTCCAGTCCCCCCGCAGCAGCCACACGGCTGGGGAATACTGCTGAGACCCTGAAGAATAACTCTGCAAAAGCAGCTGATCAAAACCCCGAAGTCTTCTTTTCCAAGAGTCAGGTAGCGCTTCCCAACAGCCCCTGAAGGGATGAAGCACTCTGGTTCCCACTGATCATCACCCGCAGTGAGGTGCCCCAAGGCCCTCTGCTTTGGCAAAGTCAGCTGTAAATGTTCATAGCAGGGCAGTAAAACAATAAGCAGAAAGAAAACCACAAGACATGCCCTGTGGGCATGGCCTGGGCTTCCCAAGCACTCTTTTCCTCCAGTTCCTTGGGCCTCCCTCTACAGATGATGCAATAAAGGTGCTGGACCCTTCCAGCCCATCCAAAGCCACATGCACAAGGTGCAAGCTTGCAGAAGAAAAATGCACGCAATGCTCCCTGGCCAGCAGGAAATGCACTGGGAGGCAGACACATGGCTTCGAAGTGTCCACCACAGTGTCAGTGCGACATGCATTGCAGTTCAATGCTGTGTTTGGGACAACAGGCACCACTCATCCAAAAATCTACAGTATTGTAAGAGAAGAGGGTT
The DNA here is from genome assembly GCF_963210335.1 of Falco punctatus. Lineage (NCBI taxonomy): Eukaryota > Metazoa > Chordata > Aves > Falconiformes > Falconidae > Falco > Falco punctatus. Next base: position 8,138,776 of record NC_137596.1, read on the forward strand.
TGTTTCCCTATTTTATTTTTTTTAAAATAGAAAACACCAGTGTGCTTGGAGGCTTGACATGATGAAAGCAAGTGCTCGATCCAGGTGAAGTTAACTCGTGTTTCTGTCCATCAGGCTGGCAGCACTGAGCTCTAACAGGACACCAGCCAGCCCAAGGGAGAAGAGCAAACCAAGCAGCACTTCAAAGTCATGGGAAGCATTTAAAATACCCCCAAAAATAACCTCTGCTGACAAGGTTAAGGCTAGCTGAAAGTCAGGGAAGCAATAATTTGCTGAGCATTCAAGGTCCCAGCAGCAAGCGTAGGTGCCCCAGCTATGATAACTCCTTAGGCTGGCTGTGCCCTCCGTGTAGAGCAGGTCAGGGCTGCATGCCTGCATCCCATAATGGAGCATGCCAAAGGCATCAAAACGTTTCTAAGCACTGGCAAAACTAATACGCTCAGCTCCATTTAATTTGTCCTCTAGGGCTTCAAAAGGAAGTCTTAAAAAAATAAAAAGAAGCAAAAATCAAGATGAGACTTGGATGGAGGCAGGTGGCTGGCACAGGGTAAACACTGGGGCCCTCACTGACCACGCAGGAGTTCCACCAACCCTCCCCTGTGGTCCCTGAAGCCCACGCGCAGCTGGTCGCTGGCCTCGGGTGCATCGGCTGCGCTGCCGCCAGCCAAGGGCTAACCAGCCAGCACATTCACACTGAGACAGTGGGCATTAGGTTTTCACTGACATTAATGTACAACTCTTCCTCCGATTCACGCTGACACAGGGTAGCTTGCTTCAAAAGGAGACCCGATAGCTCTGCTCCAGAGGTGAATCTGCAAGTCTGTTATCTGCCAAAGCCCATTTATCACAGCTTGGCAACAAGCCGGGCAGTAAATTGTACCCAAGGAACTATTACTGAGGAATAATGACAGGCTGTCTTGATGGAGCCAGACTCTCAGTGTCCCAGGGTGACCCAGCGCAGACCCACCGTGCCCTGCCAGGCCAACAGCCCACTCCGGAGGAGCACAATTTGCATTGTTCCTCATTGTTTCCATTAGCATTTGGGATGGGTCCAAGGGGCAGCACAGTGCACCACTGGAGACCTGCCAGGACCAAAAGGCTCTGCTGGACCAGCTCCGCTCAGGTTTTTAGGTCAGCTTCTGCCTACACCAGTCCAGGCTGTGTCCCAGAGACAAGAAATCCATTCCCCAGCTCTGAAGACCAAAACCTAACTTCTGATAACATCCCTGCTCCTTGCTTAGGCTTGAATGCTCCAGAACACGATGCAATAGCTGCACGTGCTGGGCAGACAAAGGCAGCGGCTATTTCTGTCCCTGCAGGAGCTTGCACCGCTGGACGCCAGATCCGAGCGCCAGGCAAGGACTGGCATCAACCGCTTCGAGAAGTTCAGCGCTGAGACCGTTAGCTTCTCCCGGGACAGACTTTCACTGTGAATAAGAGCTGCCAAAGCTGGTTTCTAGCAGACATCAGCATGCATCAGAGATGGATGGCTAAAGGGGTGGTTGCTTTAAGGGATGACTGAGAGGCGACCACACTGCCATCTTGAAGTTACTTAAAGCTAGTTAATTGAAGTGATCTGGTCATTCTGGCCTTGCACGAGTGAAAGAAGCAACAGAACTCAACATTAAAAATGCAGCTGTACTTACCAAGCCATAGCTCTAGCGAGACAACGCTCACACCCGGTCAGGCGGATCCACCGCGCCTTGCGGAGGTCATGCATGAAGGGGAAATAACCCCCTGCCACATCGGCTGTGCACTGTGCCTTGTCCCAGGTGGCTTAGCTGTCCTAAGGGGCAGGAACCGGTGTTCTTCATTAGCAAAGTTACTCTTCATCCGCACAAACTGCCAGTGGCAGAAAGAGCCCAGAAGCACCCTGAGGCCCACAGGGCGGGGATCAGAGCACTCCCACCAGCAACCAGCCTCCTCCTGGCACCTCGGCACCAGCATCTCCTCGGCAAAAGCAGGGGCACTACTTTGGTTGAGCCTCTGCCCCAGAGCACCATCAAGGAGATGTTTTATGAAATCAAGGCAGAGCCTTTAAAGCCAGTAAAAAAAAAAAAAAAAAAAAAAAAAAAAAAGAGAGAGAGAGAGAGAGAGAAATAGAAGTGTGGCACTCACTGCCACTGACAACAGAGCCTAATTTGTCACCCTTGGTTCAGCTAACAGCAGGCTGCTCAGTGAGCTGATGAAATTTGTCTCCATTTGTGTCCCCTGGCCATTGCTCAGCCCTCCAGATCCCATCTGCCCTCCCCTCTGGGCTGGGGAGACCAGTGCCACCACTCTGCACACAGGGGCTCTCCAGCCAGGACATGGCCACAGCTTGGCCAGCTGCTGCCAAGTGCAATATTTAATAACCAAAATCCTCCTGCTTTGCCTTTGGGAAGAGAGCTCAGCTGAGTCACTCTTGCTTGTAGCAGCATAACTGCCTTGAAGACTTCTATCCTTCTTTAATGCTGTGGGCCAGCAGGTGCAGCACAGCACGACAAGTTTCTTTTTCCTAGATGAGCAGAATAACAATTTCTTTGATTACTGAAACACAGCAATTTTGAAAGACCATGAACTCGTATAAGATACCGGACACGATAAAACCCAAACTCTTCCTTGGGGCCAAGTTTCAGGCACCTTTTCCAAGGTCTCCTCCAAACCTTTAGCTCCCTACAGATCTGGCAAAACCAAACCGGGTGGAAATCAGAAACTGGTACTGCTGTATAAGCAACACAGCCTTTAAACCCAAACCAAGGGTTTAATTCTAAAGGTCAGCTGTTGGAGCACCATGAGGCTCTGGTGGGACAGCTCTGGAAAGAGTTAAGCCTATCCATCTTCAAAACTTCTGCTCACCTTGGAAGAGGCCACATATGCAGGGCTAGCGCTGCCCGTACCCTGGAAGGCTAATTTAACCCTAATTTCTAAATAGCACTGCAGATACCATTTGAAGGGCACAGCACTGTCTGCCTCTGTCTCACTATGAGCAAACACTGACCCGCTGGCTAATTATTCAGCTGCTTTGGGGGTGGTGGTGGGAGTAATTTGCAGTAGATTTAAAAACCACCCTCTTGCCAATTCAAGTCTGCTCAGACTTCAGTGAGAGCAGCTGGGGAGAACTGCAGTCAATGCTGACATGCTCTTCAAAGCCTTCACTGCCCGCAGTCTGCACGGTTTGCTCAGAGAGCAACAGAATCGTCCGTCAGCCAGAACAAGGAACAGAACCACTAAAGCAGCATCCCCTCATCGGCACTGGTTTTAAGTTTATCTCCTCCGTGTTTTGCTGTCTCTCCATATGGCTGTTTTGTTAATAAAGGCAGTGTTGCCAAAAGCTTGAGGTAATAAACAATTAAATTAGTAAATGAAAAAAATTGCGTGCTAGAGGGGAGAAGCCAGTATGGGAATGGGAACTGCGTGTTCTGCCCTTGCTTACACCACACCTGACCAAGAGCCTTTATACATTGCCTGAAAAATCAGTTATCTGCTGTGAATCCCAGTGACAAGATAAATAGTTACAGCTTTTTTTCTTTTTTTAAAAAACAAACAAAACTTGGTCTCTTCTTCAAGGTCAGCTCCAGTTGAATGTGGCAGCAGCGCATCCCTGGGAACGCCGAAGGGGATCTGCATTGAGCCACCAGGCACCCTCCTGAAGACGATGCAGCTGGCTGTACAACCACTGCTGGAAACCAGGCAGCAGCGAGCTTCACCTGGAGCACAGGGCTCTGGATCAGGGAGGTCAGGAACCAGGCTGAAGGAGACAGGACCCTGCATTACGACTGTCATGAGAAGAGGAAATCCCAGGGAAGGTCTTCTGCCTCCTCCCTCATTACAAGGCACTGGGAAACCATTTGCGCCCTGTGGCAGCACATAACAGACCCAGCACGGGGGTTATGCAGGCAGAAAAAAGCTGCCACTGATTAAGAAACCTTACACCCTAGGCCTGTCTTTTCTTTCCTGATCACAGAGACGTGACATGCAGCTGCCTTCTGTGATGCCAAGAGATGTCAACCTTAGCAGCCACATAAAAGATCTCCGAGAAGACAGCATGACAAAGAAAAAGTAGGAAATGATCTAAAAATGATGCTTTTTCCTTTCTGCAGGGAGAGCAAACACTTCCATCAGTCCATAACAAGCCTTTGGCACTTGTCAATATGGCAAAAATCAGGCACTTAGGGAGGCAGGAAAAGAAGATGACAGTGGAGCAAGGAGGAGAAACAGCCACTTTTGTCAGCAGGTTACATCAGCCTTCAGCTAAGCTGCAACAGCTTCTTCATGTTGACCCATTCCTCCAGTCTTTTTTTACCCAAGACAGACACAAATCCTCCCCTTGCTGGATCCAGAGGATTCCCTAACAGGCTGGGCTGCCTGGCAGCTGGGAAAGAAATCTGACAGGGAAAAACACACCCGACAGACACAGGATTTGACAGTGTGAGCACAGGACAACACACTGGTCCCAAGGGTCGCAGATCTGCAGACACCCTGGCAAGCAGGGATAAGCCAACTGAGGACGCAGGTATGCAGTCCCTACACCCCTCTTCCAACCCAAAAAGCCCCATCTCAACAGACAGATTTGGCGGGTTTGTATTTATTTTCTTCTGGTGGAAGAGATGCTCCCTGCTGCTCCCTGCAACTGAGAATAGAACAGACACAACTCACCCAGCAGAGAGGAGAGGGGTACAGGGAAGCTGGTGCCTGAGGGGAACTGCAAGTAATTCCTGAAGTCACTATCCCAAAGTGAAGTTCACCACAAATCATCCTGGCTTGCTCAGGTAATGATCTTGTCTCCCCCAAAGTGAGCAGCAAGCTTGCCTTAACAGGAAGAGCAATTTTCACTCGACGGTTAGTACCATCGAGGTGGCAGCACGGCCATCTGCATTACAGCATTTTCCTTTTCTGTTTCAAACAAGACACCAGCCTTTCGTTTGTCCAGTTGCTGCCCCTTAAATTAACGTCATTCAGTTTGTCAAGCTGCCGGTCAGTGAGGATAACATTCCTGATGCAACGCTGCTGTGAAAATTTCAGTCAATAACTCGCTCTTTCAAGTGGAGACCATGATCTCTGAGCCTCACAGCCATCGTTTGCAGATTGGCCAACAAATGGGAGACAGGGAAATGATGGCTCACCACCCTGCAGCAACCTCCAAGCAGGAATCAGAGCAGCGGCTTTGGCGCTTTACAGGACACAAGGCTTGGGTTCAGGGACACGGGGGAATGAAGGATGCCCGTGTCACCCATCAGCAGGGCTAAGGCACAGCCCAGCCTGCTCCGCTCTCAGATGTACACATGTGCGTCACCCTGACACCCGACTGCATCTCAGGCTTTATCTCCACAATTATTCAGTCCCCTCTGCTTCCCATCAGGGAGCTGCCAGGCAGCGTAAGGCAGCCAAGGGCAAAACTTCAACTGGGGCAGCAAAAGAGCAGCGAGCAGGCAGCTGCTGAGGGCCAGGGCGCAGTTCGGGCACGTCTCACCCACGCACCACGCTGCTCCCATCAAGCCTCAGCAGCACCGTGCCCACAGTCTGTCTGAAGAACCTTTGGTGAAGCGGCTGATGGAGCAGGTTCCCAGGACCTGCCTCCTGGCACATCTTCATGAGAGCAGCAGCTGCCCTGAAAAGCAGAGATGCTCACCATGGGAGAACTCGGCCCCGTGGAGTCAGCAGGGGGGATCATCACACACACACAGTCACAGAGCGGCTGGGGCTGGCGAGACCTCTGGAGATCATCTGGTCCAAGCCACTGCTCAAGCAGAGCCCATCTTTATTGCAGGGAAAGAAACCATCCCTGAGCCGCCTCGTATTACTGCTCTAGTGATCAATCAGCCCCAGGATTGGCAGAGATGGCGGTGAAGCACGACAGGCTTTATTGCCCAGTCCCATGGGTTAGGGCCCTGAGGCAACGGAGGGGCAGATGTACCCTGCAAGCCCCCCGGCTACACCGCGAGCTGCCCGGGGAGGAGGGAAGGCATTGCACTGGGACAGCAGGACCTGAACAGCTCTGCAGGTCACTGCCTGCTACAGGCATGCAAAACCCATCATTTCAACACCAGTACCAGCCATCCCTGGTGGCTTGCTCTCACCACAGATGGAAAGCAGGTTTTCATGGTGGATTCAAAGAAAGCTGCCTTGGGAATCCCTCCCCAACTTGGGGGTTACCTTTGTCCCCCAAACAGCTGGAAAAGCAGCAAGGGAGAAATTTGCCCCCCTCCTCCTTGGCCCAGGAGGTTGAGCCTGGCCTCTCGCACGCTGCCTGATGCTTTACCCACAGACCCAACCTAGCCCACAGAGCCAGGCCTGGGTGAACCAGCTCCACAAATCCAACCCACCTAGCGTGGAGCAGAACAAACCTCCTCCCAACCCTGTTTTTAAGCCCCTCACAGATCCCACCTCCAGTGAGCAGCACATCCCACCCAGCCTCCACATGGAGCCCTCCCTGGCTGCACCAGCCCTGCCCCTCCTGCCAGGGCAGCGACCCAACCTCCTCCTGCCATGCAGCTTGTCAGCTGCGGCCTCCATCAGTTAAACAGCCTTTCCCTGCGGCTGGCCCCCAGAGATGCTCTGCAACGCGACGGAGCCCACAGACTCTGTAGCTACACAACCCTTACCGTTCTGTGTTTGTGCAACGCCACAGCTGGTTGGGCCCCCAGCAGGTGTGAAACTCACCTCACCACAAGCAGGTTGAGGACAAACTTCACACCCCAGACTCTGTCACAAACAGCAGTTTGACACAAAGCAAATGCAGACCTAATGGGGAAAGTGTCGGGAAATCCATGCCCTTCCAGGAGCAAAGGGCCACAGGGGCCTCTTGATCTCAGAGCTCCAAAGACACAACTCTCCGTTAAATACCGTCCAAAAAACAAAGGGAAAACTTGCAAAGATGATCCAGACTCATTTCTGCACAAACGTCTATGCAAGCTGTCTGTTTTACTGAGGGGTGCCCCAGCTAAAACTGCCCCCAGAGCCAGGCTCCTCTCGCTGCGTTTGGACAGAATATCTTGCTTTCTCTCCGAGACAGCAGTATGGAAACATTGCATGTAAAAATCAGGCCACAGGCTGCTACAGACCAGACAATTTTCATTGGGAAATAGCCCCACAGATACTTACCATCTTTACACAGAAGGATGCAGGGATGACAGCCTGATTGGAGAGGTGGAGAGTTTTGGACGCATCTTGTAGAACTTCAATACTGCCGAAATTTATCTCACTCGGATGCACGTAGACAATCGGTCCTTCTCCAACGCTTACTAAACAGACATTCTGCTCCAGGAAGCAGGTAGGAAACAAAAAAGAAAAGCAGGGGAAGTTAAAAAATACGAGACAGCTATAAGGGTCCTCCTCAACGGGGCGATAAGTATGGCTGTTGGAAGTTTTCAGTGTTGCAAGGCTCAAACAGAAGGCCTGGGGCAAGTGCAGGCTCGGGAGTGATCCCATCTGAAAGCCTCAAGCTCCCGTTCTCAGGGGACAGAGAAACCCTGGGTCCCACGCTTTCCTTTCCAGACCTCCTCCACAGTTAGCTCTCCTTTCTCTGCCTTGTGCCTGCTCCCGCTCCTTCTGCCGCTCAGCCTTGCCCCAAACCTCCCTGATCGCTGCTGCTGCACAGCGACACTTGGACAGTTACTTCTTTGACATTCCCAAAAATGCACCTCTGAAAACCAGCACAAGCCAGAAGTGAATCAGGCTCTTCAGAGCAGAGATTGTGCAAGTTACTTGCCTCTGATGTGTGCCTAGGTGTATTCCTGGTATGACATGAATAACAGGCATTAATTATTAATTACATCATTCAAGCGGTATTTTTTCTCTTAACAGTCAGACCCAAAAGCTTTCTCCTTGCAGAACTGGCACAGACTACTGGAGGAGGAACACAGATCCCTTTGCTAAACCACCTTCCCACGTCATTAAAAACGAGAATTTGTCCAGTCTTGCTGTGGATTTCACTGGTTCCAAACACCTCAACGTTTCAACAGGATCTGAATGCACAAAACTCCCAACACTGACCAGACGCCATATGATTCACTGGAGGGCACAGAGTACGATTTAACTGAAAAAGAAACCAGCCTCCACGATGTAAGACCTTTAATGATGTCTGGCTCAAGGAGGTGGTATTGACAGCTGTCAGAATCACCAGCCCAACTCAGCCAGAAGCAGCAGCATCCAGAAGTGCTCATCCCTTGACAGGGCACTGCTGTGTGCAACTAAGAGCCAAAAAAACATCACCTACCAAGGCTGGGGCCTCAAAAATAAGGAGCTGAAGCCATGCACGATGATGCATGTCTGGGTGATGCTGCCCAAAGCTCCCAGGAAGGAAGAGCTGCAGGGAAGAGCTGCGCCTCACCAGCCAGCTCAGCTTCCCGGTGACAGTGGGACAGCAGCAGCAAAAGCAGGGAAGAGCCCTTTGGATATGAGCAGAACAACATCTGGAGGATGCCTAGGAGAGCTGCCTTCTATCAGACTGTGTACTAACACAACGCATCCTCACCGCCAAGGAGAGGGCTTCAAAAACCCCAACCCCTTCATCTACAGGATTCTAAAAGGGACAAGGAAAATGCCATTCAACAGTGTTACAGGCAACATGGCACAGGGAAAGGCAGCAAGAAGCGATGGCAGCTCTGCCATCGGCAATATCGCCACAGCTACACACACAGCCACCCCACCCCACCCCCCCCAGCACCGCTGGCTTTGTCAACAGGTAGGTCATGTCACATTTGATCACTTAGGAACGAAGAGCATCTGACCCTGGCGGACAGCTGTGCTCAAGTGCCTGCTTATTCTGACAGCAGCCAGCTGCCAAACCCCCTGCCCGCAGCACACGAGGCTGCCTTGCCACCAGTAACGCCAGCGCTGGGATTTACCAGCTCCTTCATGCAGATGCCACACGCCAGACTGGAGCTGGCACGCGGTCACCTGCAAACAAAATACCCAACAACAGAGCTGTGGAGGGACTCTGCACAACCTGGATGAAAGATCTGTACCACATTCCACCTGAAACGGCGGTAAAGACCAGGCATCGACACTGGGCACGCCAGCCTAAGGCAAGAACGGGCTTTGAAGTTCTATTGGAACACGTTGCAGCGATTCCCAAAGTCAGACTTGCAGCCGTACGGGTAGGATCTGCCACCAGCACAGGACATGTAACAAGACAGCCAGCTCTTCTGCCAGCCCAGAAAGCTTTGGGTGCGTCAGCTACCAGGGAGCTGCTGGAACTGCACTGCAACCAGAAGACAGACCTATAGAAAATGCAACGCATCTAGTCCTTTCTTTAGGGACAGCTACGCTTCTCCAGCTGAAATGCTCTCCCTTTGGGCAAAACATTGACACGTTCACATCCAAATAGAAAAGATTAAGGTAAGGTCAACTTTCAATTTATAAATTGTTAGCCCAAGGGTAAAAGTTTTTCAAGGAACCTGTAGTTCAAAAAACAGCTGACATTTAAACAACTGGTTATTCCAGTGGGGAGATGCAGCGAATGAAGAGACGGGACGCAGCTTGATGCAAGCAAATGTCAATTTATTGTACAGAAGCATGAGTTTATATACACTTTCAGAAGCTGCGCGTTTTAAACAGATTGGTTCTTGAAGCTAAGCATTGCATACTAGGCAATCCCTGATTGGTGGTTAACTACCAGCAATTAACCGCAAGGTGTTACCTTTCCTTGGCGCCATCAGTCTCCCACTCCGCTGTGCTCTGTAAACATGCCTCATCGTGTTAATTGTTGTCTAGACAAGCTCGAGCACATTCCCCTCAGCTAACTGATTGCCGTGCATGGTCCTAGTTTCCAGCCCGCTCCTGCAGGGAGAAACCCTCCTTTTTCAGGGAAGCATGCCTTCTGTTTGCAAGCAACTGTTTTGTCAAACTTAAGACTTCCCTGCAAAGCCTGCATTGCCTGGCCTTGCTGTTGACTGGTTTACATGCACATCCCCAGCAGCCTGGGTTGAGATGATCAATGGCATCCAGGGGATTTGGCATCGTCGTTTCAATTCATTTTATAAAAAGTTTATATCCCTGCAATTGCTTTCAAAATGTCAGCCTTCCTTTCTGTTACAGAAAGCTTCAGGTTCTCAGGAATCTTCTGATATCCCCTTCCGTGCTCAGAGAGAGGACAAGACATTTTAAAACAGCTGCTTCAAAAGTTAATATCCTTTTAAATTAAAGTTGAATTAACTAAATTTGTTCTCGGTTTCAGCCAGTGGAAGCCAGGACACCAGATACAACATTCTCTTGTCTACACTTTGTTGTTGCTGCTGTATATGCCTGAATGCAAATGTCTTGTAGGAGGCTTTAGTCCAGGAATGCTTTGCCTCACCCCTTTCCAAGCTTGGTAGGGAAAAAAAAAACAAAGAAAAAAAAAAAGTCCGTGCTCCAGATGCAAGCAGTGTGGCTGAGGCTTTTGGCAAAGAGATACGATGGATATTTCTCAGGCGGGATGGACTTGACTTTCAGGAAAGCTTAAATCCAGCTTTACAGAAATCATCATTTCAGCACGGCGCCCTACACCGCTCTTGCTTTGGCGACATTCAACAATGTCACCATGTGCTCCTGAACAAAAGTTCTAATGAAGCAGCAGTTGCTGCTCATCTAATAATGCAGGAGAGCGAGAGACCCATGAATTGTTCCGGGTTTCAGGCTGGGCTTGTTATCCCGCCTCACACGTCCATAATTAAACACCATCTCAGACACTCAGATTTCCCCCTAAGAGGACACCACCCTTCTCTAGGCATTAGCTGTTACTTATGCCATGAATCCCTTCTTTCCGTGTCTGTACCAGCCACATATTATGACGTTCTCCTTTTCCCTGGCAGAACCCCTGTACACTTTATGCCCCACCAAGATGAGTCACACAAAGGCACGCATCTCGCCTAGCACTCACCAGCGGGGATCTTTCATTCCCAAACACTGAGACACTAGCCATAGTGTCCTGCCTTCCTATCGCCTGGGCTTCCAGCGTAAATGGGATCTCCACCGAGCTGTGAGGCTGGATAATCCCACACGGCACAGGGCTGGAGTACCACACAGCATCCTCCTCCTTGTGCTCCTATAAGGGACAGAATCAAAGACAACTTCAGAGTGACCTCTGAGGAAACTTCAAGCTCCTTAACATCTACCACAACAGCAATTCACCCACATTTTTAAAAAATCCCTAGGAGAAAGCAGAAAGGTGCAACACAAGGTGCAAGATTTATATGGGCCTAATTAGCATCCTCACAGGGTCCAAAAGCTGCTGCACCCACAAACACCCACTCCGGTGCTGGCGGCCTCCTTGCAGCAGCTTTTCACAACCCTCCTGCATGAAAGCACCCCAAAGACTAGAACCGAAACTGCTTTTTGAAGAGTTCAAACCACTCCTGAAGTTCATATTCAGGTAGGTTCCCATTCTCTCCAAAACTTTAGGTTTGAATATAAAACAGCAAGGTCTTATCCAAACCACGTTTTTTTCCTAATAAACCCCTCAATAACGATGTTTGAAGGCAGGAGGCAAACACAACCAAACCTGAGGAAGGACTGCATAGCAGCCTGGAAGATCACTGTCATTCACAAGGGTCAGCATCTGCTCGTAAGGCAATTTCAGAGAGCACTGTCCGAATCTCAGAACACGGCTGAGCACGTGCAGCGGAGGAACGACACATCTGGGTGAAGAGATGACCAAAGGGAATTAGAGACACTGAGAGAATGTAGAAGTTGTTTACTCCCCAAACAGCATGAAACAGACACAACGCATTTGTCTCTGCCAGATAGACATTTCCTACCTCTACGGCAATCACTCACCTCTAACTTCTTTTTTACTCAACAGCCTCTTGTAAAGGAGGGGCAGCCCCAGACTCCCGTGGCAGAGGCTGCCCAGTGCCCTGCCCCAGTGCTCTCTCATCAAGCTTTGCCCCTCCTTTGCCCCAGGAGGCCGGCAAGGACCCTCCCACAGTCCCAGCAAGGCACAAGCTCTGCGGGAGCCTTCCCGCTGAGGACCAGCGCTCCCCAAAGCTCAAGGAAAACAAGACTCCAGCATCTCAGTAAAAGCAACTCCCTCCTCTCCCGTACCGCTCTCGCCCTGCCTGAAACCTCAGCCACTTGCCCCCACAATGGAGGGCACCAGCACCGCCTGCCTCTCGCACTGGGTGACCAGCCTCTCCCAGCTCCCGCAGCTGCCCGCGTCCTCTACCCACCAGCCCACACACTGACTCTTCACATTCCCACTTGTTTTACAAAATTGCAGCCCAGGCACCGAGTGGGTGACTCTGCTGGGGAGAGGGAACAGCACCAGCGAACTGCGTCCCTCTCGTCATTAAACTGGCACCCGCTGCGGCACAACGGGATTGAACGTGGCTGCAGCAAGAGCAGCTTTTGGCTTAAGTCTGGGAACGTTCATGCTGAAGAGAACCAGAGAAACCTGAGCTCACCTGCCACACTAAGGACTAGTTTCCCCTCACGACTCCTGCTGTAAGCCCCTTTCCCATTTGCACACGCCTTCACTAACTGAGCCAGACCCCAGCTTTCAGCAGGCTGCTCGCCACCTTCCAAACAAATGCTGCATTTTGGGCCAACCCAGCACAAGCCCACCGCTTGCAGGGAGAAGCAGGGGCAGCCCTTTGGAGATTCATTACTCCTCAAGTCCCAGACAACAGGCCAATAATGAATATAATCACTGTTCCCTTAAAAGAATATAAAATAAAAAAAAAATATAGAGGCATGGCCCTGAGCACTTGAGCACAGGTGCTTCTCAACATGGGCTGCTTTCAAAGCACGGCTGTGCTCACAGCGAGCTGGGCAGAACTAGCTCGTTAAGCAACATTTCTCATTTGGAGCTGAAGCCAGGACACCCCATGCCAGGCAGCGCGCTGGGCATGGGTACGCGGGGAAAGGTGGCCAGCTGCAAGGAAAGCGCCGGTACCTGGCTGTGAGAGGCAGCGCCAACACCTCCTGGCCAACACCATCCATGTCCAGCTCCAGCGCCAGCTCGTATCGCCTCACCGTGTTGGAACACAGGGTGACCTTGTAGAGGAGAAGAGCGTCAAATACTTAATTGCTGCCAGAAGCCATCAGCCATGCGTGGTGTCCTCTGGCTCTCACCCACGGTCAGGCAAGAGAGCAATATTTTGCCTTAGTTCTTCTGCTGGTCCATGTGTAGACCACTGTCTTTCCAAGTAACAAAACTCTTCTGGCGATATCCGATTTATTAAGTACACCTTGCATACCAGGGCATATGTAAGCTAAATTAAAGCACAATTAATGTTCTGCTTGCCACTGGGACCAATTTTTACTCTCGACTACAATAGCATAAATCCAGAGGAAATCTGTTGACTTTCACAGAATGAGTCCAGCTTTACAGTGGGAAGCTGAGGGCAAAACGTGGCCCAGCAGCAGCTGTGCAGTTCACGGCTGCTGGAGCTTTTCCAGTCCTCACTGCAGTGGATGCAACCATTCTGCTCAACACGAGAGGAAAGATAACACCAGGAAGAATAGCAAACTGCTTTATGCAATGACGTCTTTCTTTTAACAGTCACCTTCTGTCCCCATCCTTCCTCGGCCCACTTTAAATCAAATTGCTCTAAGCAGCTCAGACACACACGCATGGCTTCTGTGCTTGACCGTAGGGTACGTGATCCTTGGCTTACAACTTTGGAAACAAAATGGTGCTCCGCCCCAGAGTACCCCAGCTCACAAAAACCTAACACTAACACTGATCTCTTACTTGCGTTATGCCCAAAGCCAGCAGCACTACAGCCCTCCTGCGCACCAGTGAAGCTTCAGCTCCACCTGTTGAAGCATGTATGGCCGGGCTCGTGCCATACCTGGATATCCAGGGTTCCTTGGGAGCGGATGGTCCCCTTGCAGGGCATTATGGTGAATTCAGTTGGCTTGATGTGACGTTGGGCTCCCTTTCTCCAGGACGGGCAAGTGTTGTCTGATATCTGAGCAAAACTGGTGACGCTGTGGTGTCCTGAGCCATCACCAGGGATGCGAAGGTTGAAAGACATGGGAACCAAGGAGGTGTTAGTGAGGCGACACAGCAGGGTGCGAGGAAAGCCTGGGAAGGTGAGACAAATATCAGTTAAGTCACCAATTATCCCATGATTCCTGGTGTGACTCTCCTGTTAGGATAGACCTGTGCTTGTTGTTTATCTCTTTTCAGTGTGAATGAGAGGTAATGGAGAAGCTCAGGGAGGAGTGAGTTGTGACTGAAGTTGCTTTTTCTATGGATGGCACAGCTTGCTTCCTTGGCAATGGGCAATGCCGTTGGTGCTGAAGAGCTGTCTCTACCTGTGAGAAGCTCTCTCACCTGCTCCCAAACCAGCCCCAACTTTTTCTCACTGATCAGTGTGCATCCAGACAGAGCATTTATTCTGAAAATTCAGTCTGTAAAATCCCCCATTAACTCCATGAACATTCCCCCAGTTTTCAATATATGAAAGTAGGGCATTGTCATGTCAGGAAAAGAAAGGATGAAACTGGGCACTACAACATGATGCATTGCACTCTAATGCAGTTTCTCTAGGCAGGACCCTTAAGGCATCTCCTGTTTTGGGCAACCAGACTGAGCACATGACAACTCAGCCCACCTCACTGCAGGCAAACCTGATGCTTCCTTAGAAATGAGCAGGAACTGTGTCTCACCTTACCTAACAAATGGGGACATCACATCCACACTGCCTTTGATTACTGCCCACAAAGCCTGACATCACTTTAGCTCTGACACTTGCTTTCCACAATGGAAAACCAGTGGTACAACCACACTGGGTGAGGGGGTGGCTGTTCTGCAGAGGCAGGACACCAGCCTGCAACTTGGTCTGGAGCGGACACCAGCTCTGCCAGAAGAAGACACCTCCCATGCCCTGCTTACCAAGTGCTATTTGAATACAGACAGGGAGGAAAACCACCTGCAGACACAGCAGATAGTTTCTCTGTGCCCAGCAGCAGTGACCATTGCCCACCGCCAGCAATTACTCCAGCAGGGAGGCGGGGGTGGGGCACAGAAAGGACATGCACCGACTGACCCACTGCACAGCCCCAAATGGGACCGAAGTCACCAGATGCAGACAACACCCAGCAGCACAGTGACAAGAAGCAAAAATACAATAGCTGCCTTCAGCTGAAAAGGCTTTGTTAATGAAATCAGATTAAAGTAGGATGAATCTCCTATTACACAACCGCATTTCTGCTGGTGCGCTTCTTGTGGGTTTATTTATTCAAAAGGAAGCAGAGAAGTGGCCGAGTGGTGATGTAGGGAGAGGGAGAAGTGGCTCAGGGAAAGTATTGAGTTTTCCTAGAAAGTCCACGAACAGCATGAAAACACAGAGGCATCCTGGGCACAGAATGATCATGGCCCTTCAATCAATCCACAACTGATTTCACATTTAAACTTTAGATCATCTCAGTACAAAGCCTTTTCTCTGAGACTCAAGAT
The DNA here is from genome assembly GCF_963210335.1 of Falco punctatus. Lineage (NCBI taxonomy): Eukaryota > Metazoa > Chordata > Aves > Falconiformes > Falconidae > Falco > Falco punctatus. The sequence continues at coordinate 8,154,146 of NC_137596.1, forward strand.
GGAGAATCAGAATCTGCATTTCAGTGGAGAAGCTCTGGGTGCTCAGCCACCGGCTCCATCAGTGGAGCAGTGCTTCGGCTGGGGAAGGAGAAGGAGCCCACATCTCTGGAGACATCACTGCCCAATCCAATGCCGAGCTACTGCCTGGGCTTATTACCGGGCAGGTGATAACGAGGAGCCCTCACAGCACAAATTAACAGCTCACACCAAAGGTCAAGTGGATAAGTGGTGTCCTCGCCTTGCAACAGGAACGTTCACCCTGAGCAGCCACAGGCTAGTGTGTGGCTCCAACTCCCTTCTCCTGCAGTCCCATCCCCTGGGCCCTTCTGGGACAAGGGCTTTCACCATCATTTTGCTGCCAAGGATTGGGAGGTTGGGGCTGAGCAGGCTCTGAGGGCACCAGAAAAATACTGACTTTCTATTCCTTTGGTCCTGTTTGATCTCACGGCAGCAAAATACCACCTGAGCAAGCGGCAGCCCTGGTTCTAACACCCTGAAGGCTGCTGTGGAGGAACACAAGCGACAGACGCTCCCAAAGCGCTTCATTTCAGTAAGGCACAGACCTCCCCACCGGCGGTCCAAGCCCAGGGCACACTCACCAAAGGAGACGTCACCGAAGTGGAGGGAAGGTGCATTGAAAGGGAAAGTCGGTCCGATGACACAGCCCCTGTAAGGACAAAGGCAGAGGAGGAACTGGCTTGGTCAAAAAGAACTGCAAAGCGTTTGGCTTTCGTTACCACCGGGACGGATAGAAGCTGGTCTCAGCACCACAATGGGTTTCAAATCAACCCGTCACCCTTGCGCTCGGCACAGCATCCCTGTGCACAGGAGGCAGCCAAAGCAATGTGGTCAGCAGGTGGCAGCTGCTGAGGTGGCTCAGGGCACCAGGGCAGGCAGGGTACACCCCCAGGTTGCTGCTGGCCCAGTGAAGGACCCTGAACAAGTGATGGCTCTGTGCCTCAGTTTCCCCATCTGTCATGTGACGGGCAGAGCTGTCCATGCAGAATCAGGTTCATTGTAACTAGCCCTCTCAGCCACAGGTTCCCTGACTTGGTATCTCTTTGCTGGAACTGGTCTTTCCATGGGCTATATGGACATCTTCCTCAGACCTTATTCAACACTATCATTATGCATGCAGGATTTTGAGGCACGAATCCACAGGAGCCCCAGACATCTACTGAGAAACGCAGCACAAGTTCTACACAGTGGATGGTTGAATCTTGGAGGAAAGTATCAGCTTGTCACCAGTGCACCAGCTGACACATCCAAGAGCAAGACTATTTGCACCACCGAACATGAGTGTCCTGAAGCCACCACACCAGCTTGCCCATCCCTAAATTCAGAGAGGTTCCAAACTCCAAAACTCACCAACATCCACTGAAATCATCACTTGAAGCTGCACAACATTCATTAATTTCATGGTTGATGCCAATCAATGCAAGCTCTGCCTCTTGGTTAAAAAACCAAATACAAATCAAGGAGCACAGTGACCCGTGCCTTCTAGTTTTATTCACAGGACTGCCACCGGGTCTCTCATACACATGAACAGACCCCAGCCTCCCGCAGGAGGGACCTGCACTCACCTGTGGTGTCCCAGTTCCAGCATCCCTTTCTAAACAGCAAAAGAACAATTGCTCAGGACCGCGTCAGGCCTGTTTCCAAGTAAAGAGTGATCACCTATGGTTTGGGCATCTTCTGACTGCACAATCAAAAAGCGCTCAAAATCTGACTTTCAGGAGTTTCAACCCCATGCTAATTCTCGATTCCTGGAGCTGAATCAGTTCCTGAGAACAAGTTAGGTAGCAAATCCCTTCTGACAATGAGGTTCCCTCTCCAAGGACCTCACATAATCAGACTTAACCTCCCAAGCCCCAACATCCTACTCTGGATGGAGCAAAGGGAGCAGACATGCTTTCCATAATAGCACTTGCCAAAAGACGATAGAAAACTACCTCCAAACCAACCACAACTGGGTATCACACTGGGAAAATTCCAAGGGTGAGCCTTGCAGCGAGGGGGGAAATAACTGCCATTTCTGCTGAGCACACAGTAGCTGTGCTCAAGGAAGTCAGACCTGAAGGACTGCCCAGAAGGCTCGGCCAAGGAGCCAGCCCAGAGCCCTGTGCGCTACAGCCAGTAACAGCACAGCTTGCAAGAGAATGGGGGAAGAGGGCTGTCTTTATGGCAACAGCCACATCTTCCAATAGTGCTTCTGAAGGGAGATCGGGGTCCTTGCAGAGCAGGAAGGAGCACAAGGTAGGAGAGGAACCACCTGCACTCCCATCGCTGTTCCTTCCTCTGCAGCCCCGTGTCCCACCAGCCAGCTCACCTCCACTCAAAAGAACTGGGAGTTTTTCCTCCCTGGAGAACTAAACCCAGTGCACAACCCCCCCTGAAGAGGGAGGCTCAGCTTGCCCCGGTGGGTGGGCATCTCAAAAGCATTTGAAACAAACAGCTTGAGTTGTGGGGCTGGAGAATGAGAGATAAGGGCTGGACAGGGATCCTCGAAACAAAGGCAAGACAGAAAGCAAGGAGGCAGACGCCATCTCGAGGAGAGGAGTCTGCAGTGGGAATTACTGTGGAGGCACCCCCCAGGCTCCTGTAACCCTCCTCACCTGACGGTCAAGGTCACAGGTGCAGGGGACCCATCCACACTGAACCGGAATTCTTCTGTGAACTGCCCCAGGATGGTGGAACTGAAAGAGATCTGGATGACTTGGAGGCCATCTGGGAAAATGATGCCCTCCCGGGGGAGAAAGGAGAAGCAGGAGCCCTGAGCGGTCTCTGGAGGGCCCAAGCTGAAGGGGGCATCGATGGCTCCTTTGTTAAAAAGGATCACCTGCAGCAGCAAGAAAGCAAAATGAAAATACATGAGGAATCTTCTTTCACTACAGAAAGCTGATTTGTTTTCTAATTAAACACCTACAAAAGGCAGAAGATGCTGTGTGCTGCTGCTTGGCTGAAGCCAAAGAAAACACAACAGGACAGTTTCTGTCTTTGGGTTTTTGCATGCAAAACAGTGATAACTTCACATAAACAGAGTCACTCTGGGTTTATTCCACTGACACAGAGCAGTCCGCTTGGACTTGCAGGGCTGAGGATGTGCTCAGCATCACCAAGGCGATGCAGACCTGCCCCAAAGAGCAGCAAAGGGCGGTCGCAGCATTACTAGCGAATCGTCACCTAACTGCTCCCGCTCCACATGAGCCCAGTCCTGCCAAGCGCAAAACACATTCAGCTCTCGTTACAGCCAGCAAGTTTATTGGATGTAGAAAATACCTTGGGACAACCCTATAACCAGCTTCAGCAGCACTCCCTGACTCTGCTAGGGTACGTCAGTGAGGCACATTTTATTCTTTTCTTTAATCTGAGAGTCTCTTTGTCTTTGCTCAACCAGACATGTCAAGAAAGGATGAGAATGAGGTGCATGGCAGCTCCACCTGTTCTAAAAAATCTCTTTCATAAATATTCACAGCCACCATCTACTAATTTACCATTATTTACTGTTCCAACAAGCTACACAATCCTGCAGCATTTGCTGAGATTCAGCAAGAAATGCCCACACCTGCCTGTGAGTATCAGCACACTGGTGGTCACCAAACCTACCCAAAGCAAAGCTCTACAGTTTCCGAAGGCTGCAGGTGAAATCCTGCCATTTCTGTGGACTTATCTACCTGCTTGGCAGTTATTTTCCCTAATTTTTGTCCTTGCAAAGCCTGTCAGAAAAACTGAGACAGAAGCGGAGGTACAGCCCTTATTTTTTTAATTTTGCAGCCACTGTTGAAAACATTCATGTATTCAAATTCTGCACTGGTAACTTGGAAACTACTCATATGTTTTACACCTTAATTACAAATTGCACTTAGGGATCCTACACTGAGGTTTACCTCCAGTCTGGCTACTTAATACAGCACTTACAGTATCATCTACTTATTCGCATTTTCTCCAGTAATGAAACCAATACATTGATATATATAGAATCAATAAAGAATCAGCATTCAAAAATGCATACAGCGCACAATATTTTGGTAAGAAAACACCTTAACGTGTCCTTCCCTGCAACAGTCAAGCTTTTGAAAGTGTCTGGCATGTTGTATTGCCTCATTTTCTATGTCTGGGTTTTTTTGGTTTTGTTTTTGTTTTGTTTTTTTTTTTTGAGAAAACTTGCCACCATTGGCGGGGGGAGGCAAATACGCAGAAAGCTCCTTTGCTTCATTTCCAGAACTGCTCTGCTCTGTTCATAGAGCCAGAGGTGCACCAGGTCTGAAGGGTGGCAGGAGGCTGGTCAGCAGGGACGGCGCTCCCGGTGCCTGCGCGGGCAGCTCTGCGCGGGGAGGCTGGCCGGCTTCCCTCCGGCGCCAGGAACCAGCAGGATGCGCTTCACGGAAAGGTGTTTGCAACGGACTTGAGTTGGAACAAAACACGTTTGTTCCAGCTGCTTTTTAACTGCCAGGGTACAAAGGTGCAGTGCATCTAGGGCTGAAACAAAAGCCTCTGGATACTGACCTTTTTGACCCGGTGTTGCTTTCATGTGTCAAGGGCTGGATTTTCTGCATGAAGCCTCCCAGCTGATCTCAAAGGGAGGTTGCCAAAACGCAGGGATCGGGGCTTTGTAGACAACATACACACCTTTCAGACCCCATCAAAACTATCCAGATTGTGCAAAAACTCCCACATCTAACTTACATCAAATAATCCGTGCACATAACTGCAGGAGCGGGCTGGAAACTAGGACCATGCACGGCAATCAGTTAGCTGAGGGGAATGTGCTCGAGCTTGTCTAGACAACAATTAACACGATGAGGCATGTTTACAGAGCACAGCGGAGTGGGAGACTGATGGCGCCAAGGAAAGGTAACACCTTGCGGTTAATTGCTGGTAGTTAACCACCAATCAGGGATTGCCTAGTATGCAATGCTTAGCTTCAAGAACCAATCTGTTTAAAACGCGCAGCTTCTGAAAGTGTATATAAACTCATGCTTCTGTACAATAAATTGACATTTGCTTGCATCAAGCTGCGTCCCGTCTCTTCATTTGCCGCACATAACTGCCTGTGTTGCCAGAAATCCCGCAGTCCCACAAAGCTCGCTGCTGCCAGGGGCCATCAGGATCCACCCCAACCCCAGCAAGCCTCACTGCTCACATCATAGCTGTGGGCTGATCCAACAAAAAACTTCCCGATGTCCAGCTGGTCAAAGCTGAAGAGGAGCTGGGGCCCTATCTGCTCCCTTTGATGTGCAGGTGCAGCCTGGTCTCACGGCCTCGGGAGAGGTTGCCATGTCAATACAGAATTCCTTCAGTTCGCCTGGATTTTCCGGGCAGCCTCAGAGCCAGTCCCTGACTCTGGGCTGGGTGGCACCAGCACTAGGTGCTCCGTGAGAAGATACAAGACCCTTCTCTTCCTTCAGCAGATAAACTTTGGGTCTGTTTTCTAACTTCTGACGGAGCCCTTGGGCTGGTTTGTAACTTAGCAATCAGTTTGCACCCTGAGAAAGTGATGCTGCGTACAAAACATGATTTCTGAATTCCTTCCCATGCACTTAAATGAGCTTTGAAATCCATTCAGAGAACACACAAAGCTCACAAAACAGAACCAGAGAGAAAAATCTGCTGTCTGTATCGCTGCAATCGGAGACGACCGCACAGGAGCTGAGAAGTATGAGCCCAAGCAAGGCAAAGCAGCCTGCTGACAGCGATACCGCAGCAGCCTGCTGACAGCGACGCACGCACCCGAGTGCTGCCTCAAGCAGGCAGAGCATCTCAGCCACCACCTGTGCCTAACGTAGGGCTCCCTACCGGGGTGCTCCAGGGCTCACCGCCTGCAGCAGCGCCTTGTTAAGACAGGGCTTTACGGTCTCAAGAGAGCAGCACTCACCTGTTCCCACCATCAAACAAAGAGCTCAGCTTTGTAAAGATGCCCCACCTGAAGTATGCTGAGCAGTTACGGAAAACCAGCCTCCTCGCTACTGAAACCAGATAAGCTCTAAGTGTACTGCTAACACACATATCCCTTGCTTCAAAGGCAACTGACTCCACAAGGCTTACAGCTGAACTCCAAGATGCTGATTTTCTTCCTTAAGTCTGCTAAGATGGCATAGTGCAGGATCTTTCAGTCTGAAGGCTCTCTTGAACCACATCAACACAGAGATCCAGTTTTACACAATGTAGGACATGGCAAGGTGAAGGAGGGATCAGCATTTAGGATTTTGCTTCTCCCTGCAAAAGTGGCTTAGAAATGGGTTTTGGAAGAAATCAGATGTAACCCAGTACATTTCCATATCCAGAAAAAAACAAACAAAAAAAGAATTTTAGGTGATTGAGCCCCCCCACCATGTGCTTCCTTCCAGCACTCAAGAGCCATGGCTTTATTTGCATGAATAACTAAGAAAGTTCATTTTGAGCTTAAACAAAACAAATTTCAAACCACTTCTTAACTGCTGGCTTTGCAAGTTGCACAGTGCTGATGAGTTCTGTAAATCACCTGATCCAGAAGCATTCTGCTAAGCAACTTATGGAGGCAACTGCAAAAAAACACATGGAGGCCAGCCACTTCCCCGTGTGGCTCAAGATCCAACTGCACATTTCACAGTGCTGCACTAGGGCAAAGCTTCTAAATATTCCCTTCAAGGGGCACACACTGTCTGCAAATCGTCCTCCAAAGGGATCTGTGACTGGCATGCAAATGCACGCGGAAGGCAGTCACACTTCTCAGAGTCATCAAGAAGCAAAATTAATGACTCCCTAGTTAAAGATCACTGGTTTCTTCTTTAAACTCTTTTTGCACCCTGGGACAATTTCCACCCTGACGATACAGCGGCTCAGCTCTGTTTTGTGAGGGATGGGGGGTAGGTGACCTTCTTGAGGTCCTCTCCCAAGGGGCCCATGGAAGAGTTCAGATCTCCTGAGGGACCACGAGGGTTTTTTCAGAGCAGGCTCCTCTTTCTAAACACCGATCGCTTGCCCATCTCTGTTTCCTGTAACTCCCAGGTTGCATGTAAGTAATCTTCCTATTTCTCTGCCACAACAACAACAAAAGCTCTCCAGGCACAACCCCTGGAGATCCCTGCAGCAAAGTGATGGACAGCCCCACCACCAGAGCAAAAATCCCAGGGCCAGGAGCACAGCGCTGAGCCAGGATTCCCTTGGGAGCAACTTTTAAAATCAATACTTTCCTTCCACAACTAACAACAGCTCTAACAACTGCAGCTGGTGGCCAGGAAGGCGGTTTGTTAACACGAGCCCTGGCTAATTACTGTAGGTGGCATTTTCCAAGTAAACCCTGCACAATTACCGTATAAATAAAAAGCTGTGTCATGGCCTTTGTATCTGTCAGCTTGGAGCAGTAAGGAATGGCTCGAAGCAGCTGGGTTAGTGATCTCAGCACTCTCCGGAATGGGAGCCTGGCTGCTGGGGACCATGGCCCTCACACCTCCTTCCTCTTAGATGGGGAAAACCAGAGTGTTCCCTGGATGGAAATCTGACAGGGACCTCCCACTCTTGAAAACCACCTCAAGCAGCACCACACAGACAGAGAGGAAGGACAAGGTAACCTGAACCACGGAGCTTGCTGCAAGCATTCCCTGCCCCGTGCCAGCACAGCAAGGCCATCACCTCTGTAAGGGCAAAGGCGGCATAACTCGGTGGGTCAGTGATAACCGCTCCCAGAAAAAGATGTGACAGCACTTCTGTAAGTCGGGAGGAGCATAAAGCTTGTCTAGCAGACTGCTCGCACTCTGACTTCTGGGGAGGGTGCTCACCCTGCTGAGGACAGCGAGCCCTGTAACACGCTACCCAGATGAAGCAGAGACTTGAGCCACGAGGTGACAATTCCTACACAGGGACAGCAGCACACGTGTGGTACGTTCACAGACACCCTGCGCTCAGCAGGGCTCAGCCACCTACAGTCTGGCAGTGCTTGGAGAGCGGGAGGTGACCCAGGGGCAGGGTGCATGATTCACTCAGGTCCTACTGCCTCAGGAGCCCAGTGGTGCATCCATGTAATAAAGGCTCATCTTGGAGGTCTATAGGGGCTTAGTGCTCGTCCACCAAAGCTCTTCTGCTGTGTACCTCTCTGCCTTTACAAGCACCTTGCAGCACAACGAATGCATGGTATGAAAGCTCGCTGCTTTGGCTGCTTTGGGATCAGTGGTCGGAGCCAGGTGTGCTAAGCCCTGGCTCTGCACAGACCAGCTGGACGCCACAGGGACAGCAGGAAGGTGCTGGCACTGCCCTGCTGACCACCAGCTCTTCCTAGAAATTCCGTGGGAATCAACTGGGCTGGAAGAGTATTTGTGCCTTGCCTTTGCTGTGGGTAGCAGAAGGAGGAGAAAGGAGCTGTACCTGAGATGTCGCAGTAGATTGTTTGCTGATACAGTCTGGCTTCTCGGGGTTTGAAGATCACGTAAATTTCAACTGAAGAATTTGGCCAGACATCTCCCTTCTAAGACATTACATCAAACGTTACATTTCTTGTTTTCAACGACAGCCCTCTAAGCTTTTATTTAGAGCATCAATGACAAGCAAGGAGCAAACAACACTTACAAAATGTGTAAGACTTTGGAAGCAGCTGTGAAAAAATTTAAGTCCCTTACCTTTACTAGCACCCGGTAAAGGCGCTCTCTTTTTTTTTTTTTTTTTTTTTTTTTAATTAGAGCTGTAATAAAGAAACTAAACTGGCTGGCTTCAGCATATCAAGGATCTCTTCAGAAGTGCCAGCTGACCTAAAGAAAAGATACGGTTTCCCTGCAAACCTTCCCTTATATCCCTGTGTCACTACAGCCATGTGAACACGTTTACTCAGATCAGAAGAGATTTAGCAAGTCAAATGGATTTTTCCATTATGAGTTACAAAGATAGAAAGAAAACCAAGCCTGCCTTCATCATTGCAGAAGAGATCTGTAAACCAGCTCACAAACAAAGGCAAGGTCCTGTCAGAGCTGGCTACCCTGGCCAGGGATCACTGTCCAAGCCTCCCTCTACCTGCAGGCAACAACAGGCAGAAGAGGAATATCAGGGCTTTGCAACCTGCTCTGGCTGCCTGCGGGTCTCCACAGGGGGTATGAGACATCGCCCATGACACAAAGCCCTAGTTGTCCTGGCCTCCTCCCGTTCCTGCATCACCGCTGCTGTCGGAAGCAGAACTGGAGCTGGGTCAGTGCCCACGTGGCATTTCTCTGACACTAGAATGTGATCCTGGCTCAAAATAACCCAAACCAAACACCAAAATGGTGAACTTCCACTGCACCAAAATCCAGCTTCAGCAAGAACCTGGGAGAACCCTGCAAGTGTAAATCTTCAAACAGTGAAGGAGTGGTGATGGGTCCCTGCAGGTGTTATTCCCAGCAGCTGAGGCCCCAGCAGGATGATTTGCCCAACACCACCGAGACCACAGTGATTGCTGCAGTGCTGCTGGGATCTCTCTGTATGCTGCATAATTAACCAGATGTCCTGCCATGCTCCAGGAAGCCAGTCAGTGATGCAATAAGATCCTGGTAAGGGACATATCTCCCTACATCCAGGATGCTGCTGGATTCCAAGGCACAGTAAGATGAGACTGCTCTAAGGCATCAGAGGAAACAAGCCTACGGACGAGCAACACAACCCATCCATTCATATGCATCCGCACAGGTCTCTGCAACAATCCTATTGCAGTATTATTGATGGAGCCTTGCACTTGGTTAGATGGAGGGGCAACACTGGTTGGTTGGTTGCTATGGGTAGATGGAGGGCTGTAGCTGGTGGTTGGTTGCTAGAGTTAGATAGATGGACAGCGATGGTTGGTTGCTTGCTAGCGTAACATGGATGGACGACGCTGGTGCGCTGGTTGCTAGGGGTAGACGGAGGGGCGACACTTGATATGTGGTTGCTAGGGTTTGACGACAGTTGTTGGTTGGTTCCTAGGTTTAGACAGAGGGGTGACACTGGCTATTTGGTTGAAAGGGTTATACGAAGGGGCGATGCTGGATGGTTGGTATCTAGGGGTAGACGGAGGCGCGATGCTGGTTGGTTGGTTGCTAGGAGTACACAGAGGGGAGACACTGGTTGATTGGTTGATTGCTACGGGTAGACGGAGGAATGATGGTGATTGGTTGGATGCTAGGTGTACACGGATGGAAGACGCTGGTTTGTTGGTTGCTAGGTTTAGACGGAGGGGCAATGCTGGTTGGTTGGTTTCTAGAGGTAGACAGAGGGGTGACACTGGTTGCTTGGTTGCTAGGGGTAGACGGAGGGGTGACGCTGGTTAGTTGGTTGCTAGGGTAGACAGAGGAATGATGCTGGTTGCTTGGTTGCTAGAAGGTAGACAGAGTGAAGAGGCTGGTTGGTTGCTTTCTATGGGTAGACGGAGGGGTGACGCTGGCTGATTGGTTGCTATGGGTAGACGGGGGAAGACACTGGTTGGTTGCTAGGGGTAGATGGAGGGATGACGATGGTTGGCTGGTTTCTAGAGGTAGACGGAAGGGGCGACACTGGTTGGTTGCTATGGGTAGACAGAGTGACGATACTGGTTGGTTGGTTTCTAGGTATAGACGGAGTGGTGGCACTGTTTGGTTGGTTGCTAGGGTTAGAATGAGGGATGACGCTGGTTGGTTGATTGCTACAGGTAGACAGAGGGGCGAATCTGGTCGGTTGGATGCTAGATGTAGATGGAGGTGTGACGCTGGTTGGTTGGTTGCTAGGGGTAGACAGAGGGGTGATGCTCGTTGGTTATTTTCTAGAGGTAGACGGAGTGGTGACACTGGTTGGTTGGTTGCTAGGTGTAGACGGAGGGACGATGATGGTTGGTTGATTCCTAGGTGTAGACAAAGGTACGAGGCTGGTTGGTTGCTAGGGGTAGAGTGAGGGTCGAAGCTGGTTGGTTGGTTGTAGGGGTAGACTGTTGGAAGAAGGGTTCGCTGGGGTCAAGAAGACGCTCAATATGAGTTATGCATCCTGCTCAACTTTATAAGTTTCTTACACTATTTATATAGAACCGATACACATGCATATTCATAAAGCAGAAATATAATTGGTTAGTCTCTAAGTGCGCGCGGTTCTCACACCCCTAATTATCATGACTAAAATAAATATTCTATCCATGTAGCTAACTGTGTTGCTGTGCTTCAGCCTTGTAGTTTGTTACTCCCTATATTCCCATACTGCTCCCTATCTTTCTTGGCCCTGCACCTGCTTTCCCAGCAGCTGTAGCTTGTTACAGCCACGGCCTGTTGGCACAACATAATTACTTGGTCTCAGGATTCAACAATAGCTCAAGGCTACCTTTCTTGTTAACTTCAGCACAGCAACGTCAGCACAATTCTAATTGCAGGCCTATTCTAATACCAGGCCTGGATTGTGCAGATCTTCAGAGATTCTAAGGCCACGCTTCTGCAGCCATTCTTCAACAATTCCCCCTTTTTTCTTTTGCACAAGCCAGGCCTGATTGGTTATGTTAAAAACTACTCTCTTTAAACAAGAAAAAGCACAGCTAAAAACTAAAAGCATTACAATAATGATTATAACAAAGCGTATTCCTTCCATCAATAATGTCTTTAACCAACCTGTTATGCCCAATCCTCTCAACCATTCATCAAAGGGATTTTCATCAGCAAGAATATGCTTCATGTTTCCCTGCAGCTGTGACAACTTCTTGTGGATAGATATGGAATGATCAAAAAGGTTCACACAACACATCCCTTCAAAATCCTCACAACCGTGTCCATGTGCTAATAACAAAAAATCTACTGAAGCTCTATTTTGTAATGTAGCATGCCTAACACTATCTACGTCGAGCGACATTGAACTTAAAATCTGCGATGTAAGACTAAATTGCTTCTCTCCCCAACACACTAACCTTTGTATATTCTTAGCGCTTAATGCAGTCATTGGTCCTGGCATAAATATGGAGGCTAAGACATTTGTTGTTACAGACTGCAGATCGACTCGGTCATTACATGTTTCATCAAAGGTGCGCAGTGCCCTGAGTTGTCTATGAAACCGTGGAGTCATTTTCAATAAGTCTTTCATACGTGGAGCAAACAAAGTCAAACGCCCTAAATAACATGGTCCACCGACAGGATTCAAAGGAATCCCTGGCCATGCTCTATCTCCACATATTAAAAAGACTGCCGGTGGCAACTGATAGCCCCTGATACATTTACATGAAAGCCTCCAGCTTTCAATTCACCCCAAACAGGTGAACCAGTTAGATTTTGAAATCCTGTACAGAACCCCCATTCACCTTGACGTGCTAGCCACAATCGCCACGGTTCACCAAACCAAATTACTCCAGTGCATTTACAGGTTGAAGTGGTGGTACCGTGTTGTCACATACAGGCATTCCTGTTGCAGTCACGTTAACGTATTTAACGGGCGTAATGCTACCTAATAGGTCTAACTCCTGCAATGGCAAATGATATGGTCGATTCAAATTCTCAATAACCGTTTTCTGCCACGCTGCATTACTCATAGAAGGCCAAACAAATTGCCCATTCGGAGTCATACATGTACCATTCTGATTGGAAGTCAGATCCACTGTTTTAACATTCCAAAAACCATCAAAATTTGTTTCATTCTCTTGCAGGGGAATACCAATTAAACAAGTTCTTAAGGGGTTGTCTGCTTGCTGCAAAATTAAACAAAAGTCTGTTACCCCCATGATATTTGCCCATGTCACCCATATGTTTGTTCTAGGCAAGATGCCAAAAATACTTTGGCCAATGGGTAAATAATTCATCAAGACCGTAAACCAATGTAAACCAAGTCCACCACTTAAACATGTTTAGTCCTACAATTTCCACCTTTTTTTTTTTTTTTTTTTCCGTTCCACCCCACAAATCTGTGCTTTCACAGATTCTGATGATGTGTGCTGTCTCCAATCAGCATGGTATTACACTAGTCGTATGCTTTCCCTTGTTTCATGCCCAGTTACTAATCAAACACATACACTCTTTACACCATTTACATTTAAGCTTTGGCTTACAGAACCGTTTTACCCCACACAGCATACATCGGCACAATACCCGCGGGTTACATCCCTTACAACATAGACAGTTTATTCCGTCTGCTCGCTCTGAGTCTTCTCTTCTGTCTTCTGATCTTGACATACAGGTCGCACAAACTTGCTAGGGACCCATATAGGTCCTTTATCTGTGGAGATACAAAAATAACCTCTACCGATAAATAACACCGGATTAGGTCCTTCCCATACACATGAAGCCATATTTTTATACAGAACATTCAAACCAGGAACTGTAGTTGTTTGGTTCCCTCGTGCTGTTTGGTGATGTATAACAACAGGTGGTCCCTCTCTATCCTCTGTAAGGGAGAGATAGTTTAAGGTAAATAACACCTTAGTCAACCGTTTAGTTACGTCTATGTCCTGCGATACTTTCTGTCTCGGAAGATAATCCTTCAGGGTACGGTTTTCCTTCTACAACAACTGCTTTCAGTTCTAAGGTTTGAAGGTTGTCCCGTGGTTAACCGGTGATCACTTGTTTCTGCCACTGATTATCGGATTGCCAAACACACGCAGCCTTCTTCATCTTTTGTCCTGCATCTGTAAACACCGTTGCCCTGTCAACTGATCTTTTTGAGCATAACGGTCTCACAATCCACTGATAATGTTCTAACATCTTCCAGAGAGGTCCTTTTGGCTGGTTGTTGTGTACAACACCTGTATAACCCATCAAGGCTTCCTGTATGGCTGTTGAATGTCTCAGAAGCCACTCATAATCATCACCACGGACTGGAATACTGATATCTGCTGGTTCAGTCCCATCAATTTCAACAATCCTGTCTCTTCCTTTTCTCACCAAGGCCGCTACTACTTCAGGGCGACTTAAAATATGATGCCTGGGTTGCAATGGCAAAAACAACCACTCTAAAATGATCGCCATATTTTCCCCCTTTTTCTTTTGCCATTGCAAAATAAGGGCAAAAGGTGAAGTGGCAACATTACAAACCAAAAAAGATAACGGATGATTTGCCGTTTGGTGACCACACCAGTCAGTCTGAATCTTGCGGGATACAACTTTCAGGGCAGCCTGCTGTTCTGGTGAACAAGTTCGAGGACTGTTGGCTTCGGTGCCATGCAACCAGGATCAGAACAGTTGCAAATCATCGTTAGTGAGTCTCTTTGTGTGTCATCAGGGTGTAAGGGAATCGTGAAAAAGAACAGTCTTTCAAGTCTATCACAACATTTTGCCAAATCTGAGGGATCATCATAAAAGGTGGAAGAGCAGGCTGCAACACTCCCATCACTAAAATCTGATCATTAACATTCCATAAATCATGTCCCAGTTATGTGCATCAAGATTATTAATCAGTACTGGACAAGCTAACGAGCTGGTCACATGCCATTCTCCCTCCAAAACAGCATCACGATTATCACCAGACCAACGCTGTAGAATTGGATCTTTTCTTCAGTTCAGCATTCGTCTACAGTAGATGAAGGGGTGACAGTGGTTGGTTGGTTGCTAGGGGTAGACAGAGGGGCGACGATGGTTTGTTGGTTTCTAGAGGTAGACGGAAAAGGCGACGCTGGTTGGTTGGTTACTATGGGTAGACAGAGGGACAACACTGGTTGGTTGGTTTCTACGGGCAGACGGAGGGGCGACGCTGGTTGGTTGGATGCTAGTGGTAGACGGAGGGGCGATGCTGGTTGGTTGGTGTCTAGGGTAGACGGAGGGGCGACACTGGTTGGTTGGTTTCTCGTTTAGATGGAGGGGCGACACTGGATGGATGGTTCTAGGGGTACACTGAGGGGCGACACTGGATGGTTGGTTACTAGGGTTTGACGGAAGGACGACAGTTATTGATTGGTTGCTAGGTTTACATGGAGGGTACCGGGGCAGTGTGAGAACTACCAAAGGAATTCCTTCCTGGCACATTTCCCTGCTGGAGTTGGGCATGAAGTATGCAAAAGTCAGCGGTTCCCCATCTCAGCCTGGAAAGCAGGTAGAACAACTTTTGTGGTGCCTTTCAGCTGGCTACCGCGGCATTGTAAGAACTACCTAAGGAATTCCTTCCTGGCACCTTCCCCAGTGGAGTTAGGCATGGGTTGTGCAAAAGTCAATGATTCCCCATCTCATTCAAGAAGGCAGGTAGGCCTACTTTTGTGGTGCCTTTCAGCTGCCTACCGGGGCAGTGTGAGAAGTACCCAAGGAACTCCTTTCAGGCACCTTCCCCGCTGGAGTTGTGCATGGGTTGTGCCTTGGAACATTTTGTCTCCAGCTGAGTAGAAAAGTCAGCGGTTCCCCATCTCAGCCCAGAAACCAGATAGCCCAACTTTTGTGGTGCCTTTCAGCTGGCTACTGGGACAGTGTGAGATCTACCACCAGAATTCCTTCTGGTACCTTCCACGGTGGAGTTGTGCATGGGGAGTGCCGTGGAGCACGTTGGCTCCGACCCGGTGCAAAAGTCAGCAGTTCCTCATCTCAGCCAAGAAACCAGGTAGCCCAACTTTTGTAGTGCCTCTCAGCTGGCTACCAGGGCAGCGTGAGAACTACCTAAGGAATTCCTTCCTTGCACCTTTCCCCGGTGGAGTTGTGCATAAGGTGTGCAAAATCAGCGGTTCCCCATCTCAGCCCAGAAAGCAGGTAGCCCTACTTTTGTGGTGCCTTTCAGCTGGCTACCGGGGCAGTATAAGAACTAGCTAAGGTATTCCTTCCTGGCACCTTCCCCAGTGGATTTCGGCACGGGGTGTGCCTTGGAACAATTTGTCTCCAGCTGAGTATAAAAGTCAGCGTTTCCCCATCTCAGCCCAGAAAGCAGGTAGCCCAACATTAGTGGTGCCTTTCAGCTGGCTACCAGGGCAGTGTGAGAACTACCAAAGGAATTCCTTCCTGGTACCTTCCCCAGTGGAGCTGGGCATGGAGTGTACCGTTGAGCACGTTGGCTCCGACCCGGTGCAAAAGTCAGTGGTTCCCCATCTCAGCCCAGAAAGCAGGTAGCCCAACTTTTGTGGTGCCTTTCAGCTGGCTACTGGGGCAATGTGAGAACTACCAACAGAATTCTTCCTGGCACCTTCTCTGGTAGAGCTGACCATGGAATGTACCTAACCCTTACCTGACTATATCTCTAAACATAATCCTAACCCTAACCCTAACCATTACCCAAACCCTAAACCCCACCCTAAAACTGACGCTAATCCTAACCCTAACCCTAGCCCTAACTGTAGCAATAAGCCTAACGCTATCCCTAACCCTAACCTTAACCCTAACCTAACCCTAACCCTAACCCTAACTTAACTGTAACCGTAACCCTAACCCTAACCCTAACCCTAACCCCAACCCTAACCCTATCTCTAACCCTAACCCTAACCCTAACCCCTAACCCTAACCCTAACCCTAACCCTAACCCCTAACCCTAACCCTAACTCTAACCCTAACCCTAACCCTAACCCTAACCCTAACTCCTAACCCTAACCCTAACCCTAACCCTAACCCTAACCCCTAACCCCTAACCCTAACCCTAACCCCTAACCCTAACCCTAACCCTAACCCTAAGAGGCTTCTAACCCTAAGCGGACTGCCAAATCGTGTTGTGCGCATGCGCAGTTGGGTTGTGCGCAAAACTAAAGGCAACGCATGTGTATAATGGGGTTGACGCCCCTGGGTGTGGTTTCCCTTGGCGCATGCGTATTACAAAATCGGCGTTCACGCATGTGCAGTCGGGTTTCTGGCAAAAGTAAGGGCAGCGCATGCTAAGTCTCGGTTTGACGCCACGAAGCGTGGTTTCCTGTAGCGCATTATGAAATCGGCTTTTACACATGCGCAGTCGGATTTCTAGCAAAACTAAGGGCACCTCATGTGCATAATGGGCTTGACGCCTAGGGGCGTGGTTTCCTGTGGCGCATGTGCATTATGAAATCAGCTTTTACGCATGCACAGTCAAGTTTCTGGCAAAGCTAACGGCAGCGCATGCACAGTATCGGCTTGACGCAGCGGGGCGTGGTTTGCTGCGGCACATGCACATTACGAAATAGCCTTTTAAGCATGCGCAGTGGTGCTTTTGGCAAAAGTAAGGGCACCGCATTCACAGTATGGGCTTGAAGCCGCGGGGCGTGGTTTCCGGCTGCACATGCACATTACAAAATCGCTTTTTACGCATGCGGAGTGGGGTTTCTGGCAAAGTAAGGGCACTGCATGCGCAGACTTGGCTTGATGCCTACTGGCGGGGTTTGTGGCTATGTATGCGTATTACGAAATCTGCTTTTACACACGTGTAGTAGCACTACTGACAAAACTAAGGCCAGCGCATGCATAGAATCGGCTTGACGCCGCAGGGCACGGTTTGTGGCTATGTAGGTGTATTACAAAATCCGCTTTTACGCATGCGTAGTAGCGTTTCTGTCAAACTGAGGGCAGCGCATGCGTAGAAGTGGCTCGACTGCAAAGCCCCGGGTTCGCGTCACGCTGTCGGTAGAATCTTTCCCGTACGGAGGACACGCGTTCGAGCCCCGTGGTCTGATACCAATTTTTGGTCGCCAGAGGGCAGCAGCGCTCCAGCAACCGTGCGGCTGCAGTACCCAAATATTTTTCGCTAGATGGCAGCAGCGCTCCACCAACCCTGTGCTGAGCACTGGCACAGTGAGCGCCGGCCGAGATCCCAGTCCAGTTTACACCACCGGACCACGGGAGCTGCTCGCTGCGGCTGCAGGGTTCACATTGTTCTGCCCTTTTCCCACCCGCATCCCGGGCATTAATACTTATTGCCTCCGTATGCAAAAGCACCCACGTGGCTCATGCTGTTAAATCCTTTCTGTATGACGCATTCCATTTTGCTGTGGGAAAAAGGGGTGCATTTGCTCTGTTTGCATTTCAAAGCACGTTAGTAATAGCGATTTTAAATATTTTTTTTTTTTTAAATAGAAGAGATTTTGCAGGAGTGCACTTTTTGAGTTGGAAAAAATGAGTGGTGTGAATGTGTGGCTTAGGAAAAGCTCATACAAGGTTTTCCCCTGCACAAGTAAGCCATTATGAGCTGTTGCACGGTTTAACCTTTTGAGCTCATAGCTGTTCCCTGTGACGGGAAAGTGAGGTGTTACCGGAATGAAGGGGTGCAGAGTACGCGGCAGGGCTGGAAGGGGGAACAAGGGAGCGGGGTCTTTCCTCCTCCTGCCTCTCCCCACCCCTCCCTCCTCCAGGTAGCCGCTCTCGGCACAGCCCGCACCCCGCCGGTGGCCCCTGCAGAGACCCGGGGGCCGGCAGGCTCAGAGGAGCCCGCGGCGGCACCGAGCCCCAGCCCGCCCCGGCACAGAACGGGAGCCCTAGCCCCCCCCTCGGCTGGCTCCGGGCCACGCTGCCCAGTGGGGCGGGGCCAGGCCCGGTGCGCATGGGCGAGGCCAATGAAGGCGGGTTCATTGCTGGCCTGCGCGGCGCGCTGGAGCCACTCTGGCGGTGCGGGGGTTTCCCTGGGAGCCTGGAAGACTTTCGGGCCGGGATGTGCGGGGGCGCGCTGGGTGAGTGGGCAGGTTGAGGGCGGCCGGGGGCCATCGGGTGAGCCTGGGCGTGGCCATCGGGCAGCGGCTGGCTGGCGGGGACACGGCTGGCCGGCACTCGGCCGCGGCAGGGAGCGAGGTGGGCAGCCCGGCCCGGGACCGGTGGGGCTGCCGGTGGTTCTCGTCTCCCCGGCAGTGACGGTGGTCAGCGGGCTCCTCACGGTGCTGCCTTTTTTTTTTCTCGGAGCTGCGCCGCTACCTCAGCGAGGAGGCGAAGAGCGGCGGTGGGGCGGCCCCAGTGCTCCCTTGTGGTGGCGGGGCCCGGGAAGGGGGTTGGCCCACGGCATCCTGCCGCCCCCCCGCCCCCTCTGGGCTGCCCGGGCATCCGACGCAGCCGCCGCAGCTCTGCATGGGGCTTTGTCTTTCCCCCAGCCGCTGGCCGGGGCTGGGGCAGCGGGCTGGGGCTGCTGCCCCCCGCGGCCGCATCGGGGCCTGCGGTAACGCTGTCGCAGGGGGTGGCTCAGGAGCCTCTTCAGCCCCTGAAAGTGGGTAAGGGGAGGAAACGCAAGCCAGCAGTGGGATCCCCACCCCTCGCCCCTGACTGCTGATTTCTCTAAGAAGTATTGCAAAAGGCAAGCGTTTAACTACTGGGGAGGGTTGGGAGGCAGCAGCTCAGGTGCCTGGCTGATCCTGTGTCGTAACAGTCAGCTCCTGGGCCAGAGCAGCCGAGGGGAAGAGGCCTTTGGATTTGTTTCCCAGTGAAACGGGGCTCTTGTGTTTTTTCTTTGTACCTAGATTCATCCAGAATTGTACGTTGACAAATCAAAGGGAGCTAAACTGAAGGTCAGTCTAGATGTCTCTTTTCCACATGTGCCTTGTGCTTGTGAGTCAGACTGCTGACTACAGAGGGATAACTATTGTATTTGCTGAGGGCCCACGGGGCTCCGTGTGCCCGCTGCTTCCGAGTGCTGCGCTGCTGCTTGGGCAACAGCCGGGGAGGAATTGTTGGTCCCTCGTGGTTATGCAGCCAGGCCTGCTGGGCGCTTAAACCAGTGCATCCAGTCAGGCAGTATTATTTTTCTAGATTGTAAATGAGCCTGAGGTATAAACCCACTTACATTTCTGTATGGCGGTGTACTTGGTCAGAGAGCTCAGTCGCACTGACGGAGCTGGCACAGCTCTCTTGTGACTCCAGATTTGACTGTCTTGTTGAAAGGCTCGAGAGCCTGCTTTGGAAGTCACTTGACAAGGCACAGCTTTGCTGTGATTTTTGTACTTGAATTCTGACTGTAATGCCAATGCCACGTGTTAGCCTTTCTCCAGCAGTTACAAAAGTAGAACGAGTGTTAAGAATCTGATTACCTTTTAGCTAAATTCAAAACAAAGTTGAGGGATGAAGTGACTGGAAGTCCTGGAAGTCTGACTGGGTATTGCTGCCATGCATGTTATCTGCCTGTCTACTGATCGTTCCTGCCTCTTGTTCTGTTGTGGTAATTCCTTTGGGTAATGTGTTGGGCTCTAGATGTAGTGCATCTTGACTTCCTCCTGACCCCCTGAGATGTTATCGGTCTTTGCCTTCCTCACATTTCACAGGGTGTGGGAAGGCCAGAGAGACTGGAAGCCTCAGCTGTTCTGTGCGGAGAAGCTGTCAGCCTTCTAAGAGAGCATGTAGCCAGCAAGCGCATCGTGGTGCTTCGGTACCAAGCTGATACCACAGGCCTCAATCTTTTTTTTGTGAAAAGAGATCACAAGGAAATGTGCTGATGTTGAAGGGGGAAAGGTGGCGGGGGAAGAGGTAGGAGGCAGCTTTCAACCAATTTTAGGCTTAACTCCTGTGTTCCTGAGAATGGTTCTGGTCTTTGAGGGGTTTGCTTTTGGCTTTTTGCCTTAAGCACGTCTACCTTTCAGGGTAACGTTTTCTTGGAAGTTGGAAACAGTCCTTCTTGAACACCAAACCAAACCCCGTACCTGGGAGGGCCATTTAGCGTGCTGCACTGTGCGTTTTATTCCCTGTTGGTCACTTGGCCCTAGCTGTACACGCTCTCCCAGTATGGCACGTTCTTACCCTGCTGGCTGAAAAATTCTGTCTTTTCATTTCCTCAGGTTGCCACAGGCCATAACACTTGTGTGTTCATAGACCGCTTTCCTTGCTCGCTGCTTTCAGATTTGAGCGCCGATGCCATGGCTGTAACAGGAGAGCAGCAGCAGGACGTAGAGCACAAGCCGTTTAAACAATGCTTGGATAAAGCTGCCAATCATGTGACTCCAGAAGCTGCGAGACACAGTAAGATGCTATTCTGGTATTCTTGGATGGATGCTCTCATAGCCTTTCCATCACCGTATGCCTGCTATGATATACATGGGAACAAGGGATGGCTCAATTCACAGCGTTTTAAACACCACAAACTCTTGAAGAGTTTATAGGACAGAAATCTATTACACTGGCAGATCAGACAAGCTCCTGTGTGTGTCTGTGTATATATATATTATACTCGGTACTTTTGTGAGGCAAGTCTTTGCCTCGTCCCTCTGAAATTGGGACAAGGACTCATTGATGCATTTCAGGAGCAAAGCTGCTGAGTGAACAGGCTTTTCCTACTAGAAATCAAGCAGCTGCTCTGGCAAAACTTGACTTTGGTTGCATCTTTAAATCCTAGGAGGCTGACAATGGGACGAGCTGGTTAGAGGAAAGAGCCTCTCTCCAGGGAAGGCTCCACTGACTTGACCCTTAAGCCTAAACTTGTGTCTTACTACATTTGCTTTGTGTGTGTTAATGCATACCCGATTAATAGATTTCAGTTGATTTATCAGTTACAAGTTGGAGTAAGTGGTCCTTGGCTACATAAACCTCTCCTCTGTATTTTTTTACATGTTATGGCTTACTGTTCTACTTCAATACAAACTGGGAATGATTCTGGTAGTGTTGCAGTCTAACGGTAATACTGTCCTGACTTTGTCTTTCTAAAACGTGAGGTTCTTATTATCTGTTCTGGGAGATAGTGTAGTTCTGTGTATTGACATGAACTAAATTTGCTGATTTGTTGTAACACAGATTTAACTTTTCTGTTCTTAAAAGCTGAAAGGCTAAACTAAGCCAAGAGCTGAACAATGCGTAGGTACAAGAGTTTCTCCTGTTGTCACAGAAGTGTGGTGATAGCATTCTTACTGTTGTGTCACTTAGCAGCCTTTCTGTATTCAGAGGTTGTGGCATGGTGAATGTAATGTCTGGAGTCAAACCCCGCTTTTCTGTATCTAATTCTCTGTTAACATATGTAGGCCTCCTGCCTTAATTGTGTTGCTAGCCTGCACTGGGATTACTTGGTCTGAACTGGTTGCTCTAGCTCCTTATATTATTAACAGAGAGGAAGAGAAACTTGCAGGGAGCAGTCTCATCCAGGAGAAGCGTTTTGAAAGCGATCAAATTGCATTGCATGCAACAAGCAATTTCTTCTGCTGTCTGGAAAAAGTATATGCCTAGTTTGATTTCCACCACACGTGTGGCAAGTTAGATTGGAAGTGTCCACCCATCTTCGTAAAACTCTATGATTATCAGTTTCTGTTAGTAACCCTTGATGTTCAGTCAGTTATTTAAATGGCAACTATAGCAGTATTGACTGGTAAAGGAAAAATCCACACAGACGTGGTTACCGCTGGGCTTGCTTTAGTCACGACTCAAGAGTTCGGCCACTACCCCAGTGAGTGGCAGAGAACCAAGGGATACAGCACAGCTTATATACACTTATCAGATCATTAGTCAATGTCTGAAGTTTTTAGGAGTTTCCTTTTGTTCTGTCAGTTCTGTGAATCCATTACCTGACTCTGTCCCAGTTAATTCACCTGCTCGGTTCCAGTCTCTGCCTCGGTTCCAAGCTCCTCCTTGGATCGTGATCTTCTTTCTGCCTGCTTTAACTCACACGCTCCTTCAAGTGCGCTTAGTCTTTGAATGAACAGTTCCTATTCACATACACCAATTTTTCTAAAAACACCTGTGTTTGAGAGCACCTGTGTGCACAAAGTGATCATCTGTTGCTTCTCTATTCTCCCACCGATTAACTGGACTGGGTTTTAAACAGCCTTGGATTAGGGCTACGCTAGGGACGAGGCCCGGTTTTGCCACTTAGCTGCTTCAGCACTTTAAATTTCTTAATTAAAAATACATTTTCTTTAATGTTAACCTTAAATTTGGTAAAGCATACCTAAATATTATGGAGTAGTATGTGGAGGCTTTTCCTGATCATAGTTACATTGAAATAGTTAATAGCTTAATGATTTCTATGGTAGGTTGCATTCTGTGCTGGGATGTCATCTCATTAATTTCCATTGGATGGCGATAGAGGATGGAATTTTTATTTTTTATTTATTGTTTCATTTCCTTTTAACATGGACAGAGTTTTCCAGTGTCATTTGTCATATCTGCATGCAAGTTGAGGACCATGTTAACAGCATGAAACTTTGCGTGTGGGGTTTTATGTACTGCAGTTTCTTTATTGTATCTAAGCTGTGTGCAGTACCTCTGGGTGCTCTCTGAGACAACTCGACAGGCAGCTACCGATTACATTCAGAAAGCTGTTATTAATTGCTGTATCTTGAAAGACTCCGTGTGTTGTACAGGTTTTCTTCAAATGGCAGGAATTATGGCTTTAACAAAGCATAGGAATTACTAAGCTGCATTCTTCCTGATGCTATCTTTTAGTATAATTACAGCATCAAAACCCATACTGGTTGAATTCTTAATTGTACTCTCAACTTGTTTGAATGTTGTAAGCTGTAGAAAGTAAGTCTCATACAGTGGTTTAAGAATGGGTATATTTTTCTAAAATTTTTTATTTGCTTGATCATAACTACCATAAAGTGAGGTTAACGATTGATTTTCATGCATATTTCATACTTCCTAATTAAAATCTCTTTTTTTCTGTGGCTAATACAGATGTCTTAAATACTCACTTCTGTCCACCTGTTACACCTCCCAATCTCAACAAAGAGGGTCCCGATAACATTTTGTCCCCTCAGCAGTGTGTGACTTATCACCTGCCCCGGCCTTAGTGATCCAAGAAGCCACCTTTTCGAGGCTCGTAAGAGGGTAGTGCTGCGGTGCCTAGACAATGAGCCTTAGAGGGCTTTTGTAATCCAGCAGACTTGGTCCTGTCCTTCAGGATTTGTGGAACAGCCTGGTTTTAAGGGGCCTCTTCCAATAAGAACCCATGTTTCTGAAAATTTTAGACATGCAGTTCCTTGGCTCGCTTATTCTGAACTCCAAAGTTTACAGACCTTTCATATTTGTTTTGGGAAAACAAAGGTCCTGTTGGCTTCGTAGCCTTCGTTGTCTTCATTGGCTTCGTTGCATTCGTTGGCTTAGTTGCCTTCGTTGGCTATGTTGCCTTCGTTGCGTTCGTTGGATTTGTTGCCTTCGTTGGCTATGTTGCCTTCGTTGCCTTCGTTGGATTTGTTGCCTTCGTTGCCTTCGTTGCCTTCGTTGGCTTCGATGCC